>NC_042619.1:363660433-363989037 GCF_901001135.1 Rhinatrema bivittatum
CATAAAAGCACATCAACATGCCAGTGAAGTGGAAGATGTAGCTGCAGCTGTTTATGAGATACCTAACCAGAGAGTCTGATATGGGTGCTCAAGCTGATTGACAGAGAGACTCCTCCCCCCCCCCCGGGGAAGCACCCTCCAGGTCTGCACAACTGCCGCTCCATAGCATCGAAGACCCATCTCAATATACCAGGGCCTTATTCTTCCAATGGAGGCAGCCCGCCACACACATCAAAGCTGCTGACCACCATTAGCTATGAGTGATGACCAAACCAAGCAGACTTGCTGGGCCCAATTAATGCTACCCTTCAAGCCACTCTGAGTATTGCCATCAAAATGTACAAACCCAATTATCGCCCTTCTTTCTATGTGAGCTATTCAGGCCCTTTCCCCAATCATCACCCCCACCCTCTTTGGGCTGAAGCCATATGCCCATATCAGCCGAAGCAGCCAAATGCATTTCCCCCTTTCAAAACTCCTAACTTCTGCATTCCCCTTGAGGGTGGACATCTCTCGATGCTCTCCTGATCACAAGACATGGGGCATTCCAGGACACCGGCTGCCCATACTTTCTTTGTACAGAACGTGGGACTTGTTTAGGTAGTGTGTGTTCTTAATTGCACAATAATCTGACTTGAGGAAGACTGTGATTCATTAGCAGCACAGAAATATTTAATCTGATGTGGATGTTTATCAGAGGTAAAACACTGTGACTGTAGCAAGGAGCTATAGGGCCTTGTTGACTTATTGCTCTTTGCTAAATGGTTGCATGAAAGTTTTCAAAATAATTTTTACTAATTTCCAGAGTCACCTCTTGTTGTTTGGTTTGCTCAGAATAATAACATAGCATGTACCTCTTTGATTAAGCCTTTTGGATGTATGTTAATGACTACTACTGCTTATTGTAGCATTATTAGACGTATGCCACACTATACACGTACACATAAGACAGAGTCCCTTCTCCATAGAGCTTAAAATTCAAGACAGACAGAGTAAATAAGAGACTTAGGCAGTTGCACCTATTTTAGAAAATTGTTAAAAACAACAGGGATGTGACCTGGAGACTCGGGGTTAAAATTATTTTAATTTTAAAAGCTGGATTTGAATAAGTCCAGAAAGCATGATGCACCAACTCAGCAAGTCTGTTCCAGGCGTATGGAGCAGTACAGAGGATAGCATGGAGTCTGGAGTTGGTGATAGAGAAGGGAGTTGTGACTTGCCCAAGGTCACGAGGAGGGTATGGGGAGAGATAAGGGAGGAGAGGTAATGAGCTACAGAATGAATGCACTTATAGGTAAGAGAAGCTTGAACTCTATGCGGGAATGGCTAGGGAGTCAATGTAGTGACTTGAGAAGAGAGGTTATGAGTAGCAACATTGGTAGAGAAGATAAGTCATGCTGCTGAATCTTTAATAGTTTGTAGTGGAGAGAGATGATTCAGTAGGAGACCTGTGAGGAGCAGGTTGCTTAAGTGTAAGTGGGAGGTGATGAGAGCGTGGCAGAGTGTTTTGGGTAGTGTATTCAGAAATGAATGGATGGATTTTGGTGACATGTTTATTTCAGTGTTTTGAATATGTGAAGTGAGAAGGTTGAAGATAACCCTAAGGTTATAAGCTGAGAGGATGGCATTGTTATCCACAGAAATAGAAAAATGGGGCAGGAGGAAGTGGATTTGAGGGTAAAGATAAGTTTTGTCTTGATCATGTTCAGTTTAAGGTGGTGGTAGGACACCCAAGCAGCAATGTCAGACAATCAGGCTGAGATTTGGGAGTGAGTTTCTGGTGCAGAGAAGTAGATCTGGGAGTCATCAGCAGAAAAATGGTATTGAAATCCATGGGAGGAAATCAGAGCATGGAGAGAACAGAGATAGAAGAAAAGAGGTCCCAACATGGAGCCCTGAGGCACACTGATTGATAGAGGGATATCGATGGAGGAGGATCCATGAGGTCATACGCTAAAAGTGCAACAGGAAAAGTAGGAAGAAAACCAAGACAGACCAGATTCCCAAAAACCAAGTGAGGACAGAGTATTAAGGAGTAGGTGATGATCAACAGTGTTGAAAGCAGCAGATAGGTCTAGGAGGATAAGGATTGAGTAAAGGCCCTTGGATTTGTCCAGGAATAGGTCACTGGAGACTTTGGCAAGGGCTGTTTCTGTGGAATATAGAGGGCAAAAGACAGATTGATGAAAGTAAGTGAAGTAGTAGAGGTGAATGACATGTTTGAGTAGTTTGGATGCAATAGGGAAGAGGGAGATGGGACAATGGTTGGCAGGGAAGGTAGAGTCCAGTGACAGTTTTTTGAGTGGTGGTATAATCACAGCTTGTTGAAAGGCAGCAGGAACATTTGTAGTAGAAAGTGATAGATGGAGGGGATGAAAGCAGGGGAGACAGAGCTGAGGAGCTGGGTGGAAATGGGTTCAGAGGAACAAGTGGTGAGTTTGGAGGAGAGAAGATACATGGCTTCCTGTGTAGTTTCCTATCTTAATTGCAGGAGAGTGTGAACATGTAAAATTAGTGATCATAAGGTATGTAAACCTCTTTGTATCTTTGTTGAAAAGCCTTATATCAAATCTTAATAAATTTAAACATGTATATTCTGCTTTAAGAGGAGATAGTTAAGTTAGTGTGGGATTGAATGCAGATCGTACTACAAAAAAAAGTTCCTTGCCATAAAACCTGAAAAAACAAGAAACTACTTACTTTAACTTTAAAATTAAAATATAAAAAGACACATCTACTTTTAACAAGTCCTATTTAATAAGAGATAATTAGCAAGTGTTTCTTTATATATTGGACAAGGAAAGTAAAGAACTGGTTCTGTATGAGTGGCCCTGGGTATGTAGAATTCACATTTCTTACTCAGACCAGTTTTTGTTATTGCTCTCCCATGTTTATTCCTTTTCTAACTCTGAACCTTGGTTTTTTTGTAAGCTCATATAGCTACTACCATTGTGCCAAACTTTGATTCCCCCTACCGGTAACTTTGCTGACCTAGTCTTTTAAAATTTCTGTTTTGGATATAACTTTTCGGCATTTTTTTTTTGGGGGGGGGTGAAAATATTTTCCAGATGATTTCAGCAGAGAGAGTTTTGGAGTATACACAGCTTGAAAAAGAAGCTGACTGGGAATCGCAGAAACGCCCACCAGCAGACTGGCCACATCAGGGGATGATAGCGTTTGAAAATGTCAACTTCACCTACAGCTTGGATGGACCACTGGTATTAAAGCACTTGACTGCTCTCATCCGGCCAAAAGAAAAGGTAGTTTTGTGCACTTTGAAAAATTTGAAAGATTTGTAAGATTTAAATGGAACTATTAGTATACATGTATTTCAGCTTGTTGTTATGTCATCCAATATTAAACCTGGTCGGTATTGCATAATTCCAAATTAGAAAAGAACTATTGTGCTATACCACAAAACTTAAAATTACTTAAAAGAAAACCAGTCAAGTATTTGTGTTTGGATGAAACGTTTATAAAACTAAGGAATGTTCAAACATGCTAACTTTGGAGACTGCTAAAATCCCTTCTGCGGGCAATAGCTGAAGATTTATATGGGTAGAAGAGTGCAAAGCATGATAACTGGACCTATATCTATTGCATTTAATTTACATACTATTGGAGGAATCATCAAAATCAGTATGAAGATGTTAAACTGCCAGAGTAAAAAAAAATAAAGGCGTTAAGTGTGTGCTAGGCCACACAGAGTCAAAGAAGATGTTAATTGCTAAGAATTAAGAAACTGATACAAGTCTGTATTTAGCCTTTTTCAACATGTTTTATGCCAGGGACCTGCTGACTGACTTCCTAAAGTAACATGGACTGGGCTGGCTTGTAGAATTGAAGGAGACTCCTGAAGAGTCCTCTGCTATGGCGGAAGATCATGGGGGGTCCCTCCATGGCTAAAGTGCAAAAGCGAATACACCTTCAGGAGTCTCCTCCACCTTCAGGAGTCCCTCCCCTCCCTCCCCAATCTCAGCCTAGCTGCCCCCTACTATTTTATTTACAAAAACAACCGATAAGGGCTGTATAACATAGTCTGGGTAAAACAAATAAGCATGGGTGTAGCTTGCTTATTGCGGCGGCTACTACCCCTAACTAATCAAGCTAGATATTTCACTTGGATGCAGCTCCATCACTGCTCTCTACATTAAAGGTGGGGGTGGAAGGGAAATAGAACCAAGAGCTAAGAGAAACAGATAAGTATGAGAGAAAAAATGTGTGAAGCTTGCTGGGCAGACTGGATGGGCCATTTGTTCTTCTTCTGCCGTCATTTCTATGTTTCTATGTTTCTATGTAAGAATTATGATAAAGGAGCTGTGCTTTTACAACCAGAGCAGAGGAGGTAAAAAAAAAAATCAGGTCTCCTAATTCCAGAGGATAACATAGCCAAGCACTGCAAATACTTTGACTGGTGGCAATGGGAGGGAGGAGGAAGAAGCTGTCCCTTTAAGATTTTTTTTTGGCTATTTAAAGAGCTAGACTAGGGCAGTCCCTGGGGCTCAGCTGAGCCTGATATTCATGGGTTCCCTGTACGTACCTGGATCAGTCCAGACTCCTGGGTTTTGCCTTCCCTCCAGCAGATAGAGACAGAGAAGTTTTAATGGACTCCGTCCTATACCCCTGAGGTACCACCTAGAGTCTGTCAGTATTTCTCCGTCTCCAGCAGATGGTGGAGGTGCAAAACCTTTAGTCTGGGTTTAGTGTTAGGTTTTTAGTTGGTTGGTATTTGTTCCTTAGGGAATCTTGAAAAAAAAAAAGAGGAAGGACTAGGATTTAGTAAAAAAAAAAGAAAAAGAGAGAGAAAATATCACTTTAAGCCTCCCAGGGGATTGCTAGGTCCTGGTGGGACCATCCTCCCTCGTAACAGAGGCTCTGGAGCAGAGGGTTGGGCGCCCTGTAACTGCCTGCGGCTGACGGTTCGTCTTTTCAACAGGGTCTCGGCCACCAATCTTCTTGGAATCAGTCCTTTCGAGGGCCGCGGCCTGCCAGAGATGGAGCCCCACAATCTCATGGGGGTCCCAAGTCAGCGCAGTGAAGCGAGGTTGGTCCATTCTTCTGTCCCAAGAATAGGGGGGAGGTAATCTCTTTTTCTAGAAGAGTGGACCAACTTAACCTCAGATCAGTGGGTCCTCAGTATAGTAGTACATGGTTACGCGTTAGATTTTGCTCTGCTGATCCATGAGTGGTACGTGGTTTCCCCATGCGGGTACCACCAAAAATGCCAGGCGGTACAGGACACTCTGCAGCGGTTACAGGACCTAGGCGCCATAGTTCTGATACCCGCAGGAGAGCTCAGGCGAGGGCACTACTCCATCTACTTCATGGTGCCCAAGAAGGTGGGCAGCTTCCGTCCCATCCTAGACTTAAAAAGAGTCAATCGGACTCTAAAGGTGCCTCGTTTTCGGATGGAAAGTCTTCGCTCGGTAATAGCAGCTGTACACAAAGGGGAATTCCTAGCATCTCTGGATCTGACAGAAGGTTACAGGCACATTCAGGCACCAGTCCTCGAAAATACTCCAAACTCTGACGTAGGCTATGGAGGTAGAAGTTTTTCGGGACTGCAAAAGCGTAGTAATCACCTCCTCCGAGTAACCCTTATTTCTCAATCTTTCAAAAGCCTTACAGCTAGACAAAAGCGATCTACCTCCGTGAAATAAACAGGCCCTTGTTGCAGTAGACTTGGGGACGGATGAAATCTCAGCAGGCCGTCTACTGCCAGATTGAGAAGGTCCGCAAACCACGGGCGCCTCAGCCACTCTGGCGCGACGAGTATCACCTTACCCGAATGAGCCTCGATGCAGCGTAGAACCTTGCCGACCAACGACCATGGGGGAAAGACATACAGCAGAATGACCTTTGGCCAGGGAAGTACCAGAGTGTCTACACCTTGCGGTCCTGGCTCCCTTCGACGACTGAAAAATCGAGGAACTTTGGCATTGCGATACGTTGCCATCAGGTCCATCACGGGCCTGAACCACTGGCTGCACAGGAGACTGAAAACCTCGTCGGAGAGTTCCCACGCTCCGGATGCAACTGGTGGCAGCTGAGAAAATTGGCCTGCACATTGTCCACTCCGGCAATGTGAGAGGCTGTTATCCTGTACAGGTGCCGTTCCACCCAGCTGATTAAAAGGTGAGCCTCCATCACCACCGGATAACTCCTGGTTCTGCCCTGACGACTGATGTAAGCCACCATCATCACATTGTCGGAGAGCATCCTCACTGATCTCCCATCTACTAAGGGAAGGAGGGCCTCTAGCGCCAACCGAACCGCTCTGATCTCCAACCGATTGTTCGACCAAGAAGACTTCAACCTCGTCCACTGACCTTGCACTGCCGTTCCTCGACAAACCGCTCCCCACCTGGAGAGGCTGGCATCGGTGGTTTCCACTATCCAGGAAGGAATTTCCAAATCCACACTCCGTCGTAAATTGTTTGGACACAGCCACCAAAGAAGACTGGACGTGCCAAATCCGTCAGTGGGAGAAGAAGATGAAACTGTTCAGAGAGCGGATTCCACTGGGAGAGCAAGGCTGACTGAAGATGCTGCATATGCGCAAAGGCCCAAGGCACCAGTTTGAGAGTGGAAGCCATAACCAAGGACCTGCAAATAATCCCAGACCATGGACAAGGCATGGATCGCAAGGACTCCACCTGAGTGAGAAGCTTGGACAATCTTTCCTCTGTAAGAGGAGCAATGGACAGCCCATGCCAAGATGGTACCGGCCGTCCATTGCTCTTACCTTGTGACAGGGGCCAACCAATGGCACAGGTAGCCCCTGTGACATAGTAAGGGCAAAGGGCCATTGGCACCATTTTGATTACTGGCAGCTGAAGGCCCAAATGCAGGAGATCGCTCCCGGACCTCCTTTGGACCACCAGGGACTTTTGGCAAGTCGTTGGCAAGTCTTGGGTGGGTCAGGAGGGTGGTGGGGGGGGGGGGGGTTTGTAGTTAGTTTTTTTTTTATATTCGCTCCATAAGATGCACAGACATTTTCCCCTCACTTTTGGGGGGGGGAAAAAGTGCATCTTATGGAGCGAAAAATATGGTAATAGTTTCTGTTCTGACACTGTCAAAGCTAACATTGGCACCCTATTCGGCTAATTTGACACAGCACCTAAAACACCCCTTACTTATTCAGCTAGACTTTAGCCAGATAAATGCCCTTAATATTCAAAAGTTGGCATTTAGCTGGAGTTAGCTGGCTAAATGCTTTTGAATATTGGCCTCTTGTAATTGAAGAGTTCAACTAATGAAATTACATCTTTTGGATTAAAAAATATAATTTAAAGAATATATTACGTCCTTGTGTGTTCCAGCTTCTCCAACATTGTCTCTCTAGTCTCATGTAGTTGCTGTTTGCTGCCTCTTATAACTCAGACAAAGTGACAGCACACCCATTAGTTTATCCAATTAACAAGACACAATTTGGTATAATACCACACACTTTTATGTAGATAGATATTTTTCTTCTTATCCTAATGTCCACAAGGGAATAGCTATTTTAATCGTATTGTTAAGATTAGTTGGTGTTAAAGCGGTTTAGTGGACTCTTAGGCCGGCCTGACAGAGAAGATGGAAATAGTCTCCGGACTAGCGGAACAGGCCAGGAGGCAGATACTGGATGGATTGAAGAGAAGGATCTTCACCCTGGAAGCCCGCGCTCCCCCGGGAGGAGCCTGTAGGAGCCGGGCCGCTGGGACTTAGGCGAGAGGAGAATCCGATGAGAAGATCCGAGGTCAAGGCAGGCAAGTCTGGAACAGGACCAAGGCTGGCACCGAAGGCGGACACGAACCAGGACTGGAACTGAAGAAGGCAACTGGAACAAGAACCGGGATCAAGACTGGAACTGAAGCAGGCAACTGGAACAGGAACCAGGATCAAGGCTGGAACTGAAGAAGGCAACTGGAACAATTACAAGCAGGAACTCCAGAGGCACACTGTAACGATTAGCAAACTTGTTGCAAGGCAGTAAACTGAGGCAGAAACTAGCCTTAAGTATTTGCTGGCATCTGACTTCAGAAAGGGAGGCAGGGCATCTGACATCAGAAAGGGAAGCGGGGCGCCCAAGGCAGGAAATGCCCTTTAACTCCTGGCCTTTCGCGCGCGCGCAACCCAGGGAGGAGGGGCTTTAACTCCTGGCCTTTCGCGCTCACCGAGGGAGGAGGGGCTAATTCAGCGAGCCGACGGCGTCTCCCTCGTGGAGACGCCTCCGAAGATGTATCCCACCGGCCCGCCAGCACCACGCGGCAGCCGCCCGGAATCGAGACCGGAACCCAGTGCCCACCGCGGCGCCCCCCGAACCGGAGCCCGACACAGAAGGTAAGGTCCCAGTCGCGGCACTCGCGACTGGGACCGCAACAAGTTGGTGTGTGGGCCCTGGGCCGAGATGAGAGATGGTACAGCCCATAGGGAGGAGCCCCGTGAGCCTCACCGTCGGGAGGCAAGGTCTCAGTGACGTCAGACACAGTATCAGTCTAGAGTCTTTATTAAAGTGAAAGAGTGACACAACCCGTGGAGCGGGGGGTGTCAGAGAGAAGGTCTTACAGACCCAGAGACACAGGGTCCGTGGATAGAGTAGATGATGATCCGCAGAGCGAGGTACACAGATGATGTCTTCAGTAATGATGGTAGTGGCCCGCGGAGCGGGGGTACACTGAAGAAGGTCCTCAGCTGAATCGGTAGTGGGCCACAGAGCGGGGTACACCAATGAGGTCCTTAGTAGAGATGTTAATGGTCCGCGAAGCGGAGTACACCGGAGATGGTCCTCAATAATGATGATAGCGGTCCACAGAGCAGGGCACGCTGATGAAGTCCTTAATAAAGATGGTAGTGGTCCGCGGAGTAGGGTACTCATGGTGAAGGTCCACAGTAGAGATGATACTGATCCGCAGAGCAAGAAGCACCGATGAAGTCCTCACTAAGGATGGTAGTGGTCCGCAAAGCTGGGTACACCAGAGGAATCCTCGGTAGAACAGGAAGTAGTCCGCGGAGCGGGGTACTCACAGAAAGAGTATTAAAGGTTCCAGGTAAGCCCTGGGGAACGGAGCAGACAGAAGTCCCAGGCAATAGGCCCTCTGAGGAGAGGATAGCCAAGACGAGGAGAGGGCCCCCAAGGAGTGGGTACCCAAGACGTCTATGCCTAGAAGCAGTAGGCAGGGCCAGCAGGCTTAAATGTCCTGGAGAGAAGATGTCATCCGGAGGGACGCCCCCAAGGTTCCTGCCATGACAGCTTTAAGACTGGCCAATGCACGTGCGCACGCGCCTAAGGATATCTGACAGCAAGATGGTGATCGGTGGCATCCATGCCGCCCCGGGAGGCCTAGGAGTGGTAGGCAGGCCGTCGACAGCTGGCGGAGGCTGCCAGTCTACCCCACGGAGTCAAGAAAGTAAAGAAAGAGGTGAGCAAGAGTAGTTGCAGCCTTCTGCAACTGACAGGCGTAACACGTATGCCTGAGATAGCAGATGTTTGATAAGAATTTACCAAAAAGAAAAAGCAACTGAATGCCGCCATGGTGTGGAAATGATTATTGTAAACTCATTTATAACGAGCTTGGTATCAGTAAATTACATGCTCAACAACGTAATCCGCAGTCTCTTGCACACTTGGGCTGCAAACTGTATCATGCAGAAGCATTTATACACATCATTTTCCAATTCTACCTTACCACCCTATTATATAATATATCAAAAAACTTTTATTACTAACAATCTTCACTAGCAAATTCTCAACAAGATTTTTAGAAAAAATATATCAAAATCACAACATTGGCACGCAGATGATTGAGCACCGTATTGTCAAAAAACATCAACCCTTAGATGCCCCTCTTGTGGAACATTGTTTGCGTGTTGATCAACTTTTGGAGGATTTATGTTTTTTAGTGCTGGAACAGCCACCTGCAAACATATGATTTGATATTGTTACAACATGAACAGAAATTGATTTTTAAACTTGACACGATACAACCCAATGGCCTCAACAAAGAGGTCTGTTGGTCTGTATTTCAGTGAACTTGACTGGAGGTCCAACATAATAGGTTGGATAGTAATGATGTACTTGTTCATTGGTTATTTTAACATGCTGATAAGCCCTTAACATTTGATAGATTCACTACAGCATATTGTTACATTCCTCCATTTTTGAAGTTGCTAAGCAGAGCTGTTCACGACTAAGATTAGTAAGTTATCCCAGGTAATTGTTTTATACGTTTAATGGAGGTTTTAATGGAAGTTTCTAATTTATTTTCTTCTGTGCCTTTATTCCAGTACACAAATTGTCCCTCTGATGCAGGCACGATAGAGCCATGGCCAATGTTGTGATTTAGATATCATTTTTCTAAAAATCTTGTTGAGAATTTGCTATTGAAGATTGTTAGTTTTAAAACTTTTTTGATATATCATATAATAGTCATAGGGTGGAAGGTTAGAACTGGAAAATTATGTATATAAATGCTTCTGCATGATACAGTTTGTAGCCCATAGCAGGTGAGAGATTGTGGATTTTGTTGTTGAGCATGTAATTTACTGATCCCAAGTTCTTGTTATAAATGATTTTATGGCATTTAGCTGCTTTTTCTTTTTGGATCACTTTAAAGTGTGTTTGCTCTCATTGTTTTATTAATAAGAATGTACAACAGAGTTCTTTTACCAGATACCAGTAAAGCACTAGATTCTCTTCTTTTTTTGATTGCATTAGCTATGCAATAGTCCACTTAAACCAAGTTTTCTGTGTCCCTTGAGTGTAGCTATGCCCTCTGTGCTACCCAGAAGTGATTGAACATTTTTACCATCTGTTATTGGTTTTCAAATTATTTCTTCAATGATATTGTTTGTTGGATTATTGCTTGGCATTCACTTGCAGTATTGTGCATTTATATTTAGTTTACTGATGCTTCCAGTTTTTTTTTAATTGGAAAAAGATTTTTGTCATTAAGCTGCCAGTGTCATGGCCACGTAGGCCAGTTGTGGGTAACCACTCAATGGCATTCACACAAACTTTGACCTTTAAATTTCAATGTAAGCGTAGGAATAGAGAAATCATCATAACACCCGACAGCTTAAAGGACCCATCTTTGTCCATCAGCTTCCGCAGTTCATGTATAATCATAGGTCTCAATGTGCTACAGTTCAAAAACATTTTTTATATCATTTTCTGTATGCAAGTAAAACAAAAAAAAGAGGAACAGAAATTACTTCCCTCAAATCGTTTTTCTCTTCATTGTCCAAACAACCAAGGCATTCCACTGCAGCATTCAACAAAAACCTAACATAACATTGTTTAGATTTATTTCTGCCTCGGGGGTAATTCATATGCTTGCTGATTTCCAGTTCTTTATGGCTCATTAAACTGAAAATAAACATATAAGAACTGTGTATAAAATTGCATGGGCATCAAAGATCACAATAGAAACTCCACTCACCCATACTGCGATATCTTACAGATAGTACTTTGCTATTTTATTTTTATTTATTTATTTGAATTTTTGTATATACCGAAGTTTGGAGATCTCCTTCACTCCGGTTTACAATTGTAACAACGATTTACATTAAAACATCATGGAACTAATTAAACTCGGTAACAATTAAAACATAATAAACATTAGAAACATTGAGTAATACTGAGTGACATTAGAAGCATTGAGTGACATTGAGTAACAGTGGGTTGCATTGCGTAACCATTTAGGTTGATTGATGAGTAAATATAAGTAAAAATAATAAATAAATAATGATATATAAATAGTAATATATAATGATCGTTAACATTGAGTATCATTGAGGGTTGAGTGATGTCTGGGAGTACGTTATGAAATGTTAAAGAGGTATGGTTGAGGTGTAGTGAGAGATACTAGGTGGTTGGTTGAGTAGTGGGGATTATTGTCTTTACGGGTGTATTGATATACGGGAGTATTGATATCTTGTTTGGTTTATCCAATCCCATCCTTGTAGGTTTGTTTGAAAAGCCATGTTTTGAGTAGCTTTTTGAATATTTTTGTGTTGCTTTGTAGTCTTAGATTATTAGGTAGGGTGTTCCAGAGATGTGGTCCAGCTATTGAGAAAGCTCTTTTTCTTACTGTGGTCAGTTTGGCAGTTGTTACTGGTGGTATTTCAAGGCGTGCTTTGTTTGAGGATCTGGTGTTACGTTGGGTGTGGAATTTTTGTATTAGTGTGTTGATGCAGTCATAGTCATTGTTGTGAATTGCATTGTGAATGATTGATAGTATTTTGAATTCAATTTTTTTTTCTATAGGTAGCCAGTGTAGTTCTTTTAAGACAGGGGAGATGTGGTCTGTTTTTTTATGACCGGTGAGGATTCTGGCGGTGGCGTTTTGTAGTATTTGTAGGGGACGTAAGGTTGTTTTGGGAAGTCTTATCATGAGCGAGTTGCAATAGTCGATGCTTGAAAATATCAGGGATTGCAGAATTGTTCTGAAATCGGGTTGATTTAGTAGAGGTTTGAGGTGTTTGAGAATTGATAGCTTGTGGAAGGCTTCATTTATTTTCATTGCAATGTGTTTTTTCAGGTTGAGTTCTGGGTCTATCCAAATTCTAAGATCTTTCATAATTTCTTTTAGTTTGATGTGGTTGTTGTCTATGATTATGGAATAATTCTGTTGGTCTCCTGAGTTGTTTTTCTCAATTAGCATACATTCAGTTTTGTCTGTATTAAGGCATAATTTCATTTGATTTAGAAGGTTTTTAATTTCATTAATGAGATTGGTTGCGAGTATCAGAGTGTTCTCTATGGTGTTTGTTACTGGAATGATCAGCTGTATGTCATCTGCGTATAGGAAGTAATTGGCGTTGAGATTTGAGAGAAGTTGGCATAGGGGTAGTAGGTATATGTTGAATAGGATTGCCGATAGTGCTGATTCTTGGGGGACTCCTGTTTCTAGAGGGATGGATTCGGAGGTTTGGTTGTTGATATGTACTTTGTATGCTCTGTTTTGTAGGAAGGTCGTGAACCAATCTAGAGTTTTCCCGGATAGGCCATTTCGGATAATCTCGTGATTAGGCTTTTGTGTTCGACTGTGTCGAAGGCAACAGATAAATCAAGTAGGATGAGGATGTATCGTTGACCTTTGTCAAAGCCTCTTAGTATAATGTTTGATAGATTGAGGAGTAAGGTTTCGGTGCTGTGATTTTTTCTGAATCCGTGTTGGGTGGGGTATAGGATGCTGTTTGCATCAAGATGATCGTTGAGTTGTTTAAAGGTGGCTTTTTCTGTTAATTTTGCAAGAAAAGATAGGTTTGATATTGGGCGGTAGTTATTTAGTTTGTTTGGGTCGAGGTCCTTTTTTTTTTTTATGATTGGTTTTATGATGGCGATTTTTAGTTTGTCTGGTAGTTCCCCTTCTAGTGATTTGTTTATAATTGCCATGATGGTTGATGTGATGGTTTGGGATATTTCTTTTAGTGATCGTGTTGGTATGGTGTCATGATCATGATGGGCAGGGTTTAGTGATTTGTTTAGTTTCTCCGTTTCGGTAGATGATATCATTTTGAAGGTGGTCCATGGCGCGATTTCTTTGAGATTCAGTTGTGTATTGTTGCATGGGGTGTTGTTTAATTTTTCCGTTATTTTGCTGATTTTGTTTTTAAAGAAGATTGTGAGGTCTTGGCTTAGGTTTTTATTTGGAAGGGTGTTGTTATTGTTATTGTTATTCTCTGAGATTAGGTTGTTTACTATGTTGAAAAGTGATCTTGGATTGTTTGACGAGTTTATGATTTTTTTGCTGTAGTATTCTCTTTTTGTCTTGTTTATCATGTTTTTGTAGAAGGCTAGGTAGGTGCAATATCTTTCTAGCGTTAGTGGGCATTTGTTTTTTCGCCATTCTTTTTCTTAAGGTGGATTTGGTATCCTTTAGTTGAGTGTTGAACCAGGGGTTAGTGTTTTTTCTTTTTGATCAGTTTCGTTCTTTCAGGATTTATGGTGTTGGCAGTGTCCATTGTAATTTGATGCATGAGTGGATGGCATTGTTTATGTTTGAGAGATCAATATTCAACAGTTGTTTTTCGAGCTCTAGTTGGAATTGATCGGGTGTAAAAGGAGGTCTGTACTTGAATGATAATGTTTTGTTGTTTTCATTTTTGTTATTGACGTTGGTGTGGGTCTTACAATGTAATAGAAAGTGGTCAGACCATGGGACTTGTGAGTGGGATACAGTTGTGTTTGAGAAGAAATTGTCATTTGTGAAGATGAGGTCTAGGGTGCGACCTGCTTTGTGTGTTGGGTTGATCACATGTTGAGTAAATTTGAGGAAGGACATGACATCCATCAAGGTTTGGCAGGGATGAGAGAGTGGGGTGATATTGGTGTGGAGGTTAAAATCTCCGAGGATGATTGAAGGTTTTTTGTAGTTAATGTTTGTTATGAAAAATTCGATGAGAGGAGATATGTCTTTGTCAAGACGTTTGGGGGCACAGTAGACTAGGCAGATCTGGAGGTTGAGTCAAAGAGGGCTAATTCAGATTGCTGAGGGAGTGAGTGTGGGATGAGTTTCATGTTGAAATTTTTTTTTTATGATTAGTAATAAACCACCTCCTCTTTGGGTTTTTCGTGGTATTGAGAATAAATCATATGAGCTATTGGTTATTTCGTTTGTTATTACATGGTCCGTGTTTCTGAACCAAGTTTCAGTTACTACTGAAGTCTGGGTTTTGGTCTTGGAGGATGTCTGATATTAGCATGAATTTCTTCATGAGGTCTTGTGCGTTTATGAGGATGAAGGTTAGGTAGATGAGGTTTTTTATGGACTTAATAAGGATGATCTTTACTAGGTTTCGATGCTTTACAGTTGGTTTGTTGGAATGCATGTTGTGCATCTTGGGTTGATTAGTGTGGAGATCTGAGCCCAGTTTGATGTTCTCTATTTCCGTTGAACTTGGAATGTGTGTGGTTCTGCGCTAGGGTGAATGCAAGATCTTTTGCTGAAGACGTCGTTAGGGGCTTGATTCTTAGTGTTTTAATTAATGTTGTGTCATTCGTAGCTCTTAGTTGTGGTGGTGAAAGTCAATGGAGGAAGTTTGGTTAGGTGCTTGTGGGTTGATGCTCTTGGGCTGATGAGGTTTCAGGTTTGTGGTCTTCTGTTTGGTTGATGGTAGAGGGGGCACGCTAAGGGGCACAACAAGGGGCAGGCCCCTTTGTCTTGCTCTTTCGGAGCGCAACACCGGCGGGTGGCACCAGATGCACGCTTATGGTACGTTTTAAACCGTCCAATTAGGTCCCGCGTAGCCGCCTGGGGAGCATCGGTGGGCGGGGTCTAGGTGCGGTCAGAGTAAGAGGGCTCGAGTTTACCACGTTGTGCTGAGGCTTCCGGGATCACTAGGGCTCGCCATGGAGGTCTGCGATCTGCCTTGGAGGCAGGGCCGGAGGTCCGTGTCCCGCAGAGGCCTGTGTCCTGCCATGGAGGCAGGGTTGGGCTGCAGTCAGCTGCTCGTCCACCAGTCGGGTCGGAATGGCCTGCTGCCCTGTTCCCCTTGTGGAGGTAGGGCAGTGTCAAGGCCTGTGGGGCTCGGGTCGGCGTGTCTTTGGTCCGGAGGGTCGGCGTCCGGTCGGAGGTCTGCGCTGGTCGGAGAGTGCTATTCATTTAAGCTGAGCTCAGGCGCGTTTAGAGCCATTCAAAACATATCGTTTGTTTTTTTTTATATATAAACATTTTTATTGGTAAACATCCAAAACACTGGGGTCCATAGAAAATACCACATCAGATGCAAAAAAAAAACCCAGGGAACCCGAAAATTCCCACAATTAGTACCAATCACAGTTTTATAGATAAACATAAACCCCACCCAACCCCCCCCCCCCCCTCAAGACCAGAACAGCAAAAGTGTAATAAACAACATACAGGCAAGCCAGTATCGGATACAGATGCAACACAAAGAGAAGGATAAGTACAATTATGAGGATAAGTATAAGGAGCATGATGTTCGCCAGAAACCTTTGCTCACAGGTAGACAGGCACATTCATGAGCTACATGATTTGGGATGTAGCAGGGATGTCCAGTTGTCCTGGATAGCCTATACCACCATTGACATTTGGGTTGCCAGCCAGGAACTATAAGGCTCCCAAATCCTATGAAAGTGTACCATACGATCTTATTTATTTTATTTATTTATTTATTTGTTATTTTTATTATACCGAGTTTCATGATAGGAATCACATCAACCCGGTTTACAATTAACAATGTGAGTAAAGGCAGAGAGTAACAAAGTAAAGAACATTTCCCAATACAAGAACAAATATAGTATGAAACTTAACAAATATTATAACAATATTTTGGATGTGAGAAAGTTACAAAAAACATGGAAAAATAACTTGGATATGAAAGGGGAAGAATTGTAGAACGACTATAAGCATTTTAACCAGCTGTATCAATTAATAAATATGTATAATATTATAAAATGTAGATGTGTAGCAAAATGATTAGATAAGATATTGTTGTGAAGTATAATAAAATGTTGCTGTGACTGCGTGTGAAGTTAGTGGGATTTTTTTTTTTTTTTTTTTTTTTACAGTTCCTAACTTTTGTGTTTATGCTGATGATGAATGGGGAATTTAATCCAGATCTGGGAAAGCTTTTTTAAAAAGCCAAGTTTTTAAAAAAGCTTTTAAAAAGTTTTTAAAAAATCTTTTAAAAATTTTTTAAAAAAGATTTTAAAAAAATTTTTAAAAAGATTTTTAAAAAATCTTGATGTAGAGCCGTAAGTTTATATAGTTGATAGTAGGAGTGGATGCGTTGTTGAATATTTGCCAGTGGGGGTGCTTGATCACGTTTCCAGTGAAGTGCAATCTCCGCTCTAGTTGCTATGAAAAATTGTAAAAGTAGTTTCTGGGCATGTTTGGACAGAGCTGGAATGGGAAGGCCCAAAAGGACATGCCAAGGTTCCACGTTGAGCCCAGTACATAATAGATGAGCCGCCCAGGCCAAGACCCCCCGCCAACACTGAGAAATCTTAGGGCACTGCCACCAGATATGATAATAAGTTCCTCTGTCTCCGCACCCTCTCCAACATATGTCCGGCACCGTGGGAGCGAACTTGTGTAGTCGTTCAGGAGAATAGTGCCAGCGATGTAACAGTTTATAACAGTTCTCCTGCAGGCCTGCCGATATGGAACACTTGGATGCAGCGGCATAAATCTGGTCCCAGTCCCTGTCGTCCAAAATAGTTTGAAAGTCCTCCTCCCACAGGGAGCGGTGTCTGGGAGGGCTTTGCGTACGACTATTCAGCAAGACATATATCTTCGAAATCACGCCCCTCATGTCAGAAGCATTGGAACAAAACGATTCAAACAAGGTCCCCTTTACTCGTAGGGTCCCCTCCCGAATCCCCTTATGCACAAAGTGATATATCTTAGCATACAATAGAAAATCAACATTAACAAGATTATACAGTGTTCACAGTTGTTCTCTAGATAGCATAGCATTCTGTTGATAAATATGCCCTAACCTGTATATACCGGCTTGGAGCCACGCTTGGTGACTAACTGCGCCCCCCTGAGCCGGCACCACCACGTGAGAAAATAAGTGAGTCATCAAGGAATAGGGCTCTCGCCCCACCAGCGCCCCCCTCCATAAATTCCACACTTTAAGCGTCGTTTGAAGGGCGAATGCCACGTGCAATCGTTCCCCTCTAGAGGGGTATGGTTGCCATGGAAGAGCGGTGATGGGAAAACCACCCAATTGCTCCTGTTCTAGTTTAACCCATTGGGGAATGTCCCTGGTCCCATGGCGTGCAACCAGGGCCCGTAGCTGGGCGGCACCGTAATACCATAGCAAGTTAGGTACCTGCAGCCCCCCACGTGATTTAGGCTGAAATAAAGTAGACCGGGCTATCCTAGGTGGTCTGCGTCTCCAAATGAAGTACCCCAGGATTTTCTGCCAGTTCTTTAATAATGTGGGAGAAAGATAGATGGGGATAGTAGTAAAGAAATACAAAAATCGGGGCAACACATTCATTTTAAGAATCGCCAGGCGACCAAGCCAAGAATGGGAGTGGTCCGACCACGTGTCCAGGTTCCCCTGAATCTTATCAATAAGTGGTTTATAGTTGAGATCGAAGAGCTGGGCGTTGTGGGGCCCCAAGCGGATACCCAAGTATTTGAGGGATGCATCCGCCCATTTAAAAGGAAACTGTTGTCTCAGTGCCTCCGCCTCTGGGGGGGTATAGTGATGTTAAGAATTTCGGATTTATCAAAGTTAATTTTCAAACCCGATTGTGCAGCAAATAACCCCAACTCTATCATAATACCCCTTAGTGATCGCTCTGGCTCAGTAAGAGTAAACATGATGTCATCCGCAAAGAGTGAGAGTTTAAAATGTGAGGAACGGCTGACAATACCACGGATGTTATCATTATTGCGAACCCGAATCGCAAAGGGCTCTAGGAAAATTGCGAAGAGCAAGGGAGATAAGGGGCAGCCCTGTCTGGTTCCCCTCTGGATAGCGAATGAGGACCCATATCTCCCATTGACTTTAACCCTAGCTGCGGGATTGGCATAGAGCTTGTGAATCCACTTAATAAAAGAACAGCCAAACCCCATAGCGGACAGAGTTTGAAAAAGGAAGTCCCAATGAACCAAGTCGAAGGCCTTTTCGGCGTCCAAGGCAAGGAGAAGGGCAGGATGTTCATCCCTATGCACCTGGTCTACGATATCGACTATGCGCCTGACATTGTCCGCTGCCAGCCGGCCCGGTACAAAGCCCACTTGGTCATTATGAATAAGCCCCGGTAGAACGCCATTCAACCGGGCAGCCAAAATCCTGGCTAAAATTTTAAGATCTATATTGATCAAGGAGATCGGCCGGTACGAACTGCAATGGAGGGGATCACGACCAGGTTTAGCCAAAACCGTAATACCCGCCGTGTTGGCGTCCTCTGTGAACCCCGAATCCACCAACAGAGAGTTGAAAGCTTGTACTAGGTGTGGTGTTAGAACTTGGGCAAATTTACGGTAGTAGGTGCCGGAAAAGCCGTCCATTCCCGGAGCCTTGCCCGGTTTTAGTCGCTTAATGGCAGCTAACACCTCCGGTTCAGAGATGGGTTTATCTAACATAGTCTGTTGCAATGGCGAAAGTTGGGGAAGGGCTATATCCTGTAGATAGGTCCCTATAGCCTGAGTGGTTATAGAGGCATCCATGGAGTATAACTGAGAATAAAAATCCGTAAAGGATTGACGTATGTCCTCTGCAGAGGTAGCCAGCCTCCCCCTACCGTCCATGACCTTGGCTATCACGGTCTGAGCCCGGGCCGCTCTCAGTTGTCTAGCCAAAAGCTTACCCGCCTTGTTGCCCCCCTCAAAGTATTGCTGCTTCAGGAGGGTAAGAGAGTGGCTGATGGCCGCATCGTCTAAAGATCTGAGCTGAGCCCTCAGCAGTGTAATTTTCTGATATAGTTTAGCGGATTGATTCATACTGTGACGCCGGGTCAGGTCAGCCAGGTCCAAGAGGAGCTGTGCTCGCTGTGCCTCTCGCTCCCTATTGCACCATGCAGCCCTAGCAATACATTCTCCACGCATTACAGCTTTGGAGCATTCCCAAACAGTCAACGGAGATAAACCGTCAGAGCCGTTCTCAGAAAAGTAGTCTTTAATGCGCTTAGTAAGCGTAGCTGTAAAGGAGGGGTCCTTAAGAAGACTGTCGTTAAGTCGCCACGTGCGCAGACCCCCTCCACTCTCCCCCATCTGGCAGAGCACCCAGACCGGTGCATGGTCAGACCATGTAATACTATCTATATCAGCGGCACGTACCCCCGGCTGTAGCGTAGCGGATAGGAAAAAATAATCAAGTCGCGTATAGGTAGCATGTGGGCAAGAGTAGAAAGTGTAAGATCGGGAGTGTTCATGCCTGACTCTCCAAATATCCACTAGCCCATATGCGGCCAGCATCTTACTCCAGACCGACCTAACTTCCCCATGGGACTGGTTACCCGAGCTAGAATCCTTCTGAGGATCCATTACAAAATTAAAGTCCCCGCCCACAATCAAGTCGCCCTCCGCATGTTTCTGCAACTCAGATTGTAAACATTTAAGGAAGGAGACCTGATGGTGATTTGGGAAATATACATTAAGTAACGTATAAATCCGTTTATCCACTTTGATTTTGTTAATAATAAATCTACCTGCCGGGTCATATACGACTGCCAACTGCTCATGCACAAAAGAGGGGGCGTACATTATGCCCACCCCCACATACCTATGGCCCGCAGAGGCTGCAGCCCAGAAGGAGACAGGGTATTGAGCAAACTCCAACAGCTTTTCGTGTTGCTTCCTAACATGAGTTTCCTGTAAGAAGATGATCCCTGCATCCTGCCTACTTAATTCCCTCCTAAGAAGCTGACGTTTTTGGGGAGAATTTAATCCTTTAACATTAAAGGTTAACAATTTAACTGCCATGAGTAAACATTACACCCGGTAATCCGCCACCGAGCCCCCCCCCAACTACGGGACACCAGTAAGCCCCCTGCCTCCCTTCTTTCTCTTTCATGTCTCGTGCTGCCACACCAATCCTTGCGGCACCCCCCGCATGTTACACTGGTCTTATATCTGGTCCTGAGTTTAAGAAATCCTAATGTGTCCCAAGACCTGCTGTGGAACACCCACCTCAGAAGGACCTGCCACATCCCATGTAAAGGCGCAAGCATATTACTGTCCCCTCCCCCCTCCCCCCGAGCCCCTTAGGTTAGTTATGCAACAATTTAACATTGAGATACCTCAGTTTAATGCACAAAATATAAAGAAAAATAACAGCTAAATAAACCGTAACATTTAAACCAGTCAATCAAAGCAGGGGGTAACCTGTTCATCAGACCTCAGCCGGCCGGCTCCTGTCCCGCCCTGCAATCGCACGCCGCAATTAGGTAAGAGGATGCAGCAGCGGCAGTAGTGCGAAAAGAAATTTTAAAGATGAAATGTCACTGTCAACCTTTGTCGGAGGCCTGCTGCCTCATGTCCGCCGGCTGGCGCTTGAGTCGTTTTCCGTCCTTCCCCGCCCGTTGCCAGCGCGGTGCCATGTCCCTGGTTGGCGCGGAAGCCGCCATTTTGGAGATGGAAAAAGTAACGGGCCACTGGGCCTCAGAAAAGGCCGTCTTTGCCTCCTCCACTGTGGTTATGCGATACGTTTTCCCTTGGTGTTGGTAGGAAAGGCCGAACGGGTATGTCCAACGATATCGAACACTGCGTTCTCTCAGCGCCGCCGTGACGTCTCGAAGATCATAGCGTTTTTTAAGAGTTATAGGCGCTAAGTCCTGAAATACAGAGACCCGACAATTTTGCCAAGTAATGTTTGTCATTTGACGCGCAGCCGCCAATATACGTTCCTTCATAGGGAAACTAGTAAGGCAGAGGACAATGTCTCTGGGTTGCTGATCCCTGCGAGGGCCCAGCGCTCTATGAGCGCGCTCAAAGCTGATTACATGCGGAGTCTCTTCCTCCCCCGCGGTTAAGGGCTTTCCAGTGTTCAAAATAAACTGGCATATTTCGTGCGCAGTCCGTGCCACATCCGCGAACTCCGGGGCTTCCGAGACCCCCCGTATCCTGAGGTTGTTGCGTCGGCCCCGATTATTGAGATCCTTGATTTTGTCCTGTAAAAGCTTCACCTCCGCCGAGGTTGCGGTTTGTTGTAAGTCCAGGTTGTTTATTAGCTCTCCATGACCGTCTAGGCGGTTTTCGGCTTCGTCAACCCGGTTACCCATGGCCGCTAAGTCTCCTTTCAGGTCAGCCACCGACTCCATGATGTCAGCTTTATATTGTTTCATGTCGGCGCGTAACTCCATGAACCATCGGCGAGCTTCTTCACGGGTGAGTAGAGAAGAAATCTGCGCGGTCCCTGTGTCATCGGCCATTTGCAGATTGCTACCAGGCTCTTCTGTTTCTTGAAGGCCCTCAGCCGGAGGTTCGTCGCCATCTTGGCCTGTGTCGGCAGAACCCTTCCCATAAGAAAATTGCCGCAGATCCGTAGCTCTACGTTTGCTTGTCATGGTATTGGAGCAGTTTTGTTCCTATACCCTTCAGGAGGCAGTGATGTAAAGAAACACCGAAAAAATAAGCTGTTTTCGAGGTATTGGGGCTCGGGTTGAGCGGAGCTGAGCCACCACGCGTCTTCTCACATGAGATGCGAACAGCGCCCCCCAAAACATATCGTTTTTTAAAGGAGAGCGTCACTTCCGACGTAGATACCCAAGAGCTGGGAGGATATCCCACTATTGTCAGCATCTTCCAATAAAATTTTCACACGGTTCGCACCATGAACACTTGTAGTGATGCGAATATGTATGACGTACTCACAAGAACCGTCACTTCTGACACAGATCATATCAACTGTTAGTCATCCCACTGTCAAAATGTGTAAACACTGGCACAATTTTCACCCAGTCTTCAAAACAAGAACTCCATTCAATCTCACTGTTCAAATGGTGTATTCTAGATGTTGTCAACAAAGACTGGAAGTGGGGGAAATCGGGCAAAAATTTTATTACAAAGGGAACAGAGATGGATCCACAAAATGCAAGTGGTGTTCCTGCATCGGTTGAACAGTGAGATCGAATGGAGTTCTTGTTTTTAATTGCTGTCTCCCAGACCCAATACTGTAAGTACTTCTTGTTTTGGTTAATATTAATACAGTCCAGCTTTCTTTTTGCCTTTTGCAAGCATTTGAATTTTTATCAATGTTAGTGGCTTTAAGTAAAATATTAACATATATTTTGGGTATGCTCTTGGGTTTTTTTTTTTTTTTTTAAACAGAAATGGGGTAGAAGGAAAGAGTTGAAGTCTGATAGACCATGAAATGGGCTATTGAATGGTTCTCTCTTCTACATAGCTTTTGAATATGTTTTAGGAACGCTGCCCGCTGGTCTCCCCGCGAATAGGCTGCACTCACCTTCCCTCATGCTGCCTTCACCCGATGCGGCCGGACGCTGCCGAAGTCGGGCCTGCCTACGCGGCTGGAGCTGCGGACTTCCTGTGGCCCAGAGGCCGCCCACCGTGTCTCTCTTCACCGTGGCCGGAGCCGCGGACTCAGTTGCCCTTCATGGCCCGGAGGCTGCCCCTTGTGCCATCTTTGCGGCCGGAGCTGCCCCCGACGTCCTCTCATCTTCGCGGCACGGAGGCCGCAAGCCTCGGCCCGGATTGGTGGCTGGAGCCACCCCCAGGGCTTCCTGCAGCGGCTGGAGCTGCTGCCATCGTCGGGGTCTGCCCTCCAGGCCCAGCCCTGCTGATATGCACGATTTCGTGCAGGACCGCTGTCCACGGTCCTGCACAGTTCCTGCTTCCTTCTTCCTCTAGGCGCGCGGTCGCGCCTCTCTACAGAATTTAAAGGGCAAGACACAGGAATTGTGCTGGCCCCATCTTTTGGACTGATTTCCTGTTTAGCCCTATAAAAGGGCTGTCTTCGCATTACGTCTTGGCCTTGCATCGAAGTTACTTCACTCTGGAGGCTCCTGCCTGCCAGAGCTCCGTCAGGTCTTCTTCGTGGAGCTCCTCTTCGTTTCGTCTCTTCATGTCAAGTCATGTTTTGTGCCTGAGATCCTAGTCCAGGTGTCCTAGTGTTTCGTCTCCTGGTGTTTTGCTTCCTGGTGTCCTGTCCTTCTTGGTGTTCACTGCAGCGCTCCTGAGCCTTCTGGTCCTGTCAGGCCCGGCTCCCTCGGATGACGTCTTGCCCGAGCGTGGAGTGGCCTGCAGGAGGAATTTGTTCCTGTGCTCCTGAGCCGTCATGTCCTGCCAGCCTTCGTGGTGCTTCGGACGACATCTGGCTCCGTCGTTGGAGTTCCACCTCGACTGGATTCTTCCCTGCGCTTGTCCCGTTCTCAGCGTGGTCCGTGACCAGCCTCCTCGGGCTGTGTAGGGCGCACAGTGGGACAGGGTGGTCCGTGACCAGCCCATTGGGTCCACCCGTGAAGGTGGGCTGTGTAGGGCGCCCTGAGAGACAGTGCCAATGTCTTCCTTCCCAGCTTCTCATCTCATCTGGACTTCGTCAAGTTCCTCGTCATGTCTCTGATGCCGTCGCATTGACCCTGGTCCGGAATGCCGTCGCATTGACCCTGGTCCATGATGTCTTTGCATCAGCCCTGGTGTTATGTCTTCCATAGTCCTGGTGTCATGTCTTCAATAGCCCTGGTGTCATGTCTTCAACAACCTTGGTGTCATGTCTGCAACAACCCTCGTCTGTAATGCCGTTGCATCAACCTTGGTGTCATGTCTTCATGTCAAGGCCCATCTGCCCTCATCCTCAGGCCAGGCCTGCTGCTCCATGCCGTTCCAAGCGGCAGGTCCGAAAGGGCTCGGAATGGTCGGAGGACCATTCAACTTCCAACATCATGTTGTTGGCCTTGGGAGCTTGCAGGCCTAGCAGAGGGTAAGACCGTCTGCCATGCTGGAACACGCCGTCAACCCTCGGTTCGGCCCTGGATCCGTCTGGGGTCGGGCTGAGGCCCAAGTGCACACTAAAACACCCCGTTTACGTAACAATATGCAACATCAAATATTAACTTTTCTACCTTTAATAATAGAAATTGTGAAAATATTTCCTCCTGCCTTTTAGCATAATAAATTTATATTAGCATGCAGTGTAAATTAGGACATTATCATTTGAAACTGAGGAAGAGAATTGGATATATGAGTTTATGGTGTGATTTATTAATGTAGCCACTAGCTTTTAATATAAATTTGACACAACACAGTGGCCACTGTTAAAGTTCAGTATTCAATGCAGCTTTATGCACTTGGAGCTAAGGATTTTATGGTCATCTTTCAGGAGCAATAGAATAGCAATATGCAATAGCACCTTAAAACTCACCACTGTTAG
The DNA here is from genome assembly GCF_901001135.1 of Rhinatrema bivittatum. NCBI lineage: Eukaryota > Metazoa > Chordata > Amphibia > Gymnophiona > Rhinatrematidae > Rhinatrema > Rhinatrema bivittatum. Next base: position 363,685,235 of record NC_042619.1, read on the forward strand.
GATTGAAGTTTTGGTGATTTGGCAGCACATTTTCTCTCATTCTGCAATGGGCTCGTCACGGAGTCCATTGTTGCTTGTGCTGAAAAGGTTGAGATGCTAACAAAAAAAATTGCTAATGCAGTAAGAACTGTACTTTGCTCTCTCTTACACCATAGTCTCTTTAACTTTCCCAAATTCACATATTGAAAAATGTTGAATAAGAATTGTATTATGTACCTCGATCAGCAAATATGCCATGCTGGATTCTGCAGGTTGGACTTGTGGGAAGAACAGGTGCTGGTAAAAGCTCTTTGATATCTGCCCTTTTCCGACTCGCTGAACCTCAAGGAAGAATTTGGATAGACAATCTTTTGACTTCTGAACTTGGACTTCATGACTTGCGAAAGAAAATGTCAATCATACCACAGGTAAGTAGTAAGTCTTTTTGCAACAAAGGAATTATTGTTTTGCATTTTCACAGTAGCTACTAAACCAAATTCTGATCAAGTGCTATCTGCATGAATCAAGTAGAGGAAATAAACTTATTAATTCAAATGTATACCTCACCCATTTCTCAGTGTCTAGTATACATTTTTTTAAAGCTTCAAAGTTCTGTACACTTTAATTTCTTTTTAGTGACGGCTGTCTTAAAATAAACTCAAATGTAAATGGTTTAATTAGCAATAAATTTAGGAGTTTTTCCCCTTAACTAATTTGATTTTGAATATGATTATAAATCAAAACTCTCGCAAGGTTATATTTTAGGCAATGGTTTACAAAGTAAAAAATGTCTAGTGGGGAAATTGTCTCCATTTGTCTGTCTGTCTTGTTTCAAAGACAAACCAACAAACCAATTGCCCTAAAAATTGGGATGCAGCAGTTGAGAAGGTTGCTTAGTCGAAGGTGATAGCTTAAAATTTTTGGTGGTGCTGGGGTTCCACGTTCTTTTGGGACTGGGACCTTGCCACCTGCAGTAGTGCTTACTACAGAGGTTTAAATTACATTAAACTGTTCTTGCATGCTAAACAATGTTCCTGTAGACTATTGAATTAGCCCACAGTATCTGCAACAAAGCAGTATATGTGGGATGCACAATTAGACAGTAACTTTTAAACTGGCGCACGAGCACAGATGTGCGCGTGTTCATTGGCATGCGGCTATTTTCTAACATATGCGCTTAAATGCACGCATGTTGTGAAATAACCTGAAAGTGCACAAATGTGCATGAATTTTAAGTGAATGCATACCTATGCGCCCAAATGCTGCTTCTACCACATAAGTGGGGGAATATTAAAACACATGCTCGCCAATGTCATTATCAGTTTTCCAAGTTCGTTCTTAGTTTGGCAAGATAAGGGATAGGAACTCCAAACCCTCCTAGTTTAGTAGCCTCCCTTCTCCCCTGTTAGCCACGACCCTTAAAACCCCGCCGATCTATTTCTCTTTATTTTATGTTATAATTAGTGAGGTTTGGGTGGACCCTTGGATACTGTGGCAGCTGACCACGCCCACGGGGGTGGGGGGGGGAAGTCCCGTGAGGGGCCACAGGTCAGGCTCAGCTCTGGATACACACACAGATAGTTCTTTATTTAGACAGTTTGAGAAACCACCAGAGGTGGCAGTAGTGAGTAGATGTTGTAGCCCAGCTGGGCTAGTATTCCCCAGGGCGCTGGAACAGCGGTTTCTCCGGTAGCAGTGCTGTAGTGGAGAGAACTGAGAAAGTGAGTACAATAGAACATTCACAGAGTCCCAAATATGAGAAGCCCCGAGATAGGGAGAGCTGGCCCTCGAGGAGCGAGTACCAGATCCCTGGAGGTAGAGAGACTTGTTGGCAAAGTACTCACACAGCGGCTCAACGTAAGAGATGGCCTGGCGCTGGAACGGAAGCAGGCCCTCAAGGAGCGAGTACCTGGTTCCAGTGAAACAGCTCTGAGGAGTAGATGATAATAGAACTCACTGATGGTGTCTGTAGCAAATTCTTCCAAGTACAAGAGGAGATAGGTGCAGACAGCGAGTCAGGGAACATGGGCCCTCGAAGAGCGACTACCGGTTACCTGATAGTGACCTGAAAGAAACAATGAGGCCCCCGAGGAGCAGGTACCCCATTAGCAGAAAGAGTCTAATAGGAGTTAGAAGGCAGAGTAGCTGGGTTCGGAGAGCAAATCCCATCCGTAAGATCACCCTTGCTAACTCAACGGCTAACAATAAACAGTAGGCTTAAATATCCGGGCAGCGTGACATCATCACAGGGGGATGCCCCTGAGGAACGCGCCAATGTTGAAATAAGAATGAGGGCCGCGCGGCGCGCGTACCCTAAGGTACCTGGAGAGCATGGCGGGAGGCAGCGCCCAAGCCGGTCCGGGGATGTCGGAGAGGATGGCAGGCAGACGTCGAGGCAGCCAGACGTCCATGAGGAGCAGGAGGAGTCACAGAAAAGGAAAGGTAGGCGGAGTGAAGCCGTCTGGCAGCGACGGTTGCAACATTTTATTGCTTACACGTGCTCCATAGCAGAAGTAAAGTTACATGGTGAGGGACCCCAGTGCACACTTGTGTGTTTAAGTATTTACATGCTAATTTGAAGTTGAAATCCAGGAACGCCCATGCCCTACCCAGACTGTGCCTTCGCCCTGCCCCAGTGGGAGATATGTGTGTTCTCGGGCAGCTTTTAAAATCCGCTCGGCATGCACCAGACCGATATATTCGCATATCTCCTGGTTTTGACATTCACTGGCCTTTTAAAATTCAAACGAACATCACTCTCACATATGTGTAGGCCCATTATGAATATGCGGCTATTGTTTTCCTAAAGAAAGTTGAATGATCTCTCTGTTTACTTTACTTTGCGCTTTACTAATTAAAACTTATAGATACATATAATGTAATGGTTATAATTATAAAAAGGTATTAAATTAATACATAACATTTCCAAAGCAATGTTAATAATCTATGAATAGTATCAATGATAAATTTGCTTAAAATATCAATTATTGTTTAAATCACTTTTGGGTTAAGGATTTCCTTTCCATCAATTAACTTTTTAGCATTTGATATAGTTGGTATAATTAATCATAGGCATTGTACTCCTGAAATATTTTAAATTGCAAGCACCAGAATACATTGAGATACAAACTATAGACCATCACATGGAGTTAGGTAGCAACACATGATATGGAGAAGTAAGATTGGATGAAGGAGTAGGTGTCATAGATATCTGGGTTTGGCAATCAGGTCTACTCCAAGGGAAGGTGTTTACTTGGAGAGGCAGGATGGAGGCATGGTGGCAAGGTCTAGAATTGGAGAATCACTAGGAGAGAGAGACAGAACAGCAACGTTGGAATTGGACAGAAGCAAGACACTGGAAGGTTTATGTGCAGGAATCATGGACCAGAATATTTCAGCTGAACAAGGGTTGGATACTTAGACAAGGCAAGACTACAATTGCAGGAATCTTGGAATCAGGATACTTTAATGGAACAAGGCTTGGATACTTAGACTAGAACAAGGCTTGGAAATCAGGAAAGAAATGGGTAGTGCTCCTCTCTGTCTTTGCGATATAATTTGTACCCTGGTTTAGCACTATCCCATTCATTATCCTCTTTCCACCATGTCTCTGAGATGACAGTTAAGTCTGTGTTATCATTCACAGCTATACACTCTAATTCTCCCATCTTACTTTTTAGACGTCTGGCATTAGCATACAAACATTTGAAAGTGAGTTTTTTGTTTGTATTTACATTCTGCTTTTCAGTTGACATGGATAAATTGGAATCTTTTAGCTCAGGTGAGTTTTTAATTATAGGCACTAGAACTATGTTTCTTATTATTGGAACCTCTTTGTTGGGGCGCCCTAACTCTAACAATAAACAGTAGGCTTAAATATCCGGGCAGCGTGATGTCATCACAGGGGGACGCCCCTGAGGAATGCGCCAATGAGGAAATAAGAATGAGGGCCGCGTGGCGCGTGCATCCTAAGGTACCTGGAGAGCACGGCGGGAGGCAGTGCCCAAGCCGGTCCGGTAACACTAACTGTGGACTTAAGGGATGTCTTAAAAGCCAAGGCAAGATTGCTGGTTTCAGTAGAGATATGTGGAACACATCATGCACTCGGCGTGTTGGCGGCAGTTTTAACTTGTAGGCCATAACTCCTACTTGATGGGGAATGGCCTCACAGATCTCTGGATGAGCTTCAGTGATGGCATTTTAAGGCACAAGTTCCTTGTATTGAGCCATACTAGGCCCCCCTGAGAGGAATGTGGGTGTAAGTGGCATTTCTTATCAGCTTGCTTCTTGGATCACCCTGCTGCTTGTTATAGAAGGTGATGCGTTTGTGCCAGAACTCCTGAACTTCTTGACCCATGAGGTTAGCTGCGGGACAAAGAGAATGGAATAGGCTTTGGTGTACGATATTGGCAACCAAAGACCACATAGAAAGGTGATTACCCAGTTGAACTGCTCATGTGATTATTGTGGCAGAACTTTGTTAACGGGAGAAGAGATGCCCAGTTGTCTTGTTGTTGGTTAATATAGGACCTTAGGAAGACTTTGAGAATCTGATTCACATGCTCTGTTTGCCTGTTGCTCTGGGGGTGACATGCAGACGTCTAAGGTGATGCTGAATTTCCTGCATAAACCTTTTCAAAAATGAGCTGTTGCGTCCGTCGGTCTCAGACGGCTTCAACCTTTGTGCCTCACCTTTCTCTCTGCTCTCCCCGCTGGTCTTGGGAAGATGGCTACCGCCGCATCTGCATGCCGCTCTCTCCGGCGTCCCCAGAACGGCTATGGCAAAGCCTCACGCCATGTTTCTTCTAAGGGTCTCCTAGGGTGAGCGTGCGCACGCCACACACGTCTTTATCCACGTCATGGTGGGAACCTCGGGGGCGTCCCCCTCGAGTGACTTCATGCCATCCGGGTACTTAGCTTGCCCTTGTTTGCTAGCTCATTGAGCTAGCAAGGATCGTGAATGGATGGAAAGCCTCCGATCTGAGCTACTCTGCTGCTTCCTTGCTGCCACTGGAAGCTCTCTCTGCCCTTCAGGGTATTTCTCTAACCTGGGTACCCGCTCCTCGGGGGCCCTTTGCTTTCTTACAGGTGCCTATCTGGGATCAGGTACTCCTCGAGGGCCTGCTCTCCCTGGCTCGGTGCCTGTATTCAACTACTTCTGCCTGCTGGGATCTCCACCTATGCAGCTATCAACTTAGTGAGTAACTTAATATTCTTAGTCTGTCTCATCTACAGCTCTGCTGCACTGGGAACCTGCATCCTGATCTCCCTAGACTATCTCTGTGAGACGGGTCCCCTCTGCCGAGGATCCCTGGACTGCTACCTCTGGATCACCTCACTACTGCCACCTCTTGTGGTATACATCAGCTGTATAATAAAAGACAAATCTCTGTATTTGTGCGTCCCAAGTCTAGCCTAGTACTGTGGTTCCTCATGGGGCTCCTCCCCGTGGGCATGGTCATCTCCACAGTGCCCAAGAATCCACTCAAACACCTCAAAACCATAACAGATTGCTAACTCCATGGATTCGGCTCAGCTCACCGCATTGCAGGCCATTCCAGGCCTGGCCCAGTGAATCTCCGAACAACAGAACTCGCTGGAGAACTTGACTGCTGCATTTAACCAGTTGCACGCACAGATAAATACACCGACCACCACAGGTAAAGAAGTTACACTGCCTGAAGTGACGGTCAAGACAATTGTATCTCTATCTGCTCCAACACGCTTCTCAGGGGAAGTTTGGAAATGTAGAGGATTTATCAATCAGTGTTGCATGCACTTTCCCTGCAACCTAATCATTTTCCTACAGCCTATGCCAAGGCCACCTACATCTTGTCTTATCTGGACAGAAGAACGTTGGCTTGGGCCTCTCCACTGTGGGAGCGCAATGACCCTATCCTGCATAATCTTGCCGGGTTCCTGGAACTGTTCATATCTGTATTCGATGACCCAGCCCGGTACACACTGCAGGATCTACATTGGTTCACCTGAAGCAAGGTAATAAACCTTTACCAGACTTCGCCATAGAATTCAAGATGTTGGCATCAGAATTACATTGAGACCCTAAATGCCTGAAGACCCTCTTCTTTGAAGGACTGAACTCCCGGCTGAAAGTCTAAAGAGATGCTTCAAAAAGCAGGACAAAGAGCAAAGAAAAGCTATGAGACCTTGGCTGAACTAATGAAGTTGGCAACAAGGATTGATCGCCGACTTCGTGACAAGGTTCAAGAGACCAAGACTCCCAGAAGACCCCTTCAGGGAGAAACTCTACACCCAGGCCTGTTCCCTCATGTCCAGTGGCTGGCGAAGAAGAACCAATGCAATTAGGCCGCAGTCACCTGACTTCAAAAGAGAGAAGAATGCGAAAGAGATTGGGACTATGCATGTATTGTGATCAAGCTGGTCACGCTGTACAAACATACCCTATATGCCCGGGAAACTGGCAGACCTAAGTCCTATGGGGGGACTCTTCTTAGGTCTAAATGCACCCTCTTCTCCACTCTCTCTTCCTGTATCCTTAATCTGCGGACCTTTAGAATACCAGACTCTTGCCTTAGTGGACTCTGGGGCAGGAGGCAATTTAATTTTGAAGCGTCTGGTGGAAAACTTGCGGATCCCCACCAATACCATGATGTCTCCACTACTCCTATCTTCTATTCATGGGGATCCCTTACTGGGCGAAGTAACCCTGCTCACTGAACTAGTGAACTTACGCACCGGTGCTCTTCATACAGAGACTATTTCCTTCTTTGTACTAGAGAAGGCCATGCACCCTTTAGTACTGGGGCTACCGTGGCTGCAGAAGCATATGCCTCAATTCAATTGAGCCACTCTGGAGCTTTCACGTTGGGGTCCAGATTGCCATGGTAAATGTCTGATGGAGGTCTCTCCAATACCCTGCATGCCAACTGCCTAGGTTGCCGCCTCAGTATGCATCTTTTCAAGATGTATTTTCCAAAGAAGCCGCAGACGTACTACCTCTCACAGATCCTACGACTGCGCCATCAATTTGAAGCCTAACACAGAACCACCCAAAGGAAGAATTTACCCCCTCTCCATAGTAGAAAATAAAGCTATGTCTGAGTGCATACAGGAGAATCTTCAGAAAGGCTTCATAAGACCACCCAAGTCTCCTGCCGGTGCAGGCTTCTTCTTCGTCGGGAAGAAGGATGGAACATTGCGTCCATGCATTGACTACAGAGGTCTAAACGAGATCACTGTGAAAGACCGCTATCCCTTACCACACATCTCGGAGCTATTCGGTAGACTACAGGGAGCCAAGATATTCTCCAAGCTTGATCTTAAAGGAGCCTATAACCTAGTTTGCATCTGCTGTGGCGATGAATGGAAGATGGCTTTCAATACCCGGGATGGGCACTTTGAATACCTGGTGATGCCCTTTGGCCTGTGCAACGCCCCGGCTGTCTTCCAAAACATGATGAACGACATTCTGCGTTATCTACTCTACAAATGTGTTGTTGTGTACTTAGACGACATCTTGATATTTTCCCAGGACCTGAATACCCATCTGGAAGATGTCAAAAGAGTGCTACAAAGACTCCACGAGAATCGCCTATATACCAAGTTGTCTAAATGCGAGTTCCACAAGGAATCAGTGCCTTTCTTAGGGTACATTGTTTCAAACAAAAGTTTCCAGATGGACCCACAGAAGCTGGAGAGCATTAAAAAATGGACACAACCCACTGGTCTAAAGGCTCTTAGACAATTTCTGGGATTTATCAACTACTACAGAACATTCATCAAGAATTACTCTTCACTCACTGTTCCGCTAACAGCTATGACTAAGAAAGCTGCCAACGTCGCCAATTGATCTACGGAAGCTGTGACAGCATTTCAGAAACTGAAAGATGCCTTCTCGCGTAAGCCGTGCCTCCGACATCCGGATCCGACCCGGCCTTGGATGTAGGCGTAGGGGCCGTGTAAAGCCAGTCCAGTGACACTAAGACCTTGCATCCATGTTCTTTTTTTTCCCGATGCTTCTCGGGTGCGGAGAAGAACTACGGCATTGGGGATAAAGAACTACTGGCAATAAAGATGGCATTAGAAGAATGGCGCCCGTGGCTTGAAGGTGCCCAACATCAGATCACTGTTTTCACAGATCACAAAAATCTGGAGTACCTTCATCATGCTCAGCGCTTAAACCATAGGCAGGTGAGTTGGTCCCTGATCTTCAACAGATTTGACTTTGTGCTAAAATACCGCCCTGGAGATAAGAACATCAGAGCAGTTACCCTATCTCGCTTATTTCTCTCTGAGGATGTACCTGATGAACCACAGCATATCATCGACCCGAAGAGAGTTATCCTGTCAGCTACCCATTCGGTACCTGCGGGCAAGACCTAAGGAAAAAACTGTTAGCATGGGCTCACGATTCGAAACTGGCTGGACACCCTGGTCAATGAAGAACTCTGGCTAAATTATAGACGTACTACTGGTGGCCCACCATGAAGGAAGACACGTTCTCCTATGTTGCTTCTTGTTCCAATTGTGCCAGACAGAAATCTCCGCCCGGACATCCTTGGGGCCTGCTTCATCCTTTGCCAGTACCAGACGAGCCATGGACTCACATTGCTACAGACTTTGTGGTAGACTTACCATTCTCTGGAGGTAACAACACCATCTGGATTACAGTGGATCATTTCTCGAAGATGGCTCACTTTGTGGCTCTCCCTGGCTTGCCCTCAGCCATGGAGCTTGCAAAACCTTTCATCACCCACATCTTTCGCCTACACGGCATGCCAAAGCACATCGTCTCTGACAGAGGAGCTCAATGTACAGCAACGTTCTGGAAAGCTTTGTGCAAGAAGTTTGATATCTCTCTCGACTTCACCTCTGCATACCATCCTCAGTCGAAGGGGCAAACTGAGAGAATGAATAGGACACTCAAGAAGTTAATTCGATCCTACGTTGGTTCACGTCAAAATGACTGGGCTGAACTGTTGCCCTGGGCTGAATTTGCCATCAACTCTCATCCAGCAACATCAACTGGATCCACACCATTTGAAGTGGTCTACGGACAACTACCATTACCACCCTTACCGCTTCCACTTTCAGTGTCGTCCCTGGCAGCTCAATCTACTGCCAAAGATATCCAACTATTATGGAGTAAGACTAAAGAGATACTCCAAAAAGCAGGACAAAGAGCAAAGAAAAGGCTATGATGCTCACCACAGCAAGGCTTTTGAATTCCAGCCTGGTAACAAAGTATGGCTGTCAACAAAACATCTAAGACTCAAGCTACCATCAGCTCGTTTTGCTCCTCGCTTTGTCGGACCCTTTCCCATCCTCTGAAGACTGGGTACTCTCACGTACAGTCTGAAACTTCCACCAGTGATGAAGATTCATAATGCGTTCCATGTCTCGCTACTGAAACTGCTAGTCCTTAGCGAGTTTTCCATCAAGACACCTGACCCTACACCTATTGATGCAGAAGAAGACATCGAGTAGAAGGTAGATGCCATCCTTGATGTGAGAAAGAGAGGCAGAGTATGGGAATATCTCCTGTCATGGGAGGGTTACGGACCTGAAGAAAACTCTTGGGAACCTTTGGAAAATATCATGGATAAAGAGATGCTTCAGCAATACCACAGAATGCATCCTCAGAAACCAAGACCAGGTAGGAGGTCTGGAGGGGGCCCTTTGAAGGGGGTTACTGTTGCGTCCGTCGGTCTCAAACGACTTCGACCTTTGTGCCTCACCTTTCTATCTGCTCTCCCCGCTAGCCTTGGGAAGATGGCTACTGCCGCATCTGCATGCCGCTCTCTCCGGCGTCCCTGGAACAGCTATGGCAAAGCCTCATGCCATGTTTCTCTTAAGGGCCTCCTAGGGTGCGCGCGTGCATGCCACCCACGTCTTTATCCATGTCATGGCGGGAACCTCGGGGACATCCACCTCGAGTGACGTCACGCCATCCGGGTATTTAGCCTGCCCTTGTTTGCTAGTTCATCGAGTTAGCAAGGATTGTGAATGGATGGAAAGCCTCTGGTCTGAGCTACTCTGCCGCTGGAAGCTCTCTCTGCCTTTTGGGGTATTTCTCTAACCTGGGTACCCGCTCCTCGGGGGCCCTTTGCTTTCTTATAGGTGCCTATCTGGGATCAGGTACTCGCTCCTCGAGGGCCTGCTCTCCCTGGCTCAGTGCCTGTATTCAACTACTTCTGCCTGCTGGGATCTCCACCTATGCAGCTACCAACTTAGTGAGTAACCTAACATTCTCAGTCTGTCTCATCTACAGCTTTGCTGCACTGGGAACCTGCATCCGGATTTCCCTAGACTATCTCTGTGAGACGGGTCCCCTCTGCCGAGGGTCCCTGGACTGCTACCTCTGGATCACCTCACTGCTGCCACCTCTGGTGGTATACATCAGCTGTATAATAAAAGACGAATCTCTGTGTTTGTGCTTCCCGAGTCTAGCCTAGTACTGTGGTTCCTCACGGGGCTCCTCCCTGTGGGCATGGTCATCTTCACAGTGCCCAAGAATCCACTCAAACACCTCAAAACCATAACACGAGCCGTGAATTGTACTTCTCAGTCAGAGAGAATGTGGGTCAGCAGGCTGTGCAGCCCAAAAATATGCTGAACAAATAAATTAGCCAACTCAGATTCAGAGAGAAGTCCAGGAGGGGGTATGAAATGCACCATCTTAGAGAACAGATCTACCACCATCCAGATTGTGGTATTGCCACTAGAGAAGTGAAGAGCTATGACAAAGTCAGTGGCCAAATGGGTTCAGTGGCTGTAACAATCCCCATAGTCAAGCTCAGGAACTCTTGTTCATGGCACATATAGGGCAAGAGTCCACATACGGCTTCACTTCATTCTTCATCTGAGGCCATCAATAGTGGTGGAAGATTAGTTCCAGGGGCCTGGTGATGCCAACTAAGAGTCATGAGCCCAGTGCAGTACCTTTTCACAGAGCTGTTGAGGGACAACAGTCTTTCCTGGTTGGACTGGCACAGTGGCAATTATCTTGATCCTTGCTGGGTTGATAATGTGCCAGGATGGCTCTAGAGAATCCTGTGTCAAAGGAGCGGGACAGGGCATCAGCCTGCTCATATTTCTCTGCTGGGTGGTAATATAGTTCAAAGTCGAATCTGTTGAAAAACAGTGACCAGTGGGCTTGCTGCTGTTATGAATCAGCTCCTGTGAAGGGAGGAGTTAGCAGTCTGTTATGCTCTACTCCTCAAGAAGGAAGGAGTTAGCAATCTGATATGCTCAGCTCCTGTAGAGGGAGAAGTTAACAATCCCTTAAGGTATAGACTGCGGAGTTGCAATCTGTTATGAATCTGTTGCTGAAGGCTCCTGATGGATAAGGAGTAGCAATCTGTTACCAGCGGAGTGCTTGGAGAGGGCACTCAGCTGTAGAGGAATGTAGATAGGTGGATCCTTGGGCCGATGGCAGATGACTGCGCCCCCAGGAGGATATCCTGAGAGAGACCACCGGCTAGGCTTGGGTATGGAGACAGACACAGACAATTATTTTATTAGACAGATTAATAGAACCACCAGAAGTGGCAGTAGTGAGGTGATATGCCTGGCAGGGCTGAAGTCCCTCAGGTACTGGAACAATGATCCCAGGGTTGCTGAGCTGTAGAGAAACTATAGATAGTGAGTAGGCAGGGTATGCTGTGTTCATAGCCAGAACTGGATGACAAAACTCACATAAGGTCTTAAGGAAGCTCCGTAGCTGGAAAGGGTTAGGCCCTCGAGGAGCGAGTACCTGGTTCCAGGGAAAGCTCTGAGAGAGCGATGGTAACTCACAAATGTCTGTATCTGCGATAGCTTCCAGGCAATATAGAATCTTCAGTGTTCAGGAACATGGGCCCTTGAGGAGCGAGTACCGGTTCCTATCTGCAATCTGAAATAAAGTAAAGAGAGCGAGGCCCCCGAGGAGCGGGTACCCCTGCTAAGTCCGAGGAGGCAGAGTAGCTTGGGAGTAAAGCCGAAGCAATCTCCTAGCTAACGCGATTCGTTAGCGAATACTGAGACCTTTTATATTGGAAGCGGATGACATCAACTCAGGGGGACGCCCCCTAGGTTTGCGCCCTTGCTGGTACATCAATTGGAGCGCGCGCGCGCCCTACGTCATCAGGCAACATGGCAGATCCGCAGCATCGTCCCGGTCCGGGTATGCCGGAGGGAGATGGCAAGAAGACGCCGCAGCAGCAAACCGTCCATCAAACCCGGAGGGAGTCGCCATAGAGGTAAAGAGGGCGGAGTGAGGGCGTCGAGCAGCGATGGACACAACAGCCGCAGATTCAGTTGCAGAGTCTGTGAGAAATATTCCAGGTTCTTATGATCTGTATAGACGGTTACTGGATACCTGGCACCTTCTAATAGGTGCTGCCATTTGTCAATTGTTAGTTTGACAGTCAGTAGCTCACAGTCACCAATTAAGTAGTTCCTTGTAGCTGGAGAGAACTTTTTGGAGAAATAGAAACAAGTCACAAGGGTTTCTTGGTTATTGTGTAGTAAGAGGAAAGCCCCTTCGCAGAGGGTAGAAGCATCTACCTCCAGCACAAATGGCTTGGAAGCGTCCAAATTGTGGAGACAGGGGTCTCTGGTGAATTCCTGTTTGAGCTTGTTGAATGGCATAAGTGGGGTGGTGAGGGAGTGGTGGTCCTGGACAAATTGTCTGTAGTAGTTCATGAACCCAAGGAGCGGCTGCAGGCCCTTGTGGCTTTTGGGCTGCAGCCAGTCCAGGATAGCTTTCAGCTTGTCAGAATCCATCCAGTGGCCATTTCCAGTGGCCATCTCCAGGAACTGCAACTCCGGTTGCTCAAAATTACATTTCTCTAATTTCATGTAAAGATGATGTTCCCAAAGTCGCTGAAGAATTTGCCTCACATGTTCTCAGTGTTGGTCCAATGTTTCAGGGGACACAAGGATATTATCAACCACATGGGAGTAAAGAAGGTCGCAGAAAGTTTCATTAGCCATAACTCAAAGGGCATCACCAGGTACTTGTATTGAAAGCTGTCTTCCATTCATTGCCCTCTATGATCCTGATTAGGTTATATGCCCCATGGCGATCAAGTGTGATAAATATCTGGGCTCCCCTGAGGTGGTCAAAGAATTCTGTGATAAGTGGCAGCAGGTACCAGTTCTTTTTTGTAATTGCTTTGAGCCCTCAGTAATCAATTTGAGGGTGAAGTAAACTATCTTTCTTTCCTACGAAGAAAAAGATCAGCTCCAGCAAGGGAGGAAGATGGGCAGATGAACCTTTTCTCTAAGTTCTTCTGGATGTATTTTGACATCGCCTCCATTTCTGAAGTGGAAAAGGGGTAAACTCTTCCCCCAGGAGGCATCTTCCCCAAGACCAAATCAATAGGACAGTTGTAGGAGCGGTGTGGCAAAAGGGTTTCTGTCGTTTTCTAAACACAGCCGCATAGGTGGCATATTGTAGAGGCAGTTCAGGCAAGTCCGAAGTGACTGCTCAGGCAAGAGGAATTACTCTCTAGACGTTGGAAGATGTAGGGTGACGTTGGCCTTGTCCATGATAAATAGGGTTGCCTGGAACTCAAAATGCTTGCGGCATTGGTTCAGGAAGCCCCTGAATTCTTTAACATCCTTGTGATAGCGAAGTGGCAGCAGTAGCTGCAGAATGGGTCTTGGAGCAATGGCTGGCTGTGGTGGCCAAAGGACTGCAGGCGAGGCCGATGCGGATGGCAAGGTGTCCATTTGAGCCACAAGTATCTCAAGGACCCCTGTCATTTGGTCAAGGATATTCTGCTGTTGCTGGATGCGCTGAGCCATACCAGGAATCACCTGTAGGGCAGTTAGGTGTGCCAGGTCCATGGTCTCAGCAGCAACATGTAATGAGCTTGGTATCAGTGCTGTGATGTGGTTGCAGAGCCTAGAGGTTGAGCCCACTATTCCAGCCGCCTCCCCATTAGATTCTGACAGTTGGCAGGACTTAGGTTGGTCCACAGGGCAGTCAGGCACATGAGTCATGACAGATTGAGGTCAGGGCTGGTGGCAGACAGGAGATACTGGAGATAGTCCAGAGATTAGGGCAAGCAGCAGACAGGATATAGTCAGAATCAAGGTAGACGGTCAGGTCCATGTAGCAATCAAGGAAGGTTAAGGTACAAAGCAAGAGTCAGTACTGGGAGAAGAAGCCGAGGCAAGATAGACAAAGGCAGAGGCAAGGGCAAGGCTGAGCAAGGTACAAGGACCAAGGCAGAAGCAACAGTACACAGTTACCCCAGAATAAGACAGGAATGCTGGAACACAGAAACAAAGGCAACACACACTGAAGGCTCAAGACACAACAGGAGACCTATTGCTGAGGCATCTGATTCTCCTCTGAGGGAGCCTTTAGTAGTGGAGTACCAATGATGACATCATAGGGCACCATGGCTGCCTTTCCGCCACTGTCTCTTTAAGAGTTGGAGCTTGGGCACACGTGCACATAAAAGAAGCTGTGGGAGGGGGATGGCAAGGTGGAGTGCAAGCCACACTGAGAAACATTCGTTGGTTGATGTGGCATCTTGGCCATGAGAGGCATCTAGCAGTATTGCCGGTGAGCGAGACGGCTCACAGGGCCATCCTTCAAGCCGCCAAATATAACAGTACTATTTGGTCACATATTTTAATGCCTCTCTTAAAGACAAACATGAAACATTTCATGTAATCTTAATATATGCCAATTCTTGTGAATACACCATTGAATCAGATTTATCTGTGGTGGGAAAGACAGAACTCAGGGGATCCATTTTTTGCAATACTTTATTTATTTATTTATTTATTTATTTATTTATTTAAACCATTTATTACTCGCCCTTCCTGCGTTCAGGGCAAGGAACAATAATACATACATAATTAAAAGTGAAAAGACATACAGGAGGGATATAACAAATATATATCAGCATGTAATAAAAACTAAACAAAGGAGGAGAATGGCCAACCAAAGATTGAGGTATCCCGACTGGTTAACTCTTGTACGCCTTCTGAAATATGTAAGAAGTCAGATTGAGCCTAATCATGCTAGAGTGCGTACATATTTAATGATTCTAGGAGGGGTAACCTCGCTGAAGATACCACCTTTGCATTTCCTGTGACCGTTTGCATTCGGTGACAGTAGAGCAAAGCCTGCGCAAACATAAAAACTGACCCTGTGGGAGATTCAATTTCTGAGGATGACAGCTTGAAAACCTCAAAAGGGTATTACAATCCACCAATTTTTGAAAGTTTGAAACATGAAACCTCACCTTGGTTAATGCAATTAAGATATCAAGAAAAGAAATGGATGCATGATCAACATGATACGTAAAATGTAGATTAACATCACATGAATTCAACCAAATGAAAAACATCATTAAGTTGGGACAAACTGCCTGACCAAAGCATAAAACACATCAATTTATCAATGCCATACATTAATGAAACATTTATTCAGCAAAACTGGGTAACCAGAATTCTTCAAATTTGCCAATATAAAAGATTAGTCGCATCTGAGGTCAAAGTGGTTCACAGGCATTAACTCCTGGTCTGAGTAAATGATCATATTTAGTGTGGTACTGTCATTTCTAGAGTTTGTGGTGTTCTTCCTAGTGACTCTGACAATGAGCAGCACTTTTTGATTCCAGACAAGTGGTAACTTGAAAGAAACTGCATTCTGTAATCAATATGTATAGAAATTATATGTATTATAGAATATAAGGATGGTGGAACAGATTGGAATCCTAACAGACATTAGACAGGCTACTAAAAATGTAAACACAATAATGGAGATTTAAATTTACCTAATATTAATTGGGTGAATGTCTCATCTAGGCCTGTTTGGGGGGTTAAGTTCTTGATATCATAAATGATTGTTTCATGGAACAATTGATTCTGGAACTGACAAGAGGATTTTACTTTAGATCTACTTTAGATCTGCTTCTCAGTAATAAGTTGGAACATATGCAAGAAGTAATGGTGGAACCACTTGGAAATAGTGTTCTCAGAACTCAACTCAAATTTTGCATAATCACTTGAGGGAGAAAACCAAATAGAAATACTGCAGTAGCATGTAACTTTTAAAAGGAAAACTATAATAAAATGAGAACATTAGTTGGAAGGAAACTAAAAAGAGCAGTGGCAAGGGTTAAGAGTCAGCAGAAAACATGGGCATAGTATTTTTAAAACAATCTTGGAAGCCCAAGTGAAACGTATTCCACAAGTTCAAGGTTAAAAGAAGACTAAAAATCTGCAAGCATGGCTAAATGGTACTGTGAAAGTGGTGGAAAACAGAACCAAAGGCATATGTCAGATATTTATTTATTTATTTAACACTTTTCTATACCGACCTTCATGGTAGAGACCATATCAGATATAGCCCAATTAAATAAGTGATAATTGAAGGGAGTCTTGGGAGTCCTTAAAAATATTACAGGTACTCCATATAAAAACTAATTGACACAAAAACTATTAAATAAGTGTAATAACTGTGCTGTTGTAGTCCAAAGTCAGATCATATGGAAGCTTAGAGCTGCCCCAGCTGTCTTCAGCTTTCAAAAATGAAAAAAGTTGATTCAACTTAAAAAGGAAGTAGCCAAAATTAGAAATGCCTTATCTATACAGTTTCCAGAAAATCTGCCCCACTCCCACAAATGATTAAACAAAACAGCAATGGATGAGTCATTGTTGATTCTGGTAGGATACACCTCTTTCAAACAATACCCATATAAAATGCCTTCACAGCCTTGGAAACAGATGATGCTCTAGAAATGACACCTTATGTAGAAACAGAGTTGAAAAGAGACATTTACTGTACACAAAAATCAAAAAGTACTATCAAAACATCTCAGAGATGCTTTGAGAGACTATTATTAAAGATATTAATTTGGGGGTACTGCTATAGGGAAACAAAAAGGTTAAATACTTATCAAGATCTTCAGCTAGCAAGAATACAAACCTGACTCTTAGAAGAAGAGAAGAAATAAAGGAATCTGGCTTTGATGATCTAATCCTCTTAGGTACCAATGAATTCAATGGGGTCAGAATAGTACAGAGAGCATTTCAGAATTTAGGGGATGATCTTAGACATCTGACAAAGGCCACAGTTTTTTCAGAGGTTTTGCCTGCTCATGATAAGAAAGAGGAAAGTCTATTCATATAGACAACTCTAGTGCATGGCTCAAAACCTGTGCAAAGAAGAAAGATTTAGATACATTGAAGACTAGGGCCATAGATGGAACAAAAACTATGCTAATGATGGCCTATATCTTTTGGTGTCTGGAAAAAAATGTTAAATGAGAAATTTAGAACATACATTAACAAACTAGAGGAAGAGCATGGCAGATGGAACCCCTGATTTGGGAAGTCATCCCCAAAAAAGGAAAAAAATTGGGTGGAAGGGGGAATCACAAAAAAAATGATTTCATTATTCTGCTGTTGAGCAAAAGGGTAGAAATGAGCTGGTATAAGGTTATAAGTAAGTATAAGTATAATTTAAATTAGTTACATTGGAATTTCTTTTTCAGTCAGTACAGGAACACTGGACACAGAAGAAGAGCATTTAAAGAGATATGAATAGGGATACAAGGTAGATTATAAGTGGTTATCTAGTAGGAAGCAGAAGATGTGGCAAATTGTGGTTTCTGTGGTAAATAGGAGTTCTGACAATCTAGCAGAAGGAGAGACATCTATGTCTGGGAGCCTAGGGGAAGGCCTTGCTAGAAAGCCAAGCCTTGACTTTCTTCCTTTAGGTAAGGTAACCTGATTCAAGGAGTTGGTGTAGCAGTAGCTTGTTCTAAAGTTTTTAGGCATAGCAGCTGAATGCATGAAATCTTGTACAAGTTAATGTGGCAGATGCCAGAGGAGGAACAGCTAAGAGGGCCATTTGGGAGGATTGAAGTTCTCTTGGGTGTAGGAATAAAGAAGCTGAAAGAAATTCAGGGCTAATTTGTTCACACAAAATATTAAAGTGACTGATATTCAGGGGGCATGGAGCAAAAAGGCATTTTGGGTTGTCTTGTAAAGAGGCAGTGGCACTTTCATTTACACTGGTGTAGTCTACAGATTTCTGACTCGTGCGGAATAACTGAACAGACCTGACTGAACCATACAGAAAATAAGCATGAAGGGGAGAAGTTGTTAGTGGCAAATTTTAATCTGCTGGATGTGAATTGGTGTATTTTGTCTGTTAAATTGGAGAAAAGTAGAGAGATTGTGCATGCTTTTTACGAAGCTCTGCTTAGTCATGGAAAAGGGTGATAAATGGACCTAGTACTTACAGATGGAGGAACTATCTCTAATGGAGTGGAAGCGTAGCCTAGAGGTTAGAACAGCAGACTGTGGACAAAGAGAGCCATGGTTCAAATACCACTGCTGATTCTTGTGACCTTGGGTAAGTCATTTCATCCTCTTGGGACAGGGAAATGCTATGAAGTGGCTGACCAGTCCTGAAATTAAAATTAAGTAAATTTCCAGGTGAATGCCCACTTGAGTGATCATCAGATAGCATGATTTGATATAACAACCAAAGGGCTGGATTTTCAAAAGGTTACACACTCCGGGCCTGTTTTCAAAAGGCCTGGCGACGCGCATAAAGCCACAGGACACGTGTAAGTCCCAGGGCTTTACTAAAGGGGTGGTCTGGGGGTGGGGCCGGGGCCAGAGGCTCCTGGCACAGTGGCCATTTGCAGCTGTGTCTGGCATCACGCGCCGGCACTTGGCCAGCGCATGCAGCCTACTTCAGCCCCAGGGCTGAAGTAAGTTTTGTGACAAAAGACAGAAAAAGGAAAAGGGCGGGGGAGGTAGGGGAAGGGAAGAGAAGGTGGGGTGGGGGGTAGGGAATGGGGGAAGGCGGCGCGGCTCGGCACGCACAAGGTGCACAATTGTGCACCCCCTTGCACGCGCTGACCCCTGATTTTATAACATGCGCATGTTATAAAACTGGGCATACATGTGTGCACGCCAGGTAGCGCGCGCACATGTACGTCTCGCGCACTCCTTTTAAAATCTACCCCAAAGTGAAGATGAATTTCCTACAGTTCAAAGTCCTGAGTTGCAAAAATATTGACTTTGGTGAAATGGGCAAGTATAGTAAAGAGGTGGGAGGAGGTAAGTGAAATGGAAGAACAGTGGGACAAAGGAAGCCATAATAAAGCAACAAATTCCTTTCAGAAAAAAGGAAACTGATATGGAGCATTAAAGTTCTCAATCATGTACCATCCTCCAAGTTTTTTTTTTAATGCTGTCTATGAAAAATCTTTTAGCACAACCTTTTACTTTACTTTTACAACCCAATTTTCCAAAAGTGAGGTGGATATGCCATCATTTATGGAAGTATGTGTTTGTATGGGAATAGTAAAACCGAAAATGGACAAAGCCATGGAGCTGAATGGGATGTATCCTAGAATACTACAGGAGCACAGACAACTTCTGGTGGGACAACTGAAAGAGCTATTCAATAGATCTTTGGAGAAGGAAGTGGTTCGATGAGACTGAAGAAGGGCAGATAAAAGTGGTAACAGACAGAGGCTTGGAAACTACAGTCCAGTTAATCTTATGCTGGCAGTGGGAAAATTAATGGAGGCTCTCCTGAAAGAAATGATAGTAAACTATCCACAATCCAGTGGGCTGCAGGATTCAGTGCAGCATGGTTTTACTGGAGGCTGATTGTATCAAGCGAACCTGATTGATTCTTTGATTAGGTGACAAAGAAATTAGAGGGTATGCACTGGATGTGGTTTATTTGGATTTTAGCAAAGCTTGTTCAGTCCCACATAGGAGGATTATGAATAAACTGAGCAGCCTGGGAATGGATCTCAAGGTAGAAGACTAGATTAAAAACTGGTTGAGTGATAGACAACAGAGGGTAGTAAATGGAATTTATTCTGAGATAAAAACTGTGATTAAGAGCATAAGAATTTAAGAAACATAAGAAATTGCCATACTGTGTCAGACCAAGGGTCCATCAAGTCCAGCATCCTGTTTCTAACAATGGCCAATCCAGGTTACAAGTACATGGCAAGTAACCAAGCACTAAGCAGATCCCATGCTATTGATGCCAGTAATAGCAGTGGTTATTCCCTAAGTCAGCTTGATTAATAGCAGTTAATGGACTTCTCCAAGAACTTATCTAAACCTTTTTTAAACCCAGCTACACTAACAGCACTAACCACATCCTCTGGCAACAAATTCCAGAGCTTAATTGTGCATTGAGTGAAAAATAATTTTCTCCGATTAGTTTTAAATGTGTTACTAGCTAACTTCATGGAGTGCCCCCTAGTCCTTCTATTATCCAAAAGAGTAAATAACTGATTTACATTTACCCGTTCTAGACCTCTCATGATTTTAAAGACCTCTCTCATATCCCCCCTCAGCTGGCTCTTCTCCAAGCTGAACAGCCTCAACCTCTTTAGCCTTTCCTCATAGGGGAGCCATTCCATCCCCTTTATCATTTTGGACACCCTTCTGTGTGCCTTCTCCATTGCAATTATATTCCTTTTGAGATGTGGCGCCCAAAATTGTACACAGTACTCAAGGTGCGGTCTCACCATGGAGCGATACAGAGGCATCATGACATTTTCAATTTTATTCACTAATAATTCCTAACATTCTGTTTGCTTTTTTGACTGCTGCAGCCCACTGAGCTGACGATTTCAATGTATTATTCACTATGACGCCTAGATCTTTTTCCTGGGTGGTAGCTCCCAATATGTGACTCAACATCGTGTAACTATAGCATGGGCTATTTTTCCCTATATGCATCACCTTGCACAGTCTCTCATGAACTGGTCATGGGGGCAATTCTGTCCAATATTTTTATGAGAGATTTTGAGGAAATGTTAGTTGAAAAAGCCTGTCTTTTTGTACATGACTTTCAAATCTGCAAAAAAGTGGATACAACTGAGGGAGTAACCAAAATGTGAATCGATCTAAGAAAACTTGAGGAGTGGTCATATGCTTGGCAGTTGAGATTCAATGTAAAAAATGTGCAAAGGCTAGTATTAGGATGTAAAAATCCAAAAAACAATAATGAGATGTTGGGTGAGAAGCTGTTGTGTTCTGACCAGAAAAAAGACCCAGGTTTGATAGAGTCTGAGAATCTCAAGATATTGAAACAATGTGACAAGGTAATGGCTAGAGCCAGAGAATCCTGGGATACATAGAGGCAAGGCATAAACAGCAGGAAAAAAGGAAGTGACCATGCCACTGAACAAATCATTGGTGAGGCATTTGCATTTGTGTTCAGTTCTTGGGATTGCATCTCAAGATAGAGGGGCTGGAAACAGTTCAGAAAAAGGCAGCTAAAATGGTTTAAGGTCTTCATCAGAAGCTATATGAGATGATACCTGAGGATCTAAAAATGCATTACCTAGAGGAGAGGAAAAGCAGAGAGATATCTATTTAATCTTTGGGTACTTGTAACTTGGATTGTCCACTGTTGGAAGCAGAATGCTGGGCTTGATGGACCTTTGGTCTGGCCCAGTATGTCAACTTCCTATGTTCTTATGATATGATACAGACTTTTAAATACTTGAAAGGCATTAATGCATAAGAAGCAAACCTTTTTCAATGGAAAATAAACTAGAGGGCATGATATGAAGCTCCAAAGGGCCAATGTCAGAAAATATTTGTTCATGTAAAGAGTAGCAAATACCTGGCATGCCTTCCCAGTGGAGGTGGTAGAGACAAAATCAGGACCAAAATTCAAAAAGGCAGGGATAAACAGTGACTCTCTAGGTGGTGATAAAGCACTGGATTAACCTGCATGGAACCCTAAAAACCTTGCTGGGTAGACTGGATGGGCCATTTGTGTCTTTTTCTGTTGTCATTTATTATCATACAATAAGAGAGAGCATAAACACTGACAAATTATATGTAAAATGTTAATGAGAAAGATCTAAAAGAGAAATTGAAGAGTAGCTTGCTAGAGGCAAAAGTAATATTTTTTTTCAAGTATATCAAAAACAAGTCTGCGGGGGACTTAGTTGGACCTTTAGATGATCAGGTGATAAAGGCAGCACTCAGAAAAGAAAAGGCTATAGCAGAAAAGCTAAATACTTTTTTTCTGTCAGTCTTCACTGTGGAGAATGTCCAGGGGATACCCATTAGGGATGTGAATCGTTTTAGGACGATTAAAATTATCGTCCGATAATTTTAATATCGTCTTAAACCGTTATGGAACACAATACAATACAGATTCTAACGATTTATCGTTATAAATCGTTAGAATCGTGAGCCGGCACACTAAAACCCCCTAAAACCCACCCCCGACCCTTTAAATTAAATCCCCCACCCTCCCGAACCCCCCCCAAATAACTTAAATAACCTGCGGGTCCAGCGGCGGTCCGGAACGGCAGCGGTCTGGAACGGGCTCCTGCTCCTGCATCTTGTCGTCTTCGGCCGGCGCCATTTTCCAAAATGGCGCCGAAAAATGGCGGCGGCCATAGACGAAAAAGATTGGACGGCAGGAGGTCCTTCCGGACCCCCGCTGGACTTTTGGCAAGTCTCGTGGGGGTCAGGAGGCCCCCCACAAGCTGGCCAAAAGTTCCTGGAGGTCCAGCGGGGGTCAGGGAGCGATTTCCCGCCGCGAATCGTTTTCGTACGGAAAATGGCGCCGGCCATACGCGTATGGCCGGCGCCATTTTCCGTACGGAAAATGGCGCCGGCAGGAGATCGACTGCAGGAGGTCGTTCAGCGAGGGTTCCGGCGCCTCGCTGAACGACCTCCTGCAGTCGATCTCCTGCCGGCGCCATTTTCCGTACGAAAACGATTCGCGGCGGGAAATCGCTCCCTGACCCCCGCTGGACCTCCAGGAACTTTTGGCCAGCTTGTGGGGGGCCTCCTGACCCCCACGAGACTTGCCAAAAGTCCAGCGGGGGTCCGGAAGGACCTCCTGCCGTCCAATCTTTTTCGTCTATGGCCGCCGCCATTTTTCGGCGCCATTTTGGAAAATGGCGCCGGCCGAAGACGACAAGATGCAGGAGCAGGAGCCCGTTCCGGACCGCTGCCGTTCCGGACCGCCGCTGGACCCGCAGGTTATTTAAGTTATTTGGGGGGGGGGGGTTCGGGAGGGGGGGGGATTTAATTTAAAGGGTCGGGGGTGGGTTTTAGGGGGTTTTAATGTGCCGGTTTTTCGATTTTTCGATTTTTCGATTTTTTAACGATTTTTAACGATTTTTCACGATATTTTACCCCCCAAACGGCAACAATACGATTCCCTCCCCCTCCCAGCCGAAATCGATCGTTAAGACAATCGAGGACACGATTCACATCCCTACCAGAGCCATGTTTTTTGGTAATAATTTGGAGGAACTGCAATAAATACCAAGAATAAGAAAGTGATGCTAGAGCAAATTGGCAAAATATTTATTAGGAAATCCCCAGGAACTGAGGTTGTCTACCTAGAATCTGGAAAGTATTCAGTTATGAAATTGCATACCTGCTATTGATGATCTATAACCTAACAATAAAATCTGTCTCTGTATCTGAAGACTGAAGATTAGCCAGTATAACACGATCTTTTTAAAAGTGTTCCAGGTTGATCCAGGAAACTACAGAAGAGTAAGCCTGACATCAAAGCTGGGTAAAATGGTAGAAGCTTTTGTTAAGAACAAAAATTACTGGGCATAAGGACAAATGCAACTTAAAAGGGAAGAGCCAGCATTGTTTTAGCAAAGGCAAGTCATGCATTCTAAATCTATTAGAATTCTTTGAAGGTATAAAAAATAAGCATGTGGACAAGGTCAAGCCGGTTAATAACATATCTGGATTTTCAGAAGGCATTTGACAAAAACCCCCATGAGAGACCTCTCAGAAAAGTAGTCATGGAATGTAGGCTATGTCCTATTGTGAATTGGTAACTGGCTAAAAGATAAGGAACAGAGTAGGACTAAATGGGCAGTTAAACCTAATAGAGAAATATGAATAGTTCCGCGGTCGTGGCCTGCCATGACCGTGGTCCCCTACCTTGCCCGCAGCGGTTCCCCACCGCGGGAGCCCCGGGAGAGGGCACTGACTTCAGGCCGTCGCTCCGGCACGGCACTCGGTGCTGCTCGCTGCAGGGGGAGCCGTCCCTGCTCCCCCTTCGCGGCTTCCAGCAGCATCTCTCCTCTGCGGGGGAAATCAAAGATGGCCGCCACCATCCTTAGGCGCGAGGCCGCGCCTCCTTCACAGATTTAAAGGGACCTGATCCCTTTAACCAGCTTCACCTGTTCCTGATCAGCCTAAGCAGGGGAAGTATAAAGGGAGGCTTCCTCTGCTCATTCACTGACTTGGCAACGTTCTCCAGCGCTGTAGTCTGCTTGCTTCGGTGAGTTCCTTGTGCTTTGGATCCTTGTTCCTGTTACGTCTTGGTGTTCCCAGTTCCTGACTTCGAATTGGCTTACGGTGATTCTCTGGTTTGTGACTTCGGATTGGCAAGCGGTGATTCTCTGGTGTGTGACTTCGGACTGGCAAGTGGTGATTCCTCGGTGCGTGACCTCGGACTGGTAAGCGACGACCCTCTGGCACTTGACCTTGGACTTCTTCTGGACTACCATCTCCAAGGGCCCGCCTAAGTCCCAGCGGTCCGGGTCCCTACAGGCTCCTCCCGGAGGGACCGCGGGCTTCCAGGGCGAAGCTCCAGTCAGCCCTTGCACCGATACCTTGACCTCTCAAAGGTCCACCTAAGTCTCAGCGGTCTGGGTCCCTACGGGCTCCTCCTGGGGGGATCGCAGACTTCCAGTGGCGAAGACACAGGTCCTCTTCTCATTTCTTCACCTGCCTCCGCAGTCGTCTCAGTCTTCAGTGCCGAGGGTCAGCTGGTCTCGTCTTCTGCTCTGCCTCGCCACCCGACGAGAGAACCTACGGATCTTCCGCAAGGTTCTTCCTCCCGTCGATCTTCCTCCCATCGATCCAAGGGTTCACAAGCCTGAGCATAACAAATAGTGGTGTGTCCCAGAGATTTGTACTGGGATGCACTATTGTTTTTGTCCATTCAATGATTTGAAAAAGGGAGCCTCAAGTGAGGTGATAAAATAAGCTAATAACAAGCAATTCAAAATGTGAGCAGATCCTGAGGAACTGCAGGAGGAACTTGCAAGACTGAATAAGTGGACACCTAAATGGCAAATGAAATTCAGTGTGAAAAGGGGTAATATGGTGTATATGGGGGACAATAATCCTACCTATTCATACACAATGTTGGGTTCCACATTAGGAGCACCCTGGAAAAGAACTGTTGCGATCAGCGCAGGCCGACCCCCACCATCGACCGCACTCACCGGCAGTGATGGCCGCGGCAGGGAGCCGGCGTCCCGGCCCCTGCATCGCGGCTCTTTCGGCTCTCCTCTGGTCCAGCTGATGGCCGCAGGAAGCGGCAGACGCAGCTCTCCTTGACGCTCCCCGCGCTGCCTTCCTCGGCAGCAGAGACGGCAGGAAGTCAGCAGCATGGCTTCGGCAAAGCCAGCCTTAGCCTCAGCCAGACGCGGGTGTTCGGCTCCTCCCCCTTCTTAAAGGAGCCACAGCAGGAAGTCGTCTTAGGCTCCAGGAACCACTTCCTCTCCAGGACTATTTAAGGAGGCTTCAGAGATTCTCCAGTGCCTTGCAATAGGTCCTGCTTGGTGTGTTGTCCTGCCTTGCTTGCCAGCCTTGAATCTTGCTTCAGATCCTGGATTTCGCTTTGCCTGCTGCCTGCCTTGAACCTTGCTTCAGATACTGGACTTTGCTTTGCCTGCCGCCTGCCTTGAACCTTGCTTCGGATACTGGACTTTGCTTCACCTGCCGCCTGCCTTTGACCCTGCTTCGAATACTGGACCTTGTCTCATCGCCACCTGCACCGACTCCGGTTTGTCTTCTCCTCTGCACACCTGTGGACTTCGTTCAACGACTGTCTACCCAGAGGTCCATCTCCCGCCAACAAGGAATCAGGGTAAGCCTTTCACACCTAGTCATTGCGGCCCAAGGATTCACCAATTCTTCGAATCGTAACAAGAACAATATATTGAAATCCACCACTCAGTATGCAGCAAGTCAAAAACTGCAAATAGAATGTTAGAAATTATTTGGAAAAGAATAGAGAATAAAATTGAGAATATCATTATATCTCTGTAAATCTATGGTGAGACCACACCTTGGGGCTGATGTAATGAGACCCGTGGTGAAATCGGCACTACTTTTCAGAGCGTATTTTTTTAGCATGTGCAGCAAAAGCAGGCGCCTCCTCAGGATGTAATGTGCAAATGAGATGCACAGAAAATCTGCGCAAAACAAATATCCAGGCAGTTATGTATGGTACAACACACACTGAAGGCCTATGCAATAAACTGCACATAAACCCGCATTAATGTGGTGACCTGCGATTGATTCTCGATGGAAAGCCTTTAAGACAGTAGTGAGTTAGTGGTCTGGGAGTAGGACTGAAGGTGAGTAGAACAATGTCTAACCCATTCATTATCCATCACTGACTGTGTGGGAGCTATAATGGCAGATGCTGGTGAGCAGGGGAAATGCAGCAGAGATTTGGGACTACAAAAGCATTCAGCATTTCTGACATGTGCCCGTTCCCTCTCCATTGTCTCTTTTGACTTCTGCCGCTTAATTTTTTGACCTCCAGACAAGCACTTAAACTTAACTTCTGCCCTGACCCAGGCGCTAAAAAACCTGCTTAAAAAAAAATCCGCACTAACGCCAGTGCAGCTCTCTACTTTGCTCATGAATAGTTAATTGCCTCCTTTGCATGGCATTAGCATGGACTCGTGCTAAACCAGCCGCGGCTTTTTAGGCAGGTTTGTGCACACGGTTTTTCCATGCTAACCACATTATTACATACACGCATAAGATTAGTGCAGGAAAACGCATATAATACCACATGCAAAAACCCACGACAGGTCTACTGCAGTTTATTACATTGGCCCCCCTGGTTGCTTCTTTTCAAAAGATACAACTGAACTAGAAAAGATACAGCGAAGGTCACCAAAAATAATAGAGGAGATGGGGCAGCTTCCATGTGAAGAAAGTCTTAACAGGTTCTGGCACTTCAGTTTGGAAAAGAGATGACCAAGAGGGGATATGATAGAGATTTATAAAATCTTGAGTGCTGTGGTACACATTAATAGGGATCAGTTATTTCCTCTTTCAGAAGCACCAGGGCTAGAAGGCACTCCATGAAATGAAAGGTTAGCAGTTTTAAGGCAAATTTGCTGAAGTATTTGTTTGTCCAACAGTCATTTAAACTGTGGGATTTGTTGCTTGGAGAATGTGGTCAAGACATCTTGCTTAAGCTCAGTTTAAAAAGGTTTGAACAGTTTCTGGAGGAAAAGTCCATAAACTTGTATTAGCCCAGTGGACCTGTGGAAAGCCATCACTTATTCCTGGAAGTGAGGAACAAGAAATGGATCTACCTTTGGGATCTCTCTGGTACTTTGAAGTAACATGGATTAGCCACTGTTTGAGGTGGGCTGACTGCGCTTTCACTCTGATCCATCCAGCAGGGCGCCTCATATGGTCTTATGGATGCAAACACCTCTGGGAAGGATGATGATGCAAAACGTTTGTGATGTTTGTGCTGCCCAACAGCTTCAGAATGGGAGAAGAAACAATGCTGTTATAAATCTGTGCTTATCTTTATTAAATTGCAGTTGATAAACTGAGACAGGAGGAGATATGCTGACTTTACCTATGGTTAGGCAGTTAATCTTTGCCTGAGAAAAGGTTTGTATCCCAAACATGGCCTTAGTGTATTTCACAAGTGTTTATAGTCCTGTCTCACACAAATATAGACAATTTCTTTGTGTCCTGTAGTTATATTTGCATATACCGCTGATAGGTTTCAGTGTATTTTACATTGCATAGATACATATTGAATATTTTTCTTCCATTGAATGTACTTTGTAAACAATTTTGTAATTTTTTTTCCCATTTAAAAATGTGAATACCAATGCAACCAACCAACTGATGTGCCCTGCATATTTGTTCATTAAAATTAGAAAGCAATGAAAACATTAAGAGAAATTTCATGTTAAAACTCCTTTTCAACTTGACTTCTTTTCCTTTCAAGAGCACAAGACAAAGAAAAAGAGCTAGGTATGGTATTGCTAGCAATGAAACACAATTGGATTGCAACCTACTCTAGGCCGTCAGATTGTTTCTGTTCATTGACAGCTTCATTAGTGTGCAGTGATGTTACCGACCTTCTCGTATCTGAACAGGACTGTACATGGCAATACGCTCTCTTTCTTTTGTTGGAGCACATTTTTTCTCTTCTACTGGAAATGAATGATGATTATTTCTTTAAAGGGCTACAGTATGTAACAACAACCATCCCACCTAATTCCCATACCACATTTAAACTAATTTAAGTTATTTTCTTTGTATAGGCGCTAGTTTAGCAAAAATGTAACTTTAAGAATTAGAGATGGAATAGGTTATGGAATAAATTCTGGCACAACAACTTGAATAACAGTTGTTCAGCTCTTTATTTCTATGTTTTATCCATGCCAATGCTTTATAGGCTTGGAATTTAAACTTTTTAAAATACCTACTGTACTTGAATGTAACTTGCCTTGAGCTACTAACGAAAAGAGCATGAGCAAAATTTAATTAAATAAAATCTTAAGACTTCTTGTGAAGTTTTCATTGTGCACCCAGTAGGTTTTAAGTGTCTGGAGGGTTGTAAATAAAGATTTTGTTTCCAGTGTCCTATTAAATTGCATCTTGGATTATCACCATTTTGCGGTGGGATTATCGCTTTATTAAACCAGCTGATTAACTAACATTCACTTCTCTCTGCATTTGTCTGTCTAAATATGGTGCATCCCAGAATTAAACGTGGTTAACAGAGTCTTCTTACCCACACAGTTCTGCTGATTGTGTACATAGTCAAACCACTCCATTGCACCTTGTTTGTTTGTTTTTTTTCAAGAAAGATCATTCACTATCTTTTTAGTCCTTTGGGATCTTGAGTCTGAGCTAGCTGCAGCCTGATAAATACTATAAATTGCCACATAGTATCATTGTGTGACACCTCTGCTGCATTCTCTCCATGCCTAATTTTCAGGACAGTGTGTTGAACCCTCCCTGTAATTAATGAGACAGATATAGAGGTAATAGGATCTTACGCAACCTGGAAAGCCACCGAGTTTTATAGAAACATGAAATATAATGGGACAGTGAGGGCAAAACTAAATATTAAGTCAGGTTTGAAGTACTGCAACAGATAGGAAAAATGAATTGACTAAATGAGCCTTGCAGTCCTCTCACTCATTAACAAGGATCCTTAGGCTTCCAAATAAATACAAAAGACTTGCTATACTGGGTCAGACCAAAAGTCCATCAATCCCAGTATCCTGTTTCCAACAAAGGCCAAGCCAGATCACAAGTACCTGGCAGGATCCCAAGGGGTAGATAGATTCCAAGCTGCTTATCCCCGTGATAAGCATTGGATTTCTGCAATTCCAGCATAATGGTTTATGGACATTTCCTCCAGGAATTTGTCCAAAACTTTTTTAAACTAATAACTTTCACCATATCCTCTGGCAACAAATTCCAGAGCTTAATTACCCATCGAGCAAAAACATATTTTCTCGTATTGTTTTAAATGCACCACATAGTAACTTGATTGTGTGTCCCCTAGTCTTTGTACTTTTCAAAAGAGTAAACAACTGACTAACCTTTACTCATTCTATTCCACACTTTATTTTATAAATTTCTATCTTATCTCCCCTCAGCGATCTCTTCTCAAGCTGAAGAGTCCTAACCACTTTAGCCTTTCCTGATAAGAGACTCATTCCATCCCCTTTATCATTTTGGTCACCTTTCTCTATATCTTTTCTGATTCTGTTATATCTTTCTTGAGATGTGGTGACCATACCTGCACACAATACTCAAGATGAGGTCTCACCATGGAGCAATAGAGAGGCTTTCTGATATTCTCTATTTTATTCTCCATTCCTCTCCTAGTAATCCCTAGCATTCTATTTGCTTTCTTGGCTGCTGCTGCACACTGAACAGAAGATTTTAACGTATTTTCAACAATGACGCCTAACACCTTTTTCTAAATACTGACTCCTAATGTGGAACCTTGATTTTGTAGCTATAAATTGGATCACTCTTCCAAAAAAGGTGAATTTTCAAAGGAGCATAAATGTAGCATATGTAACACCCCTCTCAATGTATGTTTACTTAGTGCCAAGGGAGAGAGCTGCACAAGAAGAATAGCCTCCACTTACACCGAGGGATTGGGGACAGAATTGGAGGCGGTTGCAGATTACGTTAGTGACTCTGGGATAGATAATCCTAGTGCCCCGATACTC
The DNA here is from genome assembly GCF_901001135.1 of Rhinatrema bivittatum. Classification (NCBI taxonomy): domain Eukaryota; kingdom Metazoa; phylum Chordata; class Amphibia; order Gymnophiona; family Rhinatrematidae; genus Rhinatrema; species Rhinatrema bivittatum. The sequence continues at coordinate 363,715,462 of NC_042619.1, forward strand.
TTTTCTCTTGGTCTCTGTGATTTTCACCCTAGACCTGGGAATGGGGTACAGCAAAAAAAAAACCACCACTCCACTGTAAACACTTAATGCTTTTACTATAACCTCGGAATAACACAATAGATGAGTTCTGATAAGGCAGGAATAGAGGCAAATTTATTCTAATGGAGGAGCAAAAACAATAAAATGAAGTTAGGTATACACAATACAGATCATTAAGAACAATAAAGAAAATGCCTACATGAGCTATACCTTGTGATGGATACCAATTTATTCCCCAAAACCCTTAGAGTAACTATACACACTTACCCACAACAGTATCATACTGTTCCTGGTCACCGTTTCCAGTCCAGTAAGTGTGCACACTAAAAAAAAGAAAAAAAACAGAAAAATATACTTGTGTATATATAAATATATAAAACAGAAATTGGGCAGTGTATAAATAGTGTAAAGTGCTCAATAAAATTATAACAAAAGAATCCCACAGGACAAAAGCATTAATGTTCAGTGTTCACATTAAAGCATGATATTTTATTCATAAATTGTAAAATTGTAAAATAAACGAGCAGTTTCTAATCTGTTCTAGTTTCTAATCTACTAGCCGTTAAGCCCGTAACAACAGGCTACATTTAAAAAAAATTTTCGGTCCATTTCCTTCCCACTCCCTCACCCCCCTCCCTCTCCCCCCTCTAGTCTCCCTCCTCTCCTCTCCTCTCCCCTCACCTAACTCTCTCTCCTCCCTCCCTCTCTCTCCTCCCTCCCTCCCTCTTACCTCCCCCCTATATTCTCCCTCCTTCTCACCTTCCCCCCTCCCCTCACTCTCTCCTCCCTCCCCTCAGCTCACTCTCCCCTCCCTCCCCTCACTCACTCACCCTCTCTCAATCCCCTCCCCTTTCAGCTCATCCACAACCGGCAGACGGGGGGGGGGTGTGTCCCTCCCTCCCTCACGCGCGTCGCCGCCACCGCTACTGCTCCTCCCACTCCTGCTCATCGCCGCCGCTGCTACTCCCGCTCCTGCTCCTCGCCGCCGCCGCTCCTGCTCCTAGCCGCTGCCACTGCCGCTCCTGCTCCTGCTCCTAAGGACCCAGCGCCATTTTTTTTTTTCGGGCACGCTCCACTCTGCTCCTGAATGTACCAGCTCAAGTTTGGAATCAGCAAATGAGGAAGAAGCTGGTGGAGTAGCAGCTCAACAACATCAAGGAGCCCTCAGAACTGAAGGTCCAAACGCAGCGAGGCCAGATTACATCAGGCCAGAGACGGTAACCTTAGATGCTATTTGGGACTTGGTTAATGGTTTAAGTGCCGCTATAGATAGACTAGAAAAGAAAATTGATACAGTTTCCCTAAATGTCCAACAACAATTTCAAGGTGTACAAAATCAAGCAAGTGAAGTTGTTACTAGAGTAGAACAAGTAGAAATAAATGTGAAGTCGTTACAAAGTGTGAGTAATAATTTGATAAAAGATCAATTAGCCTGTTCAAAAAGATTGGAATTTATAGAAAATAATATTCGGCATTTAAATGTGCGAGTTACGAATTTCCCAAAAATTGCAGGTGAGATTCCCTTTTTAACGTTTAAGAGGTATCTAATTGAGGTTCTGGGGTTTACAGAAGAAAATATGTTATCACTTAATACATGCTTTTTTGTTAAGAAAAGAACCTCAACAGTTACCCCAATAATTCCAGCAAATTTGACAAATTTTCTGGAGGAATCCTCAGTACAAATATTAGAAAGGGAAACCTTAATTGTTTCTTTTGTTTCTACCTATGATATAAGCAAACTAATGAAAAAATATTTTCAAAAGTTTCCTACATCATATCATGGACAGGTTATTAAGATTTTTCCCGATTTAGCTCCAGTCACACGCAATAAAAGGCGTGAGTTCCTAGAACTAAGATCTAGAGTAATATCTTAGGATATTCTTTTTTGTTGAAATATCCATGTTGTTGTAACATTAAGAGAGGAACTGATTCTTATTTGTTTACACAGGTAGAACAATTACGTTTATTTCTAGAGGCACGGGAGCCTGCGACCTCTTCTCCTGTAGTTACCTGAGAGCTAGGACTAGAAATGGAAAAAGCTGACTGTGCTGTTAAGGAAAAAAGGAAAGGTTCTTCTTTATTTAAATTCTCCCTTAGTATTTCAATCCTTTAGTCTCAGGTTTTCTTTTAGATTCCTTAATGAATATAATGTTAAAATTGGATGGTTATTCTAGTATTCATCTGTATTGAAATAATTGGTGGTAAGAATAAATATTTGTAAATTTAGTTTCACAATAACAGAGGAATAACTCAGATAACCTGTGAAATATATTTTCATTTCAATGTCAACTGAATGTAACTATTTGCAAATTTGTAAATGTTAAAAATTATAAATAAAGAATACAAAAAAAATAAAAAAAATTTTCGGTCCATTTCCTTCCCACTCCCTCACCCCCCTCCCTCTCCCCCCTCTAGTCTCCCTCCTCTACTCTCCTCTCCCCTCACCTAACTCTCTCTCCTCCCTCCCTCCCTCTTACCTCCCCCCTATATTCTCCCTCCTTCTCACCTTCCCCCCTCCCCTCACTCTCTCCTCCCTCCCCTCAGCTCACTCTCCCCTCCCTCCCCTCACTCACTCACCCTCTCTCAATCCCCTCCCCTTTCAGCTCATCCACAACCGGCAGACGAGGGGGGTGTGTCCCTCCCTCCCTCACGCGCGTCGCCGCCACCGCTACTGCTCCTCCCACTCCTGCTCATCGCCGCCGCTGCTACTCCCGCTCCTGCTCCTCGCCGCCGCCGCTCCTGCTCCTAGCCGCTGCCACTGCCGCTCCTGCTCCTGCTCCTAAGGACCCAGCGCCATTTTTTTTTTTCGGGCACGCTCCACTCTGACCGACGTGCTCGCCCGCGCATGCGCGGTAGAGCTGCTCTCTACTGCGCATTTGCGGGCCGTCGGTCAGAGCCCATTTATAAGGTAGATTCTTAGCTCATGTATATCAAAAGATGTATGGTAAGGATCTGTACAATTACATAAGTTTTAAAACGTAAATTTTATACAACAATGAACAGTTACACCATGTATACAAGAGTTTGTACCCAACAAAATAAATATACCACAAATATATAATGATTTATTGATGAAAACCTCACTAATCACAAAATGACAAGAATGATGTTAAACTCTCACTGTCTCTAATCGTATACATTGATACCCCTTTTAAAGTGTTAGGGACATGGATCCTTGGGCCGAGGGGGAGTTTGCGCTACCTATGGGGAGGAGCCCCACAGGTCCCCACCATCGCCTGGCGAGGCTGGACAGAGCCCGAGACCCTGCTGGGGCTTCACCACTACCAGCCCTCATTCCCCTCAGGTTCAGCCCTTGGGTACCGGGGCCAGCTGGACTTACATAGGGTCTCGGGTCCGGAGTGTCTCATGGTCTTGGGTAGTGGCAGGCAGCAGAGCACATGGCCCAGGTACAAGCGTGGATCAGAGCAGGCGGTGAATCTCGTAGTCCAGGGTCAAGCGTGGGTCAAGGCAGGCAGCGAATCTTGTAGTCCAGGGACAAGCGTGGGTCTCAGGTCCAGTGAGTTAGAATGTAGAATCAGAAACAGGAACCTCCAGGAACTGGAACTGGAGCCAAAGGAAGCCAAGGCAAGGTCTTCGGGTAGACTGGTCAGGACGCCGGCGCGAGAGCAATAGGTGAAGGGAGACAGCCGCAGCCCTTCGTGGCCGGTTGCCATAACAGTACCCCTTCCTCTAAGCCCCCTTCCTTAGGGTCGGGGGTTGTCGGGGTGGTCCGCATAGAATTGTGCAATCAGGCTTTTGTCGAGGATGTTAGTCGAGGGCTCCCAGGAATTCTCCTCTGGGCCAAATCCTTCCCATGATAACAGGTATTCCCATTTTCGGCCTCTTCTCCTTACATTAAGGATCTCTCGAACTTGGTATGTAGTCTCTTCTTCTGCGGAGAACGAAGGAGTCTCGGGGGGGCTTCCAAGAAGGCCATGAGAGCACTAGGGGCTTTAGTAGTAAGGAGTGGAAGGCGTTATGAATTCTCAGAGAGGATGGTAGGCGGAGGTCGTAAGTGACAGATCCTAGTTGTCGGAGAATGGAAAAGGGCCCAATGAAGCGCAGAACCAGTCTCATGGATGTGACCCTTAGCTGAATGTGGCACGTGCTGAGCCACACTTTCTCTCCAGGGCAGAACTGAGGTGCCGGTCTTCGATGGCGGTCGGTGAATTTTTTGGCCGATTGAGCCGCCTCTTCAGTCATCTTCTGGGTATGGGTCCAAAGTTCTTTCAATTTCTCAGCCGTCATCTGGGTGGCCGGAGAGGGAACAGATAAGGGAAGAGGTAAAGGCAGAAGGGGTTGTTTCCTGTAGACTATTTGGAAGGGCAAGGCTCCCGTCGTGGTGCAAGGGTACGAGTTATGGGAGAACTGTGCCCATGGGAGTAATGAGGCCCAATCGTCTTGGTGGGCATTGACATAGATTCTTAGGAATTGTTTTAGAGCTCGGTTAGTGCACTCCACTTGGCTGTTCGCCTGAGGGTGGTAGGCAGTGGTGTAATTTAGAGCAATATGGAACTTCTTGCAGAAATCCCATGTGTGTTGGGTAAGAGTATAGTGATAGGAGTATACTACCGTCCACCTGGACAAAATGGTCAGACAGATGATGAAATGCTAAGAGAAATCAGGGAAGCAAACCAATTTGGCAGTACAATAATAATGGGAGATTTTAATTACCCCGATATTGACTGGGTAAATGTAACATCAGGACTTGCTAGAGACATCTCTCGAACTTGGTATGTAGTCTCTTCTGCGGAGAATAAATGGATGTAATAAATGATTGCTTCATGGAGCAATTGGTTCAGGAACCAACAAGAGAGGGAGCTATTTTAGATTTAATTCTTAGTGGAACGCAGGATTTGGTGAGAGAGGTAACGGTGGTGGGGCCACTTGGCAACAGTGATTATAACATCATCAAATTTAAACTAATAAGTGGAAGGGGGACAATAAGTAAATCTGCAGCTCTAACACTAAACTTTCAAAAGGGAAACTTTGATACAATGAGGAAAATAGAAAAAAACTGAAAGGTGCCGCTGCAAAGGTTAAAAGTGTTCAACTGGCTTGGACATTGTTTAAAAATACAATCCTAGAGGCGCAGTCCATATGTATTCCACGCATTAAGAAAGGTGGAAGGAAGGCAAAAAGATTACCGTCATGGTTAAAAGGTGAGGTGAAAGAGGCTATTTTAGCCAAAAAAAAATCCTTCAAAAATTGGAAGAAGGATCCATCTGAAGAAAATAGGATAAAACATAAGCATTGTCAAGTTAAGTGTAAAACATTGATAAGACAGGCGAAGAGAGAATTTGAAATGAAGTTGGCCATAGAGGCAAAAACTCATAATAAAAACTTTTTAAAATATATCCAAAGCAAGAAACCTGTGAGGGAGTTGGTTGGACCATTAGATGACCGAGGGGTTAAAGGGGCTCTTAGGGAAGATAAGGCTAATGCAGAAAGACTAAATGAATTCTTTGCTTCCGTGTTTACCAATGAGGATGTTGGGGAGATACCAGTTCCGGAGATGGTTTTCAGGGGTAATGAGTCAGACGAACTGAACGAAATCATTATGAACCTGGAAGATGTAGTAGGCCAGATTGACAAACTAAAGAGTAGCAAATCACCTGGACCAGATGGTATGCATCCTAGGGTACTGAAGGAACTAAAAAATGAAATTTATGATCTATTAGTTAAAATTTGTAACCTATCATTAAAATCATCCATTGTACCTGAAGACTGGAGGGTGGCCAATGTAACCCCAATATTTAAAAAATGCTCCAGGGGCGATCCAGGTAACTATAGACCAGTGAGCCTGATTTCAGTGCCAGGAAAAATAGTGGAATCTATTCTCAAGATCAAAATTGTAGAGCATACAGAAAGATATGATTTAATGGAACACAGTCAACATAGATTTACCCAAGGGAAGTCTTGCCTTACAAATCTGCTTCATTTTTTTGAAGGGGTTAATAAACATGTGGATAAAGGTGAACCGGTAGATGTAGTGTATTTGGATTTTCAGAAGGCGTTTGACAAAGTCCCTCATGAGAGGCTTCTACGAAAACTAAAAAGTCATGGGATAGGAGGCGATGTCCTTTCATGGATTACAAACTGGTTAAAAGATAGGAAACAGAGAGTAGGATTAAATGGTCAATTTCCTCAGTGGAAAAGGGTAAACAGTGGAGTGCCTCAGGGATCTGTACTTGGACCGGTGCTTTTCAATATATATATAAATGATCTGGAAAGGAATATGGCGAGTGAGGTTATCAAATTTGCAGATGATACAAAATTATTCAGAGTAGTTAAATCACAAGCAGACTGTGATACAATACAAGAGGACCTTGCAAGACTGGAAGATTGGGCATCCAAATGGCAGATGAAATTTAATGTGGACAAGTGCAAGGTGTTGCATACAGGGAAAAATAACCCTTGCTGTAGTTACACGATGTTAGGTTCCATATTAGGAGCTACCACCCAGGAAAAAGATCTAGGCATCATAGTGGATAATACTTTAAAATCGTCGGCTCAGTGTGCTGCAGCAGTCAAAAAAGCAAACAGAATGTTAGGAATTATTAGGAAGGGAATGGTTAATAGAATGGAAAATGTCATAATGCCTCTATATCGCTCCATGGTGAGACCGCACCTTGAATACTGTGTACAATTCTGGTCGCCGCATCTCAAAAAAGATATAGTTGCGATGGAGAAGGTACAGAGAAGGGCAACCAAAATGATAAAGGGGATGGAACAGCTCCCCTATGAGGAAAGGCTGAAGAGGTTAGGGCTGTTCAGCTTGGAGAAGAGACAGCTGAGGGGGGTTATGATAGAGGTCTTTAAGATCATGAGAGGTCTTGAACGAGTAGATGTGACTTGGTTATTTACATTTTCGAATAATAGAAGGACTAGGGGGCATTCCATGAAGTTAGCAAGTAGCACATTTAAGACTAATCGTAGAAAATCCTTTTTCACTCAACGCACAATAAAGCTCTGGAATTTGTTGCCAGAGGATGTGGTTAGTGCAGTTAGTGTAGCTGGGTTCATAAAAGGTTTGGATAAGTTCTTGGAGGAGAAGTCCATTAACGGCTATTAATCAAGTTTACTTAGGGAATAGCCACTGCTATTAATTGCATCAGTAGCATGGGATCTTATTAGTGTTTGTGTAATTGCCAGGTTCTTGTGGCCTGGTTTGGCCCCTGTTCGAAACAGGATGCTGGGCTTGATGGACCCTTGGTCTGACACAGCATGGCAATTTCTTATGTTCTTATGTTCTTATGAACTGAGGACCATGATCCGAGGTGATGTGCAGGGGAAGACCATGGAGCCGGAAGACTTGTTGGACGAACAGTTGCGCCAGCTGGACTGCCAAGGGGAGACAGGCTAGAGCCGTAAGGTGAGTCATTTTGGAAAAATGGTCCACCACTACCCAGATGACCGTGTTGCCTCCGGAGGAGGGCAGGTCCACGAGGAAATCCGTATACACATGGGTCCATCGTTCTCTGGGTAAAAGAAGAGGCTGTATACAGCAAGCCCCATGGTTTACCACCGGTGTCTTTTGCTGGGCACAAACGGGGCAGGAATCCACATATGCGTGCATGTATTGGCGCATCTCTGGCCACCAGTAATATTTCTGAAGTAAGGCCAAGGTCCGGGCCCATCCAGGGTGCCCAGCGTTGCGGGAGTCATGGCCCCATTTTAGGACCCTGTCCCAGAGTCTTCGAGGGACGACTGTCATGCCTGGTGGCACCATCCAAATGGCCATAACAGTGATGCACGCAGTATCTGGGATATGTTGTAATGGTTCCTCATGGTCCTCTGGGGAGAACGAGTGGGATAGTGTATCCGCTCGAAGGCTTTTAGCCACAGGGCAGTAGTGGAGTTCAAAATTAAAACGTGTAAAGAACAAGGCCCAGCAGCTTGGCAAGGGTTGAGGCACTGGGCTTGAGGTAGGTGCTCGAGATTTTTGTGGTCAATGTAGACCGTGATTCGATGTTGCGCACCCTCCAGCCACTGGTGCCATTCTTCGAAGGCTAGTTTTATCACTAGGAGTTCTTTGTCACTGATGGCGTAATTGCGTTGATTCAGATTAAATTTCCTGGAACAGAAGGAGCAGGGGTGCAGGGTGCCAGACGGGTCATGTTGGCTGAGCACCGCTACCACCCCCTCAGAGGAGGCTTCTACCTCGAGTATGAACAGAGTTCGAGGATCCAGATGTCAGAGACAGGGTTGGCGCAAAAAGGCCTCTTTAAATGCCTGATGGTATTCATACCTCCAGAAAGGGGTAGATCAACTACAAAATCAGTAGCGATATGCGTCCATGGCTGTTCCGGAGCTGGAAGCGGTTGCAGCAGTCCCCACGGTTGGCCAGAAGTAGGTTTGTACTTGGCACAGTTGGCACAAGATGCTACGTAGGAGAGTGTATCTTCCTTGATAGTTGGCCACCAATAATATTTCTGGAGCTTCAGCAGGGTTCGGCGTTGACCAGGATGGCCAGCCAGCTTGGAATCGTGTGCCCAAAAGAGCACTTTCATCCTGAGGTGTTTAGGCATGATGGTTTTACCAGCGAACACAGTATGAGTAGCCGCCAAGACGACTTTCTTCGGGTCGATAATATGCTGAGGTTCTTCTGGAACATCCTCCGAGAGAAAGGAGCGTGACAGGGTATCAGCTCTAGTATTCTTGTCCCCGGGTCGATATTTGAGCACGAAGCCAAAACGGTTAAAAAATAAGGACCATCTGGCTTGTCTATGGTTAAGATGTTGCGCATGGCGGAGATACTCTAGATTTTTATGGTCCGTAAACACGGTAATTTGATGTTGAGCGCCTTCAAGCCAAGGCCGCCATTCCTCAAATGCTAACTTAATAGCCAGGAACTCTTTATCTCCGATCCCATAGTTCTTCTCTGCCGGAGGGAAACATCGCGAGAAGAAGGAGCAGGGACGTAAGGATTTGGAGTCTCCGGTTTGGCTCAATACAGCTCCCACCCCGACATCAGAAGCATCTACCTCCATGATGAATGGCTTGTCGGGGTCTGGATGATGCAGGCATGGTTTGGTGGAAAAGGCAGTCTTTAAATCCTCAAATGCAGATATGGCCTCCGCAGACTATTTAGAAGCATTGGCTCCTTTCCAGGTCATTGCAGTTAAGGGCACAGTTAAAGAAGAGTAGTTCTTTATGAAGCTTCTATAGTAATTAGTGAACCCCAAAAATCGTCTGAGCCTTCAGGCTGGTAGGTAGGGACCAATTTTTAATACTCACTAGTTTTTGGGATCCATCTGGAAGCCATCTTTAGACACAATGTAGCCAAGAAAAGGCACAGAATCCTTATGGAATTCGCACTTGGATAGCTTGGCGTAGAGCCGATGTTCTTGTAGTCTTCGTAGTACTTGTTTGACGCCCTCTAGATGAGTAGACAAGTCCTGAGAAAATATCAGGATATCATCTAGGTACACTATGACACTCTGGTACAACAGGTCCCGCAAGATATCGTTCATCATGTTCTGGAACACAGCGGGTGCATTGCACAGGCCGAAGGGCATTACTAAGTACTCGAAATGACCATCTCGAGTGGTGAAGACTGTTTTCCATTCGTCGCCACTGCAAATGCGAACTAAGTTATAGGCCCCCTTCAGGACAAGTTTCGAGAATATCTTGGCAGCTTGAAGCCGGTCGAACAGCTTTGAGATTAAAGGCAGGGAATATCGATCTTTGATCGTGATCTCGTTCAGACCTCGATAGTCGATACAAGGACGTAAGGTACCGTCCTTCTTCCCCACAAAGAAGAAGCCTGCACCGGCAATGAATCCTTTCTGTAAATTCTCCGCGATGTACTCGGACATAGCCTTATTCTCTATTGCAGAGAGTGGATAGACATGTCCTTTAGGAGGTTCAGTGTTTGGTTTCAGCCTTATGGCACAGTCGTAAGATCTGTGTGGAGGAAGGATGTCAGCAGCTTCTTTGGAGAACACATCAGCGAATGATGCGTATTGAGGTGGCAGTCCTGGCATCACTGGAGTTGTAGGCATGCAGAGGACTGGAGAAACCTCCTTAAGGCACTTGCCATTACAACCTGGGCCCCAGCGGGAGAGTTACAAGGTGGCCCAGTCGAATTGAGGCTGATGCGATTGCAACCAGGATAACCCCAGAACGATAGGGTACATGGCCTTCTCTAACACAAAGAAGGAAATCGCCTCAGTATGGAGGGCTCCAGTGAGGAGGGTTACTGGTTCGGTGCGACGGGTCACGTCACTCGGTAAAGGCTCTCCATGGATAGATAAGAGCAGTGGAATCTTCAAAGTGATGAGGGGAATCCTCAAATGTTCCACTAGGCATCGAAGTATAAAGTTGCCTCCTGCCCCTGAATCTACCAGGGCAAGAGTTTGAATTTTGAACGGTCCTCAGATCAGGGAGACTGGAGGAGAGGGCGTAGTAAGGCCTAAGAACAGTCCTCCTGCAGGACTTAGGCCAGTCCGTTTCCCGGATGAATTGGGCATGTTGGGACATCGTGACCAGCTTGTCCACAGTACATACACAGGCCATGCCTCTTCCGAAGTCTTCTCTCTTTTGTAGTTAGGTGACTGCGACCAAGTTGCATCGGTTCCTCTCCACTGGCGACAGGTATTGCTGGGATCATCTGAAGTGCAGGTTTAGCATGAACTTCCTTCTGAACCGGTCCTTTACTAGGCTTGAGTTCTTTCACCTTATCCTGAAGCCGGTGGTCAATTCTAGTGGCCAAAGCCACAAGTTCATCCAGCGAGTCAGGTGTCTCACGAGCGGCCAGCTTGTCTTTCAAGTGAGTATCCAGTCCTCTGAAGAAAAGGGTTTTCAGACATTTAGAATCCTAGCATAATTCGGTAGCAAGACTCTTGAACTCTATCAGCCAGTGGTCGGTTACCTTGCTTCAGGTCCACCAGAGCAGAACCAGCAACAGTCACTCGAGCAGGATCATAAAAAACGGATTTAAACAAATCCAAAAATCCGTCAATATCCTGCAGAATTGGATCCTTACATTCCCACAGCGTTGAGGCCCAAGACAAGGCCCTTCCATCAAGATAAGATAGAATATAAGTAGTCTTGGCGTAGGCTGTGGGGACGTGAGAAGGCTGTAATGCAAAATGCATGCAGCACTGATTTAGGAAACCTTTAGTTCTTTGAATCTCTCCAGAGAAACGAACTAGAGCAGCCAGAGGTACCATAGTCTTTATAGTTACTTCATTACTGGAAGCAGCGCTTTGATTCTTCTGTGAGTGCAGCTGATGAAACGCAGAAGTGAGTTTCTCCAATGCGTCCTGTTGTTCAGCAATGCGCAGAGCCAGGCCGGGAATGGCCTGCAAGGCATTGAGCTGTGCCAGATCCATGGAGTTAGCAATCTGTTATAAATAGTCAGATTTGGGTGGACCCTTGGACACTGTGGCAGCTGACCTCGCCCACGGGGGGAAGTCCCGTGAGGGGCCACAGGTCAGGCTCAGCTCTGGACACACAAACACAGATAGTTCTTTATTTAGACAGTGTGAAAAACCACCAGAGGTGGCAGTAGTGAGTAGATGTTGTAGCCCGGCTGGGCTAGTATTCCCCAGGGCGCTGGAACAGTGGTTTCTCCGGTAGCAGTGCTGTAGTGGAGAGAACTGAGATAGTGAGTACAATAGAACATTCACAGGGTCCCAATTATGGAGAAGCCCCGAGATAGGGAGAGCTGGCCCTCGAGGAGCGAGTACCAGATCCCTGGAGGTAGAGAGACTTGTTGGCAAAGTACTCACACAGCTGCTCCACGTAAAAGATGGCACTGGCGCAGGAACGGAGGCAGGCCCTCAAGGAGCGAATACCTGGTTCCAGGAAAACAGCTCTGAGGAGTAGATGATAATAGTACTCACTGATGTTGTCTGTAGCGAATTCTTCCAAGTAGAAGAGGAGATAGGTGCAGGCAGCGAGTCAGGGAACATGGGCCCTCGAGGAGTGAGTTACGGTTACCTGGTAGCGACCTGAAAGAAATAATGAGGCCCCCAAGGAGCGGGTACCCTGTTAGCAGAAATAGTCCAGTAGGAGTTGGAAGGCAGAGTAGCTGGGTATGGAGAGCAAATTCCATCCGTAAGATCACCCCTGCTAACTCAACGGCTAGCAATAAACTGTAGGCTTAAATATTCGGGCAGCGTGACGTCACCACAGGGAGACGCCCCTGAGGAACACGCCAATGAGGAAATAAAAATGAGGGCCGCACAGCGTGCGCACCCTAAGGTACCTGGAAAGCATGGCGGGAGGCAGTGCCCAAGCCGGTCCGAGGACGCTGGAGAGGACGGCAGGCAGACGCCGCGGCAGCCAGGCATCCATGAGGAGCAGGAGGAGTCACAGAAAAGGAAAGGTAGGCGGAGTGAAGCTGTCAGGCAGCGATGGTCGCAACAACGTTTTTGCCACAAAGAAAAAGCCGGCCCTGGCCGGACAGTTGAAAAGACGGATAAACCCCTTCTGCAGGTTCTCCCGGATGTACTCTGACATGGCACAGGTCTCAGGCAGGGACAAGGGATACACACGTCCTTGAGGAGGTGTTGAGCTGGGCAGCAGGTTGATGGTGCAGTCGAGCTCCTGATGAGGGGGTAAAGTGTCAGCAGCCTTCTGGGAAAAGACATCCGCGAAGAGGGTACTCCTTTGGAGAACGAGGTAGTAGAACAGCAGACAGAGTCCGTGGGCTTAGACATGAAGGTCTGGCGACAAGAGGGACCCCAGTGATCGAGCTTCAGCGAGGTCCAGTCGAACTGTGGGTTGTGTTGTTGTAGCCAGGGCATGCCAAGAACCACGGGATGGATGGCCCTTTGGATCACGTAGAACAAGAGGTACTCGCGATAGTTGGATTCAACGTGGCATACCAAAGGAACCATCATGTGGGTAATTCTCCCAGGGAGAGGATATCCATGGATGGAGGAGAGCGTAAGAGGAATGGGACATGGTCGCATGGATATCGACAATTGATCGACTATCTCTTGCAGGAGAAAGTTCACACCTGCCTCAGAATCCACAAGGGTAAGTGTAGGGAAGTCACGGCCCCCTATGGAGAGGGTGACCGGCAGGGTTAAGGGATGAGCTGGTGCAGTCAGGCCTAGGGTCACTCCCTTGGTGAGACCTAGGCCCAGAAGTTTACCGGTCGGACGGGGCATTGTGCAGTGAGGTGTCCGGAGGCCCCGTAGTAGAGGCAGAGGCCACCCCGCCGATGTCTCTGGTGCTGCTTGGGAGACAGAGGCCCTCGGCCCAACTGCATGGGCCCTTCAGGAGGACCCTCTGCAAGAGACTGTGGTAGTGAACCAGGTGAGGACTGTCGGAAATGCCCAGGCGCAGCCATGCGTCACTTAGAACCAGGTAACTCTAAGGCCTTCTCCTGAAGGCAGTGGTCAATCCGGCCCGCTAAGCCAATCACGCGTCTAGAGATTTATTTATTTATTTCTGATTTTTATATACCGATTTTCATGCATCAAATGCAGGAAGGCTGTGGGCGGCCAGCTCATCCTTAATTTTAAGAGAGAGCCCATCCAGGAAGATGGCTCTCAGGCAGGGCTCTTCCCAATGAAGCCCAATGGCCAGGGTTCTAAACTCGATGGTATAGTCCAGCAGGGGGCATCCTCCCTGACGGATGTGCAGAAGTTCAGTACTGGCTGTAGCTCGCTGACCAGGGTTATCAAATACTGACGGAACAAATGCAGGAAGCTGTGGAGATCCAGTAGAATGGGGTCCAAACGCTCCCAGAAGGGTGATGCCAGGCCAGGGCCTTGCCCTCGAGCAGGGACAGAATGTAGGTCATCTTGATGAGGCTGTCCGGGAACAGTGCGGTCTGAAGATAAAAGTGCATATTGCACTGGTTAAGGAACCCGTGACACTGTTGCGGATCACCTGCATAGCGAGGAGGAGCTGGCAATGAGATGACTGGTCAGGGAGGCGATACTGCAGCTGGAGCACACGGAGCTGATGAAGCCGTAGAACCCGCCGATGCTATGACGTCCAGGTGGGCATTAAGGCGCTCCATGGAAGCTGCCAACAACTCTAGGACCTTCTGCTGCTCAAGTATCTTTTATGCCTGTCCAGGTATAGCTTGCAGGGCTGATGCTTCCGCCAGATCCATGGCCTTGGTTTACTGTTAGGGACGTGGATCCTTGGACCAAGGGGGAGTTGGCGCTACCTATGGGGAGGAGCCACACAGGTCTCCACCGTCGGCTGGCAAGGCTGGAGAGAGGCTGAGACCCCACTGGGGCTTCACCACTAACAGCCCTCATTCTCCTCAGGTTGAGCCCTTGGGTATCAGGGCTGGCTGGACTTATGTGGGATCTCGGATCGGGAGTGTCTCTTGGTCCTGGTATGGCGTGGGTAATGGCAGGCAGCAGAACTCGTGGTCCAGGTACAAGTGTGGATCAGGGCAGGTGGCGAATCTCATAGTCCGGGATCAAGCGTGAGTCAGGGCAGGCAGCGAATCTCGTAGTCCAGGGTCAAGCGTGGGTCAAGGCAGACAGCGAATCTCTTAGTCCAAGGTCAAGCGTGGGTCAAGGCAAGCAGCGAATCTCGTAGTAAGGATAAACATGGGTCTCAGGTCCAGCAGGTCAGAACGTAGAATCAGAAACAGGAACCTCCAGTAACTGGAACACTGACGGCGGAAGTCCGGCACGGGGCCCATACAACAGGGCGCATCTGCTGCGGCTCCCTGCAGCCACCAGGGTCCCTGGATCAGTCAGGACTCCGGCGCAAGAGCAGAAGGTGAAGAGAGCCGGCTGCGGCCCTCTGTGGCCGGTTCCCATAACATAGCGTATCCACAATCACACACATGCTCACATTCATTAAATGAAACTAATAAATTGTTATGTTGTTTTTCTGGGTTTGGTGGATGAAGGCTTCTTCAGGGGCACCTCTGGCACAAAGAGCAGTGTATAGTCTGTTTAAAAAAGGCCGTTCCCGCTGAATATAAACAGAAAAAGCTTCAGCAACTTGAAATTAATGAGGAACAAAGTTGCACATCCAAAGCCCAACATTCTAGCCCACAGCTGGCTGCCATGGTAATTGTACAGATCCTTAACCATACATCTTTTGATATACATAAGCTAAGAACAGATTAGAAACTAGAATAGATTAGAAACTGCTCATTTATTTTAATGTTTATAATTTATGAATAAAATATGTTTAATGTAAACATTGAACATTAGTGCTTTTCTCATGGGATTTTTTTAATATAGATAGATAGATAGAGATACATATGAAAGTTGGGACCTGTGTAGTTTGGTGTAAGATGTTGATTAACCACCACCTCAAGAGGGCTGCTGTATTTTAGTATGGGTTGAATTCCCTCGTGGAATAAACTCCAGTTCCCTAAATACTCAGCTTGCCCAGGTAGGCTGGGATCCCACCAGCCTTGTAGTGGATCCTTGTCCACCTGAATTGGTTTATACTCATTCTGGGACAACCGGCAGCGTGTCTCTGGAAACTTAGCTGATGAGCCAGACTAACAGTTACTGTGGCTGTGTAGGTGTTATAATGCAGGTGCACAGACAGAAAGAGAGACTCACTGTGTGTATTGTTTCTGAGAAAGTAAATATTTGATTTTATGGGTACTTACCTCAGCGCTTTCCTGTGGAGGATGGCTCAGACATCAAGCCCCTTCATCCAGAGACCGTGGCAAACTTTTTCTGAACCCCCGGGGCTTCTGGGTGCTGTGCAAGGAGGAGGATGGGAGGAAGGGGAATCCTCCCAGCAGCCTGACACTGCTATGCAAACGCTGTTCCTTCTCTGATTCTTAATCTCCAGCTCTGTGTGTGTTGGTTTTCTCTTTTCTTTAGCTTTCCAGTTCTCCATAGACCAGCAAGCTTTTCTGTCTAACACAACACGCCTTTTTTCCTCTTTTTTCCTCTTCTGGCTTTCCATTGGCTGGGCTCTCCTTGATTTTGCTTCCTGGATCTCTGTTAAGCTCCTGTTCGCTGACTCAAGACATGTGACCTCCTAGGTTACATCAGTCTCAGGAAGGGAGGGGAAGGCTCTTTGCTCCTTAAGTCTTACCCTGAAGTATATGGTTCTGAGAAAGCACAACTTCTGTAGTGAACCAAGTCTGGTAGCATTTACAGACAGTTTCTTCTGCTTTCCTTTATTAAGAACATAAGAACATGCCATACTGGGTCAGACCAAGGGTCCATCAAGCCCAGCATCTTGTTTCCAACAGTGGCCAATCCAGGCCATAAGAACCTCGCAAGTAGCCAAAAACTAAGTCAATCCCATGCTATTGTTGCTAGTAATAGCAGTGGCTATTTTCTAAGTCAACTTAATTAATAGCAGGTAATGGACTTCTCCAAGAACTTATCCAATCCTTTTGGATTGGAACTACCACCCAAGAAAAAGATCTAGGCATCATAGTGGATAATACTTTAAAATTGTCGGCTCCGTGTGGTGCAGTAGTCAAAAAAGCAAACAGAATGTTAGGAATTATTAGGAAAGGAATGGTTAATAAAACGGAAAATGTTATAATGCCTCTGTATCCGCTCCATGGTGAGACCGCACCTTAAATACTGTGTACAGTTCTGGTCGCCGCATCTCAAAAAAGATATAGTTGCGATGGAGAAGGGCAACCAAAATGATAAGGTGGATGGAACAGCTCCCCTATGAGGAAAGGCTGAAGAAGTTAGGGTTGTTCAGCTTGGAGAAGAGACGGCTGAGGGGGGATATGATAGAGGTCTTTAAGATCATGAGAGGTCTTGAACAAGTAGATGTGAATCGGTTATTTACACTTTCAGATAATAGACGGGCTAGGGGGCATTCCATGAAGTTTGCAAGTAGCACATTTAAGACTAATCGGAGAAAGTTCTTTTTCACTCAACGCACAATTAAGCTCTGGAATTTGTTGCCAGAGGATGTGGTTAGCAGTTAGTGTAGCTGGGTTTAAAAAAGGTTTGGATAAGTTCTTGGAGGAGAGAAGTCCATTAACTGCTATTAATCAAGTTTACTTAGGGAATAGCCACTGCTATTAATTGCATCAGTAGCATGGGATTTTCCTGGTGTTGGATAATTGCCAAGTTTTTGTGGCCTGGTTTGGCCTCTGTTGGAAACAGGATGCTGGGCTTGATGAACCTTTGGTCTGACCCAGCATGGCAATTTCTTATGTTCTTATGTTCAGTAGACTACAGATTGTAAGTGCCTCTCTTTTAATATGCGACAGGGAGTCAGTGTATCAATTCAGTAGCACTCATTGTCCATGCTCAAGCCTCATACAAATACATGCTCATGGGGGCAGTGACCTGTACTGTAATAGCCTGCCACACATACTATCGTAGCAATTTTCAGAAACCCTTTACGTGTGTAAAGTGCACTTACGCAAGCAAACCCTATGGACAATTCAATGGCATATATTGTAGCAATTTTTAGAAACACGCTTACATGGATAAAGTGCATTTACACATATAAATGATTGTGAAAATCAGGCCCTAAGTGCATTATATTGCACTTGTCCACATTAAATTTCATTTGCCATTTGCATGTCCAGTCTCCCAATTTTGCAAGGTCCTCTTGCAATTTATCTCAATGCTCTTGTGATTTAACAACTTTATATAATTTTGTGTTATCTGCAAATTTGATCACCTCACTTGTTGTTCCCATTTTCAAGTTGTTTATAAATATATTAAAAAGCAGTGCTCCCAGAACAGATCCCTGGGACACTCCACTATTCATCTTTCTCCATTGAGAAAATTTACCATTTAGCCCTAATCTCTGTTTTCTATCTTTCAACCAGTTTGCAGTGCACATTAGGACACTGCTCCCATCCCATGACTTTTTAATTTCTTAAGAAGTCTCTCTTGAGGGACTGCGTCAGTGCTTAATAGAAATCCAGATACACTATATCAACTGGCTCACCTTTATCCACGTGTTTATTTACGCCCTCAAAAAAATGTTTTTGAATTCTTACTGTGTTCTTGGAACCTCTTCTTTCACGTTAGATTGGAAGGTTGTTCCATGCATGCATCTGTCACCAGATGAAAAAATTGTAGTAAATCATGTTCTATCATAGAATGTTAGACTAAAGTATCAATATTACTTGCACTGTGCATTTCTAAATCTCTCTTTTATCACAGCTCAGTTATAGATAATGTAACAGCTCTGACAGTGCAATAGAAATCACCATTGGTAAATGCACTTTACCCATGTAAGTGGGCTTTTGAAAATTGCTACAATAGTAAGTTGCATTTACATTCGTAACTCCTTTGAAAATTCACCTGTTACAAATTAATATTGAATGCTGGCATGCTGTTTTCATCCCTCGACCTAAATACACCCACAGAAATGCCTGTTTTATTTTCCTGCAGCTAAAAGTCCACATGCAGTGGCTAAAAATTTGCATGGGCTTCCACTACAGGAGCCCTCCTCCGCCTGCTCTATGGAGTTCCAAGGGCACCACCCCCACCCCTGATACAGGCGACAGCCAAAGTATTGGCCCTTCCCTAAAGAAAAAAAGTTTTCCTACCCCTGTTTTAGCCTATGTAAATAGCTTTGAACATAGCCCTCTAATAACAAAAGGTGGTGAGTCAAATCTGCTGCTTTTCTTTAAATGCAAATTCCAGTGCCTAGTCACTGGTGAGTTTAGTGTAAATGAGATCAGTAGTAGAGATGTGAATCGTGTGATCGATCGTCTTAACGATCGATTTTGGCTGGGGGGGGGGGAATCGGATCGTCGCGGTTTGTTTTTTTTTAAATCGTGTAAATTGTAAATCGGGGGAGGGCGGGAAAACCGGCACACTAAAACAACCCTAAAACCCACCCCGACCCTTTAAAATAAATCCCCCCCCCCAAATGTCTTAAATTACCTGGGGTCCAGTGGGGGGGTCCCGCTGTGATCTTCCACTCTCGGGCCACGCGTTAATAGAAATGGCGCCGGCGCTACCTTTGCCCTGTCATATGACAGGGCAAAGGTAGCGCCGGCGCCATTTTGGTTCCTGTCCCCCGACGTCACGAGCGCAGGAGATCGCTCCCGGACCCCCGCTGGACCCCCAGGGACTTTTGGCCAGCTTGTGGGGGCCTCCTGACCCCCACAAGACTTGCCAAAAGTCCAGCGGGGGTCCGGAAGCGACCTCCTGCACTCGAATCGTATTTGCCGTATTGCAAAATGGCCATACGGCTGGCGCCATTAAAATGGCGCCGGCCGTGGCAAATACGATTCGAGTGCAGGAGGTCATATGACAGGGCAAAGGTAGCGCCGGCGCCATTTCTATTAACGCACCCGTGGCCCGAGAGTAGAAGATCACAGCGGGCCCCCCCCCACTGGACCCCAGGTAATTTAAGACATTTGGGGGGGGGGGGTTCGGGAGGGTGGGGGATTTATTTTAAAGGGTCGGGGTGGGTTTTAGGGTTGTTTTAGTGTGCCGGTTTTCCCGCCCTCCTCCTTCCCCTCCCCCTTCCCCTGATTTACGATTTTTGATGATAAATCGGGGGAATTCCTTTTGTATATCGCCTCTAACGATTTTTGACGATTTAAAATATATCGGACGATATTTTAAATCGTCAAAAAACGATTCGCATCCCTAATCAGTAGTGCTACAAATCTGCATGTCACCTATTCCTCTGTTTTACACCTATAGGTAAGCTTGGTTGAGGATGCAAACTCTCAAACATCCCCATAAAATAACTTAAAAAAAAAAAAAGTCTGTCATAGAAATTGCAGTTAAAATCCATCCTTACCTACATTTGCAGCACATTTATACGGATCTGCTGGAAGTACTGTTAATAGCTGTATTTAAAAACAAAAAAAAAAAGCCTCTACATGTATTCCTGTCAGTGAAAGGCGTCAGCAAGGTTTGAACCAGCAACAGCCAAGAAATGAAGAGCTGGACTCTTAGAACTAGAACTGTCCAGCAAGCAAGATAACGCCAACAAGGGAGATAATATTGACCTCCCCACTCCTACTGATCCAGAACGAGCCAAAGCCAGTTAAAAGGGGTTGCTGTGAATCAGAAAGTTATTTTTACAGTAACAAGCAGGCTACCCTCTCTAGTTTGGTGAATGCTCCCTACAGCACTGAAACTCTGCTCCAAGCTTCAGTCAACTGCTTCGTCTGCAACTCCAGCTCCTACCTGCCAGTGACAGTTAACCTTGGAAATGGAATATGAAAATTAAATTCTATATTGTTAAGCAAACAGATTGTATATGTGAGTGATGAAAAATATGTTTTCAGTTAGTAAATGTGTATTAAACAGCTTTTTATTGAATTTCAGCTAATTGAGCAAACACATTCAAAGTGCTAGCATGTTACAACAATGGAAAGAAAACAAGATTATTTTATGAGCTAGAATATTCTTTCTCAAACTTTAAAACAGTGTGCAAAACTGCAGAGACTGAATAGAAACAAACACTGTTTATCCTAAAAATGTTACTATGTGGTGTTGCTTAAATCATAAAATGTGGTAAGAAATGTACATTAGGGTGGAGAGATTTAGAGCCTTGGAAAGCAATGTTTATGCAGCCTTTGCCATGCTCAGTTTGAGTCTTCTGCCTTGCAGTTCTGCAGCAGCTGTCACTAACTCAACAAGGAATCGGGCAAAGAGCTGAACGTAAATTTGTAATCACTTTCCTTCCTCGCAGGCTTCTCTGCTCATGAAACTAATCAGGAGTAAGCTCAGAAAATGAGAGATCTTCTTCCCTGGTGCTGCTATGCAAAAGTGTGATAGCAAGATGAGATTGGTTAATATACAGAACCAAATTGCACTTAAAGACCAATAAGCATGGAATTAAAGTAAAAATTGGTGGGCTTTGAGGGATTCAGACCTAATTCTAGGACGTTTGTGCTTAGTTGCCCCCTTTTTTTTTTTTTTAAGTTTTAGATTCCAAAGTTCTTGTGATGCTTGAACTGTGGAGTAGCTTCATGAGAGCCCAAGCGACTCACCCTTTCATTTCTGTCTGCTCCACCTTTCAGCACTACTGTAAAGGAAACCTGTGAACATTTGTCACTGCAAAACCAATATATTTTTTTGAAAGCTGAATTGGTACCCCTGAGTCCTGCAGATGTGACTTTATGATAGTAACATGGTAATGACAGCAGAGAAGGACCAAGCTTCTTATAGTAGTATCTGCTATACCATACAGGTTACCCCCATGTTTTTCTTAAGGTTAGCAATTGCCACTCTGTGCAGTTATTTGATGAGCAGCCTTGAAAATTCAGACAGTGCTGACATGTTTTGCTTATGGACTTAGCCTTAGAAGCAGTCCTGCACTTTTTCATTTATGTCTGCGTATCACTACCCCAGACTGTAAAAGTCAGGGCCCATGTTGGTTGTGGTCTGAATCCAATTCCTATTCCCCCCACCACCAACAAAGCAGAGAGCGATATTGCAGTTGCATCAAAAGCATCAAAGCTTATTGGTTAAGGGTAATAATCTCTTGCCTTCTGTTAAGCATAGTAACTGCTGCTCTGTGCAGGTTACCCCCATGCTTATCAATTCCCTAGAAAGTAAAAGTCTGGACCCTCATTGGTTGTTGTCTGAATCCAACTCCCCTTTTACCCCTGCTGAATTGGAGAGCAATGTTGCAGTTACATTTAAAGTAACGAAGCTTATTGGTTAAGAGTAATAACCCCCACACCTGCAAGTTACCCCATGCACCATTTTCTTCATTTCCATCCTCTAGCCTTTAGGGGTCCACAGTGTTTATCCCATGTGCCTTTGAATTATTTGACTGTTTTATCTTCACCACCTCCTCCAGAAGGGCATTCCAGGCATCCACCACCCTCTCCATGAAGAAATGTTTTCTGGTATTGGTTCTGAATCGTCCCCCCTGGAGTTTCATTTTGTGACCCTAGTTCTATTGATTTCTTTCCAATGGAAAAGGTTTATTGAATGTGCGTCATTAAAACCTTTCAGGTATCTGAAGTTCTGAATCATATCTCCCTTGCATCTTCTGCCTTCCAGGATACACATATTTAGATCCTTCAGCCTCTCTTCATAAGTCTTCCAATATTGACCCAGCACCATTTTGGTTGCCCTTCTCTGGACCACCTCCATCCTATCTCTATCCTTTTTGAGATACATGCTCCAAAACTGAACACAGTACTCCAGGTGAGACCTCACCAATGACCTGTATTATCACTTATTTTTTCTTATTGGTTATTCCTCTCTCTATGTAGCCCAGCAATTTTCTGGCTTTAGTCTTGTCACATTGCTTTGCTGCCTTCAGATCACCAGACATTATCACCCCAAGATCCCTCTTTTAGTCCATGCACATCAGTCTTTCATCCCTATCACATACAGCTCTTTTGGATTACCGCATCCCAGATACATGACTCTTTACTTCCTGGCATTGAATCGCAGCTGCCAAATCTTCAACCAGTCTTCAAGCTTTCTTAAATCACTTTTCATTCTCTCTACTCCTTCAGGCATGTCACTCTGTTGCAGATCTTAGTATCGTTGGCAACTTCACCTTCTATCCCTTTCATAATGTACTCACAAAGATATTGAATAGAGGCACTCCACTTAACATCGTTTTCTCTTCAGAGTAGGTTCCCTTTACCATTACCTACTATTTCCTGTCAATCAATCAATTTGTAATCCACTCTACCACCTTGGTGCCAACTCCCAAGCTTCTCATTTTATTCACAAGCCTTCTATGCAAGACTGTATCAAAAGCTTTTCTGAAATCCAAGTAAATCGCATTGATCCAATCCTCTAGTCGCCCAATCAAAAAAATCAATCAGATTTGTCTGACAGGACTTGCCCTGGTTAATCTATGCTGCCTTGATTCCAGCAACGTACTGGATTGTAGATAGTTCACTATTCCTTCTTTCAGCAGAGTCTCATTAATTTTCTCACCAATGTGAGGCAAACCGGCCTATAGTTTCCAGCCTCCTCTCTGCTACCACTCTTGTGAAGCAGGACCACAACCATTTTTCATCAATCTCACAGCACAGCTCTCGTTTCCAGGGATCTATTGAACAGGTCTTTCAGTGGACCCACCAGGACATCATTGAGCTCCCAAAATATTTTATTTATTTTATTTATTTAGGGTTTTATATACCGACATTCATCAGGGATATCACATCGGTTTACAGTAAACGATAAACTGCACATAATATGCGCTTGACAAATAACAATAGAACAGTTAAATAAGAAGAACTTAACAGAGAACATGCCTAAAAGTCTAAAGATATATGTATGGGACAGTGAAGTTGGATAAAGAGAGAACTTATGTACAGAGTAGTAGGGTTATATACAATCAATTAATATGCTATTCAACAGAGTGGTAGGGTTATAAATATACAATCAATTACAATGCTATTCAACATGTGGACATCTTAAATGGATGAGGCCAGGGGAAGCATGCTGTGAGTGTAGGGTGTACGCTTGTGCGAACAGCCAAGTCTTTAGTTTTTTTTTTTAATGTTTTTAGGCAGTCTTCCTGGCGAAGGTCTACGGGCATTTTGTTCCATAGGACAGGGCCAGCTATGGAGAGGGCACGTGCTCTGGTAGATGCCAGGTTGTAGTTTCTAGGGGAGGGTGTGCGTATGGAAGTAAGATATTGGTTCCTGGTTGGTTTAGAGGGTTCATGGAATACTAAGGAATCGTTGAACCAGTTCATTTCAGGGTTGTGGAGTGCCTTGAATATGATGGAAAGGGTTTTGTACTGGATTCGGGATGCAATGGGGAGCCAATGCAATTCTTTAAGTACTGGTGAAATGTGGTTGTTTCTGCGTGTGTTGGTAAGTATCCGTGCAGCTGTGTTTTGTAGAATTTATTTATTTTATTTATTTTATTTATTTAAAGTCTCTTCTATACCGATGTCCGTTCGCACATCACATCGGTTCACAATAAACAAGAACTTGTAGAGGGTGTATGGAGTTTTTGGGTAGGCCTAGGAGAAGTGAGTTACAATAGTCTATTTTAGAAAATATAGTGGTTTGTAGTACTGTACGAAAATCCGGTTGGTGGAGAAGAGGTTTCAGTTTCTTTAGGGTGTGTAATTTAAAGAAGCATTCTTTCAGGGTGGTGTTAATGAATTTCTTGAGGTTAAATTGGCTGTCTAGCACGACACCTAGGTCTCATACCTGTTGGGAGAACGGGGATGGTAGAGATTGGGGTGAAGAGATTGGGGAGGTTGGTAGGCTGATTTTGAGGGGAGAAAAACTGATTTTGTGTGGAGATGAGCATTATCTCGATTTTTGCTGTGTTAAGGACAAGGTGAATGTTGGATAGGAGTTGGCTAATGGCTAGGAGGGTTGATTCCCAGATGTTCATAGCTTTAGGAAGGGTGTTAGATATTGGGATCAGAATCTGAACATCATCAGCATAGATATAGTGGGGAAGCTTGCGGTCGGATAAGAGGTGACAGAGCGGTAGGAGATAAATGTTGAAAAGAGTGGAGGATAGCGAGGAGCCTTGTGGGACTCCTTGGACAAGGGGTATGGGTTTCGACTCGTGATTTCCAATTTTAACTTTGTAGTTTCGATTACTGAGATATGACTTAAACCAATTATGAGCAGCACCTGTGATTCCAATTTTGTGAAAACGTTGTAGGAGGATATTGTGGCTGATTGTGTCAAATGTGGAGGATATGTCTAGGAAGGCTAGAATATATGAGTGACCTTTAATCTAGGTCCTTTGACGTACCTCATCTGGCCTTGTCTTCTTTTAGTTTTCTTGGCTCTTCCCATACATTCTCTTCTGTAAAAGGAGTTGTGTCTACCCCATTCCCATTTATGGTCTTGTCAACCAGCAACTGTACTTCTCCAGGGTCTTTAGTGAACACAACTGAAGTATTTGTTTAATATTTCTGCCATTTGTTTGTCTGTCTCTACACCTTGCTCGTCACCTTTCAGTTTCACTATACCACTTCAGGCCTTCCTTCTGTCTCTGATATATCTGAAAATTTTTTGTCACCTCTTTTTACCTCTTTGGCAATTCTTTCTTACGCTTGACCTTTTCTTTTCTTGATTTTTTTCTTTGTCTCCCTCAGTTTCACCCTGCTTTATGCTTCCTGAATGCTGTTCTTTTTACCTTTTTTTCAGCTACCTCCTTTGAGAAACAAATCTATTTCTTTTTCCTTATACATTTGTTTCCTTTTTAACATATAGATTTGTTGCCTTTGTAATAGCTCATTTTAATTTGGCCCACTATTGTTCCACCTCGCCCATTTTCTCTCTTTGTTCTTCCTCCAGGTACATCTCCATTTTGTCAAAGTCCATATTTTTGAAATTCAGAACTCAGGTCTTTGTGTGACTTCTCTGTATCTTATTTGTGATATTAAACCATACCGACTGATGATCACTGGTACTCAGCTGGGCACCTGCCCAGACATTAGAGACATTATCCCCATTAGTGAGCACTAGGTTGAGAATCACACCTTCTCTCATGAGTTCCATTAATATTTGTTTGAGCAGAGCCCTTTGAAAGGACATCCACTATCTCTCTACTTCTTGCAGATTCCATAGAAGGGATACTCCAATCCACATCTGGCAGATTAAAATCTCCAACAATCAACACTTCTCCCTTCTTTCCCTTCTTTCCCATCTTTTGGATTTCCTTCACCAGACCTTGATACAGGTCTTTAGTTTGGCTTGGACATCTATAGACCACACCACTGTAAATAAAAGAACCATCGTCTTGTTTTAAGATAGCCTACAATGCTTCCTCCCTTCCCAAATCCCTTGCATTTTGGTTGGATTGATATTGTTTTTGACATAAAGTGCTATTCCTCCCCCTTTTCTGTCCTCTCTGTCCTTCCTTAACAAATTATAGCCCAGGATGGCTGTATCCCAGTCATGAAACTCCGTGAACTATGTCTCCGTAATGGCAATAATGTCCAAGTCTGCCTCTCCACCATTAGGGCCTGCAGATCTGGGATTTTGTTGCCAGCATTTGTGATCATAACTTTCCAGCTTTCCTCCCTTGGTTTCCTTATTTTCATAGTCACTTTTTCTGCTCCTTTACTTATATGTGGAATGTAGAGCTGATTGATTTTATCTACTCTCGCTTCCTGTATTGATTGGGGGTAGCATTCCAATTTCATTGGCCACCTTCTACCACTCCCATCCTGTAGTTTAAAAGCCTGATGATGTATGATGTACCATACCAAGATTATTTTAAATTTACCTTTTGAATCTGGCACAGGCTTTATACACTGACATACTGACCTACATGAATTATAAATTGTTCATTGAATAAAAACTTGTTTGCATTACAATGTTTTATGTAGAAATAATGGTCAATTAAAAAAAAAAGTTGTAGGTGATACTATTTTTGGACTAATATGATATATTTCTGAGTAGCTTTTGAGATTTGCACTCCTTTCATCAGATCAAATTAAAATCTGATGGTTAGAAATGAATAAAGTGAATCCAATAAAAAGATATCACTTGTATCTTGTCTTTATTGACCTGTAATTCTGCACATTCAAGTAAGAACATAGGAAGTGTCATGCAGGGTCAGACCAGTGGTCCATCAAGCCTAGCATCCTAACTGCAGTGGCTAGTCTGGGTCCCTTAGAAGTATCCAGAAGATCCCTTCCTTGTTGCTCATTCCCAGAAATATGAAATGCTGGTCCCCATGCTTGCCTGGATAATAAGAGGTTGTTATTCACCAAGTCAATATGCAGGAAAATTACCCAGATGAAGTTACCAGGATATTCAGCGGAACATAACCAGATAAGTGTTATGCCAGGTAATTTTAGGTCCAGTATTTTTCCAACCAGACTTACTTGGCTAATTTTAGCTGGGAAGTGCTGAATATCAGCACTCACCAGCTAAAGTATAACCACCATCACTGCCTCTTCTTATCCTACTATTATTTTTAATCTTTACATAGGTTAGCTCCTGAATTCTTCTCCAGTCTTTTTAAGGCCTATGTACCTGGGAGAGCATTTAGATCTACAGGGGGCCACTGTCTTGAAGTGCCCTCAATTAGGAATATCCACCGGAAAGATACTATGAGGCATTCATTCTCAATCAATAGGCCTATGTTATGGAATCCTTTGTCAAAGGATATTCGGGCTCACAATGACCATAAGATGTTTCGTAAAACATTAAAAACTATTTTGTTTAGGGAAACATTTCCTGAGTTAATGTAATTGATGCTTAGAAAGGGCACAATGGTCCAGCAGTTTCATTTTGAATTAGCTATAGTTAATATTTATGCAGGCAATGAATGCTTTGGTACTGTAATGACATGAAGATTTTTGTTTTGTTGTTTTAATTATTTTCTATATTTATAGTTTTTATTTTTTGTTCATATGATATTGTTTGTTTTATCTGGAATCCACTTAGCATGGCAGAGTCATTATAAGCGGAATATAAATGTTTTAAATAAATAATAAATAATACATTTTGTTGAGTAAGATTTAAGGCCTGGGTCAGTGTGCATGGGTGGAGCACATAACATGGCATCATGCTCCCTGCATTCCCAGATTTCCACCCCTTCCTTAATCTCTGGGCTGTCATTCCCTTTGTTTCTGTTGGAGCAGTATGAGAACTTCAGTTGGGCCCAGAGGAGAGGGGCATAGAGACATATAAATGAAGGATATATCAAAGCAAGTGGTATTACTCATGGCTATAGGCTGAGTTGAATAAAGCTATTCTTCTAGGACAAGCAGGATGATAGTCCTCACACATGGGTGACCTCATCAGATGGCGCCCTGCACAAAAAACTTTTGTCAAAGTTTTTAGAAACTTTGACTGGCACACTGAGTATGCCCAGCATGACACTATCCATGCATCTATGCGGAGTCCCCCTTCAGTCTCTTCTTTTCTGCACAGCTTTCACTTCATGGTTGTAGAACTCTGCTCTCTTCAGAGTGTTTTTCCTGGTTCTTTTTGCGATTTTTCTGCACCAGTTCCCTTTCTTCTCCGTCGGTACTTCTATAGATCAATGTGGTAAGTTTTTCTTTCTTTGCGGTCGATTCCCAACAGTGTCACACTTTGGTGGCTGCCGATCATCGACCGCTTGCTGGCTCTTTTTCATTGTGTCATCGGGTTTTCGCCGATGCCCCCAGTGCCCGTGGACTATGTACATTATGGATCCACATAAGATCTGTATCCTCTGTCTGAGGGTGTTGCATGATATCCAGGGGTGCCCTCAAGGGTCGTCGGGCCCAGCTAGATAAGATGGAGAAGCTCTTTGGATCTAGGAAGTCTGATCCTTCGACTCCGGCGTTGGTCGCCCCCGACACCCAAGGGCCAGGGGAGCCAATGGACATGGATCCATCAGTGTATACTTCCCCACCGGGACCCTCTTGGGAAAGAGAGGCCAAAGATAGGCCATCATCAGCTTCATCGCATTCCAGGACATCAGCTTCATCTCCATCCTCAACACCGGGCAATGACCGGGCCAAACACCTTGGGAAACCTCAGAAGCCCCATCATCTGTCACCATCATCGCATGGTATCTGGCTCGGGTTGGCATTGGTGACGACCATGATGCCCCCGAAGTGACCCCGTGGAGAGGAGGCATTGACCTCTATCAAGCCCGGGAGTCCTAGGCGTTCCCCACCGATATCGGTGCTGGGCACTGAGCTTCTTCGGGGCTCCAGGGAAACTCCAGTGATTCCTCTTCCTCCTCCTCCTCCTTCCATCCTAACCTGTGGATTTTCAGGAGGAGCTGGATTGCAGGATGCAACAGGAGGTGCTCAGAGACATTCAGGGCATTGAACTGCTGGCTCCACTGGTGCTGCCCCCGGTGTCAGAGTCTGTACCTGCGATGTTAGTGCTGCTGCTAGAGCACCTCAACTTGTTCTTGGCCATCTTGTCCAAGCAGCAGCTACCGGCACCAGGGGGTCCCTCGATGCCCCAGTGGCCGCCAGGTCGCCCTCTCTCTGGAGTCATCCCCATTGTGAGTTCTTCAGAGGAAGACCATGTTTCGCGGCCGAGGCACCATCAGGGACTCTGGTACCATGCCTAGTTTTGCCTGGTCCAATCCCTGGTTCCTCGGGGACCTCGATGCCGTCGGTTTTTTTACTGCTAAAACCAAGAGGCTTTGGCAGGGGTCCTCCATGAGGGTACCCAGGGGACTTCAGCAAGAAAGATGCCCCATATGATCCCTGGGGGGATAATACCTCCCTCCAAGTCGTCTTCGGATGACTCAGGAGACCTTCCCTCGGACCAGTCTCCTCCAGATGAGAGGCGTAGGTCCCTGCCAGAGGATCTAACCTTTGTGGGTGTTGTGCGGGCTATGGCAGAATCCATTCCTTTCCAGCTCCTTACGGAGGAGGATGCCTGCCACAAAACGCTGGAATTCTCCAGTTTGTTGATGCCCCCCAAGGAGGTCATGGCTATCCCCATCCATGACATTTTTAAGGAGTTACTCCTTAGGATTTGGCAGCACCCCATCTTGGTGCCTCCGTTGACCAGAAGGCGGATGCGATCTACTTACTACAGAAGTCAGTGGTGGTGGAGTTCGCCCTCAAGACAGCCAAGTGTTCCTGCACCCACACCTGTGTGCCTCCAGTTTGGGAACACCGGGCATTGGATGCCTTAGGTAGGAAGGTGTATCAGGTCGCTATGCTGATCACCCGGATTGCTTCCTACCAGCTGTACATGACCCAGTACACTCATAACCTCTGGAAGCAGGTTCAAGAGTTATCAGAAGGCCTCCCCCAGCAACAGCAGGAAGCCTTCTTAGCAGTCACTCAGCAAGGCTTGGAGTGTGGCAAACACGAAGTGCGCTCCACCTAAGATGTGTTTCAAACAGTAGCCTATTCCTGTAGCCCCTTGACCTCTCTGACAGCGTGTCTCAAGTCCTGGTAGCTTCCAGGAAACCTTCCACCAGGAAGTCTTATAACCTGAAGTGGAAGAGGTTTTTCCATCTGGTATGAGAGTCACGGCTTGGATCGGATCTCCTGTCCCACTCCGAGGTTACTTGACTACATGTTGCACCTCTCTGAAGCTGGTCTGAAGACCAACTCGATCAGACCAACTTGATCAGAGTGCACCTGTGTGCCATTGGGGCCTACCACCAAGATGTTGATGGCTCACTCATCTCCATGCAGCCCATAGTGGGCCAGTTTATGCAGGGCCTGCTTCAGCTGAGACCTCCCTTGTGGTGTCCTATTGTGCCCTGGACCTCAACGTGGTGTTGCTTTGACTCATGCGAGATCCTTTTGAGTTACTGAAAGGTCATCATATTGGTTTCAGTTACTTCGGCGTGCAGAGTCGGCAAGCTTCAGTTGTTGGTGACATATCTGCCCTACACAAAGTTCTTTCATGATAGGGTACTCACCTTTTCACCTTTATCTCCTTCTCCAGAACTGTGGTGAGTTCTTCTTGATTCACTCAGTCTCTCTCTTGGATGTGACTCGGCAAAGCCAGGTGCTATAGTCATCCATTTAGGAGGAAACAACTTGGGAAATCTTTCATGCAGACAATCCAGGTGATTGACTGATTTCTTAGAGTTAACAGAGTTATTTACCCTGATGATCATATTATGGTCAGATATCATACCACAACAAAAATTGGGCAACTTAAAATTATGGAACAAAGGGTTCAATAAAGTAAAGTTGAATTTGAGTGACCAGGTTGGATGGTGTATCATGCACGAATGGGCAGCAGCCAGATTAGAAGGGTATTTATAGGCTGAATAATATACATCTTTTTAACCAGGACCTACACATTACAATATACCTGGAAGGTATATTTTGTTAGCATCTATTCATGGGCTGCAGCTAAGTCAGGATGGGAGGGCATGAGGCAAGTGTGTCACTACCTCATGCCCATGTCGGTGTACCTGAGCAAATGGTTAGAATTAGATTGGGCTACCAGAAGAGAAGCAAGGGATACCCTTGGTAGGTTGTCACCTAAAGCAAAAGTTTATTTATTTATTGCTCATATTTCATACTACCTATTTTATATTGCCTTACTGAAAGTAGCTCAGGGAAGTTTACAACTAGGTTAGCTTAAGGACCTGGGCCATGGTGCATGGAAGGCGCACATAACATGGCACCATGCTCCCTGCCCTGTACACACCTTTGGTCCCCATTCCTCCCATCCCCCTCCATGGCCTCTCATTCCTTTTGTGTAAGAATGGCATGTGAACAGTGAGGCCTGGGGAAGAGCATAGAAAGAAGTGAAAGACAGAATATATCAAAGCAAGCACCTTTACTCAAGGCTGGAGGCTGAGTGCCCACCCCTTTTCTTTTCTTTTTCTGTTTTTCTCTGTGTATAGTATTGGTCAGTGGGTGACACAGTTGCAAATGTTAGTTCATAAGCCTTGCTGCTTTCTACAACTATTTACACTCATTCTCAAATGTTGCAGCTTAAAGGGGTACCCAAGCGAACAGTTACAATTAATGAGATCCAAGTTTTACCCTTGATAGTCCGTCACCCAAGCAAAAAAGTGTAGGCCCATTCCTTCGTCTAGAGTGGGTGGAGCTGGAAACATAGAGGGATGATATCACAGACCTTGCCTGGCTAGTGGGATGATTGTGTAAGGGTACTCCAGAGTCCCAAGAAGAGTGATAAGGTCACCACCCAAGCAGTAAGGCATTCTTGCTTAGAAGCACAGCAGGGTCCTGAAATAAAGATGGCTATCTTGCTAACTCCAATGAGATAGACATGTTGAGGGTGGTCAAACTCTGCATGGTTCCAATACAGTACTTTCTGTGTTTATACCTAATAAAGCTGCAGCCTAATTTATCCAAAATCTATGTGTCCAGCATGTATTATTGTGCTGGTAAGTCACTCAGGTGGAGTGGCGTGGGCCAGGATTTTGTCTGGGTAATTCAAAAAGTTACCCAGACAAACCCTTTGAATATTGACCATTAAGTGTTAATAGACTTGTCCTCCAGAAATGTATCCAAACCTAGTAGACTAACATGACAATCACACTACATTCTCCAAACGTTTTATGTAAATTTGGTTTTAAAAATTAAATACATGATATTCATGTGAAACTGGTTTTCAAACTCAATGATTATGAATGTTAAATGGTTATAGTATACATAATCCTCTTAGAAAAGGCTATTATAACATATTATCTAAACCTAGGCTGTAGGGTCTTTCTGCCATCATGTTTCTATCTAGTTTGCCCATCCACTCCTTTTCATCTCTCCAGTCCTGACCCCCTCAAGCTGGCCAAAAGTTCTTTTTGGGCCGAACGAGCCGTCCGGCGCGAACGAGCCGGGAATCACGTGACGCCGGCGTCACTCGACGTGCCGCCGACGTCACATGCTTCTCGCCAAGGATTGCAGAAATGGCGTCCTCACTCCTCGCTCCATCACCAGGGAGTTGTGGTAAGTCGGGGGGGGGGGGGGGATTAAGGAGGGTGAGGGGGTTTATATTTTTATTTTGGCTCAACAATCGCGATTTCCACATATCGAACATATCTATGTTCGATATGTGGGAAATCCGATCGTTTATGTCGAATCAATTTTTTAAGTAAAAAAAAAATATGAGTTGCGTTTTACTAATGCGGTCAATCCGAATGCACACCCCTAGTATTTGGTTCCCTTAAAAAAAAAAATGTTTTTAATTTTATTTTTATTAATTTCATCACAAACAAGCAAGAAAATAACTTACTACAGAAAATAAAAATGATGTCTCCAGAGAAAATAAGACATGAAATAATAAATGAAGAAACATCTATTATAGTTACATCATTTTTCTCAAAGGCAAAATATTGTTAGGGGGCCAGTATACAAGGGGAGAAATAAGGAAATATTATCTTTAGAAATAAGCTTAATGTGCTCGGCAGGTACATTTTATAGGATCATCTAGGGACCTACTATTCCCCAGGATGTGATGGTATTATACTCCTGGAATTTATAAAAGATTTTATCTGCTCTGGTAGAAAGAATACAAAACATTCATTTTGACCACGAATTACACATTTACATGGATATCTTAAAACAAATAGGGCGGATTTTAAAAGGGTTATGCGCATATATTACGCACGTAACCCTGAAAACCCGCTACTGCGCATGCCGAGCCTATTTTGCAGAGAAACCCGGCGATGCGCGCAAGCCCCGGGATACGAGTAAGTCCCGGGGTGTGGGCAGGGAGGGACGGTCCGGGGGCGTGGGCATGGCCAGAGGCCTCTTCACTACCGCTGGGCTCGGGGATCACACTCCGGCACTTGGCCGGTGCATGCAACCTACGCCTGCCCAAAGGCAGGCATAAATAAAAAAATTAAGGTGGGGGGGATTTAGGTAGGGCAGGGGGCGGGTTAGATAGGGGAAGGGAGGGGAAGGTGGGAGGGGGGGCAGAAGGAAAGTTCCCTCCGAGCCCGCTCTGGTTTCGGAGCAGCCTTGGAGGGAACGGGGAAAGCCATCGGGGCTCCCCTAGGACTCGGCGCACACAAGGTGCACAAGTGTTATAAAATTGGGCATAGATTTGTACACGCCGGGTACACATTCAAAGTGAGACGTACGAACAGAACAGTGCTCTCTTGTGAAGATTTGATGACTTTTGGAGTGAGGAAACTCACCCAAATGTTCTCTCAACCTAGCTTGATGGACTCTCTACCTGGGTAACATCAAGCTAGATTGAGAGAACATTGCACAAATCTCATCTTTGGCTGAGTTTCCTCACTCCGAAGGTCATCAAATCTTCACAAGAGAGCACTATTCTGTCCATACGTCTCACTTTGAATGTCAAAGTGGCCCCTAACCCCTACACTAATACCTAAACCTCACCTCGAGTTACTAGGTGGGCCTCCCATACAGATATAAATACCTATCTAGTGTGAGGGCATCATGGCTAGTCTTTCTCCGAGCTTCCAAAATTTACTATTAGATCCCACAACGCTTCAAGTGTTACAATAGCTGGTTTAGGAGGGGGTTGAAAAACTCACCCCCATCAGAAGAAGCCGCTCCTAAAAGACCCACCGCTGATATTCTTTCCCGTTCCTCCTGTGCTTCCACGGGAGATGAAGAAACAACCGAAGTGGCAAACTCCAAAGGCAACGCTGACTCCAGCAAGCTAGAGGAAAGCTGGGAGAATGGCAGTAACCCTATGCTCTGACCCCCGTTTGCCATCACAGAAATGCGCGGCAAACCTGAGGGGAGGCTTGGTGGGTACTTGAGCTGGCGGCAAACTATAATCCGGGGGACTCAGCGTGACTTCCCCAAGCAACTCCAGTTCTCCCTCACCGGTCGTCGCAGCGAGGATGGGTACCCCCTCTTTTCCTGATGATCCAGAAGCAAAAGTTGTAATGAGTCACTGTCAAGTAGGTAATGGAGTGTCCGGGGAGAAGACATGAATCTTGCCTTTCCGTTTAGAAGGCATTTCCAAGGAAATAGAAAAGAGTCACGCCACCATCTTGGCCCCAGTTCCCCTAAAATTCTAAACTAATACTAAAACTCGTAACTGACTCCATACTGCCCAGCCCAAAGCTCTGAGGATGTAAGGGCAAAAAAAGGCTGAGGTGGGAGTTCTGCCTGTGAGCCACTGGGTGGCTCTGAATAAGTTCTAGTTGAGAAGGTTATTTGAAGGGCTTGTATGAAGCCTGAAAACCAGACTGGCAAACCTTTCTGACAAACTGGATTGGTCCTCAGAGCTCTGGCAGCTGTACGTGGGAGGACCAGGTGAGAGTTGAAAATCCTTAATTGGTTGAGTTTATCTGTCTGTGTGTTGGATTGATTATCTGGAAATCTTTATCTTGAAATTGAGCTCTACTTGTATATAGTTGTCTGGGAACTGATACCCCTGCGGAAAAAAGCTCATATGAGACTTATGCTAAAACCTGTATTATATAAGCCAGGCTATTATTATTTATAATCAACCTGAATAAAGTCAAGCTTGAACTGTACACCTTGTGGCTTCCTGTTTTAGAGGCTCCAAAACTTAACAGAAGGTAAAGACTGAAATATACCAGGCGATGTTTCATTGCAATAACACTGGCCATCAAAAGTGCTAGATTTCAGTTTAGTGCTGGAAATTGTCATTTTATTAGAATGTTTTCTGTCTACCATATAATTATTTTAATCCAAAGCTGTAAACAATTCAAACCCATTTTTTAAAATTAGATTTCAAAGCATTTTATTTTTCTTTATGTTTTTTTTAGAAGTATGCTTTAGGGGCATATTAACTTAAGCTGGGCCTCTAAGATCTCTGCTAGTCATCTGGTCTTGTCATGTATTCAGCTTTAGCCTTATGGAAACTTGCAATAGTACCAGACGTTCTTTAGGATGCATTGAGAATTTGTTGGATGCGTTTGTTGGATGCATTGAGAATTCTTTGTCAGCATAATCATTTTATCCTGTTTGACGTAAGTCATTTCTGCATAAAGGAAAAACAAAATTGTTGATGCTCTTGCAATTGAACAAAGTCTAGTTGAACACAGTGACTAAATAGTTATTATATAGAATAAAAATGCTAAGCAGTATTTGTTGCTCAGTCTACCAGCCCTTTGGCCTCTAACCCAGTAATCCGCCTGCCTTGCTAAAGGCATACTATAACTTATTTCAATATTAAATAGCCACTCGAAAAGGGGCCAAGAGTCAATGAATTTCTGGATCTACTTGGAATTTGAAAAACTCCATTTGTGCTATGCTCCATCCCAGTACGTTCTGCTGGTCGCCTTTTCTGTCCATTTCATTTGATGTGGAGAACATCATATTACTTACTAGTGTGTCATTTCAAACTAAATCCAGTAGTATTTTGCTTATTTATTATAGTATTTTTCATCTTGTATATGGTTAAAGATGTCATACAAACTGTTAAATTTTCCAGACATCAACCACATCAGTAATAAGCTGATTGAGTGAAGATGTTTTCCTGTATAGAGAATTAACATATTTATATCCACTGCGGAGAGGATAAGGAAGAGTCAGCTAAAATTGGCAGTGGATATTTCATGTAGTCCTTATGGAATTGACTTTACATTGTCCTCTTATGATGTATCTTCTCATTGAAGAGTCCAATAATCCTTGAGATGTTGATGGATTCCAACCACTTGACGTCTCGAAGGCAGCATCCATATCACCAATCAAGAGGAACTCTCTGTCTTGATGACTGATTAATTCCAAATTCTTCTGATATATCATGCCTATAGTCAATCTGGATTGGAGAGCTGATGTAAAAGGTCTCCACACCCAAGGTCTTGAGTCTGCTTAGGAAGATTTTTCATCAAAGAAATTTCCTTGAGCTTAGGGCAGTAAAGTTCACCCGAAAGGCTTCTGGGTTTCCATTGGCCGATGAATTGGTCTTCATCCAAATAAATATTCAAACTCCTATTTTCTGTGTAAATAAGTAGGAAGGAACGGGATTGTACATCCTGTGAGTATGACCATTATACCTGGTGGATGAGGAGGCTGTCCTAGTGACTGACTGTGTTGGAGCCAAAAACCGCTCAAGTGGTCCCTGAGAAAGGAGGGGCTCAAGACCTGTTATCCCAAGGGGGATCACGGCAACTAGCCTTGGATACCTTTGCCCTAGTCTGGAGTCATGGCTTTTGTGTATCTATTTTCCAATTCCTTTGGTTGCAAGGCTTATGTAAACTCAAAAAAAGGGGGGGAGGGGGGGAAGGAATATGATCCTCCTAGCTCCCTATGGACCAAGACAATTGTGATTCCCGCTCATAGGGAGATATGCATCAGGATCCCATCAGTTTGGGAGATTCCCTAATGTTGATCAATAGGATTGGGATCTGATATGCCATCCCAGTAGTGGGTTGGCATAGCTTGAATACTTGTTACATGTCTCCAAGTCACTTGGATAACTGATGCAGTTAAGGTTTGCCTTGGTGAAACTGGTACTTCTGCCGCTATGTAAATGGTAAATCCATCTTGATACAATTTTACATTGTACATTTTTCTGCAGGGATGGCTTCACTTCAAGACACCATCATGCCTTCTGCTGTGTCAAGGAATTGGTGTGGTGCTCATCCAGTTGTTAAAATCTCCTTTCTGGCCTCTGGGTTTTCATGAGCTGAAGTACCTGACCTGACATGTCATAATTTTGATGGTAGTCACTTTGGCATGCAGTCAATGAGCTCCAGGCCCTAGGGACTTTTTTCCCCTTTGTGCTAATTGTTTTGCAATATGGTGCACACATACCCAAGACATTACCTACAGTCATGCTTAAGTCCATGTAGGTGAATTGACATTGCAATTTGAATTACAAGTGAACCATAGCCTTATATGTGGAATGGGCCCATTTTTTTGTTTCATGGATACCTTTAAACCTGGAATTCTCATAGACAAGAGCACTCTTCTCTTGACTAGAGAATTACACTCCTTTTGTTATGCCCAGTAAGGCCCGGTGTGGCCAGTCAAGGCTCTTGGTACTAGAGCCAGGACAGCTTTGCTGGAAAAACTGCAATGTGAGTTTTTCTTCACACATTTGCATCTGACTGCTATTTTGAAAGGAACTACCAATGGGACAGTAAATTTTGGATAGTCTGTAGAACCCAACTCCATCCCTCTTGAGCCCATTATTTTGGTTCAAACTGCCATTAAAAAAAAAAAAAAAGAGAAGACAAAATCAAAAATGTTAAATTGTCCTGTCGCCACCCAAAACAGTATTGTGTGCTGTCTCTTTTTGGTTTTCCTTTTCTTTTTAGTTGCCAACAGCCTGTAACTTGGGTGCCTCTGTGTGTGAAGACTGCGATCCTGCTTGTCCTCTGAGAAGGTGAAGTTACTTATCTATAATTTTGGTTGTCTGATGGACAGTAGGATGTCAGTCCTCACCAAACCCTCCCACCGCCCCTTGCAGTTGGTTTCTCCAAGCCTTAGCTCTATTTATTTATTTATTTTAAAGTTTTTATATACCGACATACACTGTGTGCACGCACCGAGCCTATTTTGCATAGGCTCGGTGGCGTGCGTAAGTCCCGGGGCTTTGCTAGGGCCTGTCGGGGGGTGGCGCGACATTTCGGGCATTCCAGGGGGCGTGGTGCCGGCCCGGGGGCGTGACCGAGGCCTCCGGACCAGCCCCGGGTCGGGTGATGGCGTGGCAGCGGGCCATCGGCGCACGCGACTTATGCCTGCTTCGAGCAGGCATAACTTGTGCGATAAAGGTAGGGGGGGGTTAGATAGGGCCGGGGGGGGTTTAGGTAGGGGAAGGTGCGGGGGGGTGGAAGGAAAGTTCCCTCCGAGGCCGCTCCAATTTCAGAGCATCCTCGGAGGGAACAGGCTGCGTGCGCAGAGCTTGGCGCGCACAAGTTGCACAAATGTGCACCCCCGCGCGCGCGCCGACCCCGGATTTTTGTTCGCGCCTGGTGCACGAACTAAAGTACGCGTGTGCGCTGTTTTTTAAATGTACCCCTGTGAGTATCACATCGGTTTACATTAAAACATGAACTGCAGCTTATAAATGCTTTACAGAGAACTCTTGATATATGTGAGTAATATGAGCTATTTATAAATGCAACAAAAACATGAACTAAACTTATCTTAAAGCGAGTTACATGAACTATTTATACTTACGAAGAAACGTGAGCTTGACTTAACTTAAAGCTCTTTACATAGAACTCTTGATTTAACTTAAAGCTCTTTACATAGGACTCTATACAAGGGAGCTCTTTATAAGTGCGGATCATTATAAGGAGGGACGTTAGGTAACTATGAGCAAGGATTACAGAGTTTATGTGTTTCAGATACAGCTAATTGATATTTGAGTAACTGAATATTAAGTTACAGTAGTGATTATCTGGTAAATATGGTAGCAGAGGGTGGAGGGACGTACAGAGTAGAAGAGACAAGAAGGCTGGGGGGGGAGGGCTCATTGCAGGAATGAGATGGAGAAGGAAGGGGTGGGCAAAATACAAGAAAAAGCCTGTGTAGGTATCTGCCTGTTTAGATATATGCCTGTTTAAATAGCCAGGTTTTTAATTTCTGCTTAAATTCTTTTGGGCAGAGTTCCTGGCGTAGGCTAGCTGGCATAGAATTCCAAAGCGCAGAGCCGGCTATGGACAGTGATCAAGCATTTGTGGATGCAAGGTTGTAGTGTTTGGGAGAGGGGGTGCATAGGGTTGCCAGGTATTGATTTCTGGTTGGTCTTGAGGATGTGTGGAATATTAATGAATCCTTGAACCAATTCATGTCAGGGTTATGAAGGGCTTTGTGAATAATGGAGAGAGTTTTGTATTGAATACGGTGTACAATGGGGAGCCAGTGTAAATCCTTGAGGACGGGTGATATGTGTTCATTTTTTCGAGTGTTAGTGAGGATGCGGGCGGTAGCATTTTGTAGGATTTGGAGTGGTTAGATAGTATTTTTGGGGAGACCTAGGAGGAGGGAGTTGTAATAGTCGATTTTCGAAAAGATGGTTGCTTGCAGTACTGTTTGAAAATCAGTAAGATGAAGGAGGGGTTTTAATTTTTTTAAGGTATGTAATTTGAAGAAGCACTCTTTAAGAGTGGAATTGATGAATTTTTTGAAGTTCATATGGTTGTCCAGTGTGACACCAAGGTCTCTAACTTGCTGAGTGAACGAGATAGATGTGGGGGGTGTGTGGTGTAGGGAGATGTCAGTGCTATTTTGTGGCGTGTTGAGCATAAGTTCTGTTTTTGCAGTGTTAACATAAGAACATAAGAACATAAGAAAATGCCATACTGGGTCAGACCAGGGGTCCATCAAGCCCAGCATCCTGTTTCCAACAGTGGCCAATCCAGGCCATAAGAACCTGGCAAGTACCCAAAAACTAAGTCTATTCCATGTAACCATTGCTAATGGCAGTGGCTATTCTCTAAGTGAACTTAATAGCAGGTAATGGACTTCTCCTCCAAGAACTTATCCAATCCTTTTTTAAACACAGCTATATTAACAGCACTAACCACATCCTCTGGCAACAAATTCCAGAGTTTAATTGTGCGTTGAGTAAAAAAGAACTTTCTCCGATTAGTTTTAAATGTGCCCCATGCTAACTTCATGGAGTGCCCCCTAGTCTTTCTACTATCCGAAAGAGTAAATAACCGATTCACATCTACCCATTCTAGACCTCTTATGATTTTAAACACCTCTATCATATCCCCCCTCAGTCGTCTCTTCTCCAAGCTGAAAAGTCCTAACCTCTTTAGTCTTTCCTCATAGGGGAGTTGTTCCATTCCCCTTATCATTTTGGTAGCCCTTCTCTGTACCTTCTCCATCGCAATTATATCTTTTTTTAGATGTGGCGACCAGAATTGTACACAGTATTCAAGGTGCGGTCTCACCATGGAGCGATACAGAGGCATTATGACGTTTTCCGTTTTATTCACCATTCCTTTTCTAATAATTCCCAACATTCTGTTTGCTTTTTTGACTGCCGCAGCACACTGCACCGACGATTTCAATGTGTTATCCACTATGACACCTAGATCTCTTTCTTGGGTTGTAGCACCTAATATGGAACCCAACATTGTGTAATTATAGCATGGGTTATTTTTCCCTATATGCATCACCTTGCACTTATCCACATTAAATTTCATCTGCCATTTGGATGCCCAATTTTCCAGTCTCACAAGGTCTTCCTGCAATTTATCACAATCTGCTTGTGATTTAACTACTCTGAACAATTTTGTGTCATCTGCAAATTTGATTCTCACTCGTCGTATTTCTTTCCAGATCATTTATAAATATATTGATCAGTAAGGGTCCCAATACAGATCCCTGAGGCACTCCACTGTCCACTCCCTTCCACTGAGAAAATTGCCCATTTAATCCTACTCTCTGTTTCCTGTCTTTTAGCCAGTTTGCAATCCACGAAAGGACATCGCCACCTATCCCATGACTTTTTACTTTTCCTAGAAGCCTCTGATGAGGAACTTTTTCAAACGCCTTCTGAAAATCCAAGTATACTATATCTACCGGTTCACCTTTATCCACATGTTTATTAACTCCTTCAAAAAAGTGAAGCAGATTTGTGAGGCAAGACTTGCCCTTGGTAAAGCCATGCTGACTTTGTTAAGGGCAAGATGGATGTTGGATAGAAGATTGTTAATTGCGATAAGGGTGGATTCCCAAGTGTAGATGGCCTGAGGTAATGAGTTGTTAATTGATATGAGTATCTGCATGTCATCTGCATATATATAGTGTGTAAGTCCAAGTTCAGAGAGAAGGTTGCAGAGGGGCAGTAGATAAATGTTGAATAGGGTGGATGATGGTGTTCTGCAAGGCTCCTCCCTCTGGTTAAGGGGGATTGCTTTGGATTCGTGATTTCCAATTTTGATTTTGTATTACCTGTTGCTAAGATATGATGTAATCCAGCTGAGGGCACCTCCAGCTATTCTGATTTCACTGAGGCGTTGTATGAGGATGTTTTGGTTAATAGTATCGAAGGCCGAAGATATGTCTAGGAGGGCCAATATGTAAGATTGGCCTTGTATGAGGTGATCTGCTATAGAAAGTAAAATGGATTGAAGGCTCTGCATGGAATGCAGGGGAGTGGCTAGGACTCCACATGCCCAATGGAGAATTCTAGAAGCTTTGAAGTCAAAGTTCCATGCTAGGCTCCATCCGATGATTTCACCAAGGTGTGAAGACTGACATCATACTGACTGTCAAAGAACCAAAGCTACAGGTAAGCACTTAATTCTCGAGTTGGTCTGGTGGCAGTGCTACGCAGGAGACCTGGCTTCAATTTCCAAGCTCAGTTTCTACTCCTTGGTCAAGCCACTTATGTGGCAGAGACAGCACTAATGGAAGTGGGTCTCTAACATCACACAACAATGGCATCTGGTAAACAGACTCAAGGTGCATGTAATATCTTGGCTAGGTTATAAAATGAGGGAAAAACCCAGGTAGTTTGGGAATGAAGAATCATGGTGCTGTAGCCTTAATAGAGGATGGTTTCAATTAATCTAGAAGCCTAAAAACAGCAAGAGGAAAACTGCCAGCAATTGTTTTTATTATCGTTTGGATTAAATAAGGGGTAGGCAACTCCATTTCTTGAGTGCTGCATTCAGGCAGATATAGTTAAGATATAGTTGCATGCACTGCCTCCATTGTATGCAAATATTTCATGTATAGCCATTGTGGATATCCTGAAAACCAGACCTATTTGCAGCACTTGAGGGTTAGATAATTAAATGAAATATATTTTAAATGGCAAATAGCCTTTTAATTTTGTAATTTCAGGCTTAAGATAGAATAAATATGCTGTAATTTGTGGATTCATCAAATAATAATGACAGACAATACACACACAAGACATTAAAGAAGTCTGAATACTGATACAGAAGCAAATGTAACTGCAGTACTTGTGGCCTTGTCCTCCATTGTCTTATTCAGTAAATGCCATTATATTTCTTCATCTTATTCAGATGTCATAAAGTATTTCTGGTTTTTATTCCTATTGTATAGAAGAAAATAGGAAATATAAAAAAAATGTTAAAAATACATAAGCAATTAAAATATACCACCACATTCTAAATGTTTCATCTGTAGGAACCTGTTTTGTTCACGGGAACAATGAGAAAAAACCTTGACCCTTTCAGTGAACATACTGATGAAGAACTATGGAATGCCTTGGAAGAGGTAATGTACAAAATTAGACTTTATGATACTTTTGAAAATAAACTATACAGCAAAATGGATCATTATTTTTGTATGTGCTTGGTATATTCTGGTTCATTGCATTCAGATTCAACTTTTTCTTTCCGTGTAGCATGAGTGAAAAGTCTAAATGTACAAAACAGTATTGTGTCCTACAGGTTCTGCTTTATTTTGAATATTAATTTTTTTACAGCTGTCTTGGATTTCCCCGTGACACACAAATGCCAGCTGCACGAGAAATTGTCCAAAAAATATCAACCGAAGCTAAGCTTAAAGGGGCAGTTTTCAGTAACCAGAGTTGTGTGCAATCCTCAAGTTTTATTTATTTATTTTTACTTAGAATCAGGGTACATTGAATGAAGCTAAAATATAAATTACAAGAGAGCTGCACAAGTACAAACAGAAGATGGTCCAAGCATGAACCAGACGTGGCAAATGACTGAAAGATCTTTTTTGATGTATTGCAAAAAATGAGCTCTGCTGGAGTTCATAAGCTAGTTTATTTGCAATAGCAGAATATAGTACAACATATATTTATTTATTTATTTATTTATTTATTTATTTATTTTTGATTTGGCACAGAGAGTTGCAGAGCAGTCGCACCAGTGGCATTCCAATGGCATCCAAATGTATTTTATTTTCTATAACATGTATTGACATGAAGTTTAGCAGAAATAGCTGTTTTTGTTAAACCGTTAAACTGTTATTATAGTTACTCTGTAAAAAGCTGTTATATGGGTTACACTGTAAAACTTTGTTCCTGACTCCATGTTGACTGTAAACCGATATGATGTCCAACAACGAATGTCGGTATAGAAAAGCCTTAAATAAATAAATAAATAAATAAATAGAAAAAAAAATAGATACCATGAAATTAGCACCAACCACCACCTTATTGCATTACTGGATGAAGCATTACTGGATGAAGTCTTTTGCTTAAATATATTAGAATTAGTAAGCAGCTAGAGCAGCTGTCATAGTTTTTCAAAAATATTTTTTTTATAATTCCTCTTAAAATGGTGTAGCACAGTTTTAGACATCAGTCATGAGCCAAGTGTTTTTTATTTATAAAAGTTACACCCATCTTTTGTTACCACATCTACAGGTACAGTTGAAGGAGACGATAGAAGATCTGCCTGAGAAAATAGAAACACAATTGGCTGAATCAGGATCTAATTTCAGTGTCGGTCAAAGACAATTGGTGTGCCTTGCCCGTGCAATCCTCAGGAAAAATCGAATATTGATTATTGATGAAGCAACAGCAAATGTGGATCCAAGGTACAGAAACTGGAATTCAAAGGGAGCTTTCTTAGGAGTATTGGTCTGAATGGTTAATTTTTTCAATGGAGAAAGTTGAATAGTGGAGTGCCCCAGCCGAACTATGGAGTGATAGAGGCTGAGGCATAGCCAAGCAACTGTAGCTTGCAAGAGGACAGGTGCACACTGGACTCCGGTTCTTCTTAGATAAAACTATTTTCTACAAGCAAATTCCACCTAAACTGCTTACCTTCAATAGTAGTCACAATCACCATTTACCTTCAGCTTTTACATTTGGGGTTCACCTTCAGGACAGAGATGTGTCAAAAGCTGCCTTCTGCTGGAGAGCCAAGGCCTGTCTGTTCCCCTCCGGGTCTAAGCTCTTATTCCTGCTCTCAGGGGACTCACCCGCAGAGCTACCTGCATGCCTTGCTTTTAAGGTGGACCAGGCCAGATGCCTGGTCCAGTACTGTTTAAAGAGGGGTTTTAGGCACAGTCC
Source organism: Rhinatrema bivittatum (assembly GCF_901001135.1). Lineage (NCBI taxonomy): Eukaryota > Metazoa > Chordata > Amphibia > Gymnophiona > Rhinatrematidae > Rhinatrema > Rhinatrema bivittatum. The sequence goes on from NC_042619.1 coordinate 363,759,617, forward strand.
TTCACAGAGGCTTATGATATTCTGTTTTATTCTCCATTCTTTTCTTAATTCCTAGCATTCCATTTGCCTTCTTGATGGCTGACACACTGAGTAGAAGATTTCAACATATTATCCATGTAGACGCCTAGATCTTTTTCCTGGGTGGTGACTCCCAACTGTTATGGTTAAGTGGTGTTTGGGTGGATTCTTGGATATTGTGGCAGATGCCCACGGGGAGGGGCCCCGTGAGGAGCCACAGTACTGGGCTAGACTCAGGACGCACAAATACAGACTTAGATCTTTTATTGTACAACTTGATGTTTACCACCAGAGGTGGCAGTAGTGAGGTAGTCTAGATGTAGCAGTCTCGGGACCCTCGGCAGAGCCCTTCTCACCCCGTTGGTATAGGGGAATTCCGGTATAGGTTTCCTAGCAAGGAAATGCTGTAGATGAGACAGACTGAAAGTTAGATTACTTACTAGATGGTAGCTGTAGATTCCATCAGGCTGAAGTAGATGGTACTGGCACCGAGGCAGGGAGAGCAGGCCCTCGAGGAGCGAGTAACTGATCCCTGTAAGGCACCTGAAATAAAGCAGAGGGCACCCGAGGATCGGGTACCCAGGTTAGTCAATACCCCTAAGGGCAGAGAGAGAGCTTCCAGTGGCAGCATGGAAGGGGCAGAGTAGCTTAGACCGGCGAGACCAATCCGAGTCCAGTCCTTGCTAACTCGATTAGCTAGCAAGTAAGGGCAGGCTAAATACCTTGATGGTGTGACGTCACTTGAGAGGGACGCCCCGAGGTTCGCGCCATAGCTGGAATAAAGATGAGGGTAGTGCGTGAGCGTGCGCGTGCGCACCCTAGTAGGGCCTTGGGAGGAGCATGGCGGGAGGCAGTACCATAGCCGCACCGGAGAGGGTGGCTTGCAGATGCGGCAGTAGCCATTTTCCCAAGGAGGAGCCATGAACAAGGTGAGGCAAATGGGGCGAAGCCGTGTAAGACCGGATGCAACAGTACCCCTCTTGAAGATAGGAGTAGTGGAGACGTCATTGTGGTAGTGGGAATCTGCAAGTGCTCCACTAATCATTGTAAAATGAAATTACCTCCTGCCCCTGAGTCCACTAGGGTAAGAGTCTGATACTCTAAGGGTCCGCAGATTAAGGATACAGGAAGAGAGAGCGGAGGAGTGGGTGCAGTAAGACCTAAGAAGAGTCCTCCCGCAGGACTTAGGTCTTCCAGTTTCCCGGACATATAGGGCATGTTTGAATAGCATGGCCAGCTTGTCCACAATACATGCACAGACCCAATTTCTTCTGTGTTCTTCTCTCTTTTGACATCAGATGGCTGCAGCCTAATTGCATTGGTTCTTCTTCGCCAGCAACTAGACCCGAGGGAACAGGCATTACGTTGGCCACTCTCCAGCCTTCAAGTACCATAGCTGATTTTAATGGTAGTTTACAGATTGCTAATAGTCGCCCAAATTTTAAAAGGCCCACACGTGTAATTATCGGGGGTTATGCGCACAAGTGCCGGGTCTGCTGCCGGCCGGCGCATGGAGTTTACTTCTGCTCCGGATGAGAAGTAAGTACAAAAAGGTTTTAAAAAATGGGGATAAGTAGGGTTAGTTTAGGGGTCGAAAAGGAGAGGGGGGGAGGAAGGATATGGTTAGGGGTAAGAAAGTTCCCTCCCAGTCCACTCCCCCAAGGGAACTGGGGAAGCCCTACTCGTGTTACAGCATGTATTAAAAAATTCCCCCCCCCCCCCCACCCGCATATGCGCGCGCGGACATGAAAATCTGGTGCACACGTGAGCGCAGGAAACATTTTATAACATGCATGCACCGACGCGCACATGTTATAAAATTGGCACATCCATGTGCACGCACGCCTTTTAAAATCGACCCCAGTAGGTATACAATACTGTTCTATGTACAACGCAATTGCGTATTTTTCGTTCCCTGTACACCGACGTGATATCTCTGATGAGCGGCGGTATATAAAAACCAATAAATAAATAAATAAATAAATAAATGTTTCAGTTCTTTCAGTACTCTGAGATGTATACCATCTAATCCAGGTGATTTTCTACTTTTTAGTTGGTCATTTTGTCCTATTACATCTTCCAGGTTCACTGAGATTTGTTTCAGTTCCACTGAATCATTACCTTAATTTAATCTGTGTTATGACCTTGTCCTTCCTTAGTGCCCCATTTACTCTTCGGTCATCTAATGGTCCAACCTACTCCCTTGTAGGATTTTTGCTTTGAATGTACCTGAAAATGTTTTCATCATGAGTTTTTGCTTCCACAGCAAGCTTCTTTTCAAAATCTGTCTTTGTGCTTCCTTATCAATGCTTTGCAGCTAGCTTATCAGTGCTTATGCTGTTTTTTTAATTTGCATCCTTTTTCCATTTTTTGAAAGATTTTCTTTTAGCTAGGATAGAAATATTCACCTCACATTTTAACCAATCAGGCTGTCATTTGGCGTTCCTTTCACCTTTTTTAATGCATGGAATATATCTGGTCTGGGCTTCCAAGAAGGTATTTTTAAACAACATCCATGCCTGATATAAACAATTAACATGTTCAGTTGCTCCTTTCATTTTTTTCTTAATCATTTTCCTCATGTTATTATAGTTTCCCTTTTGAAAGTTAAATGCTAGCGCACTAGATTCCCTTAATATCCTCCCTCCAGTTAAATCAAATTTATCATGTTGTGATCACTATTGCCAAGAGGCCCTAACACCTATTGCATTAAATCATGTGTTCCTCTAAGGTTTAGATCTAAAATAGCTCCCCCACTTGTTGGTTCTTGTACCAGCTGCTAATGAAGTAGTCATTTATTTCATCTACAAACTTTAGCCTGTTCTGATGTGACATTTATCCAGTCATTACTAGGATAATTGAAATCAGCCATTATTACTGTGTTGCTAATTTTGTTTAGAACATAAGAAATAGCCATGCTGGGTCAGACCAAGGGTCCATCCTGTTTCCAACAGAGGCCAAACCAGGCCACAAGAACCTGGCAAGTACCCAGACACCAAGAAGATCCCATGCTACTGATGCCAGTAATAGCAGAGGCCATTCCCTAAGTTAACTTGATTAATAGCAGTTAATGGAGTTCTCCAAGAACGTATCCCAACCTTTTTAAACCCAGCTACACTAACTGCACTAACCACATTCTCTGGCAACAAATTCCAGAGCTTAATTGTGCGTTGTGTGAAAAAGAATTTTCTCTGATTAGTCTTAAATGTGCTACTTGCTAATTTCATGGAGTGCCCCCTAGTCTTTCTATTATCCGAAATGTAAATAACCGATTCATATATACTCGTTCAAGACCTCTCATGATTTTAAAGACCTTTATCATATCCCCCTTCAGCTGTCTCTTCTCCAAGCTGAACAGCCCTAATCTCTTCAGCCTTTCCTCAGAGGGGAGCTGTTCCATCCCCTTTTTCATTTTGGTTGCCCTTCTCTGTACCTTCTCCATCGCAACTATATCTTTTTTGAGATGCGGTGACCAGAATTGTACACAGTATTCAAGATGCGGTCTCACCATGGAGCGATACAGAGGCATTATGATATTTTCCTTTTTATTAACCATTCCTTTCCTAATAATTTCTAACATTCTGTTTGCTTTTTTGACTGCTGCAGCACACTGAGCTGACGATTTCAAAGTATTATCCACTATGATTCCTAGATCTTTTTCCTAGGTGGTAGCTCCTAATATGGAACCTAACATCGTGCAATTACAGCAAGGGTTATTTTTCCCTGTATGCAACACCTTGCACTTGTCCACATTAAATTTCATCTGCCATTTGGATGCCCAATCTTCCAGTCTTGCAAGGTCCTCCTGTAATGTATCACAATCCGCTTGTGATTTAACTACTCTGAATAATTTTGTATCATCCGCAAATTTGATAACCTCACTCGTCGTATTTTTATACTTACTGCTCCTTGGAAGCAGAAGTGAACCCTGCGCGCCGGCCGGCTGCTGGTGTGTGCTTCCCTGGGACAGCGGTTAATGGCGCTGTCCTGACCGCCCCCCGCCTCGCTGTGCCCCTCACCACCCAGACCCCGCCCCCTGCCCTGCACCTTTCTTTAGGCTCAGTACTTCTGTGCGTATCAGTGCCAGGCCCTTTAGAAAATGTGCATGATGCGTGCAGGCCATGGCCACACGCGTAACTGCCGGTATTTGCGCACACAGGCCTCTTAAAATTTGGCCAGTATTCGGTTAGAGATAAATTTAAAAGCCTGATGCGTGCATCAATTGAGGGATGTGCGAATAAGTCAGGCTTATGTACACCTACTGTATTTTAAAAAACACCTAGATAAGCACGACTCGGAATTTTTCAAAAATGAGCTGGATGGGGCATGAGCATTTCGGGGCGTGAACGTGAGATGTGCACGTAAATACTTACACAACCTGATCTGCGACGAGGCCCCCTGCCGCGTAACTTTACTTCTGTTACGGATGCCGCAAAGTTAGAAATAAAAGAAAACTAGGCAGATCTGCTGAGTGTTAAGAGTTGTGGTTAACTGGGGGGAGTCAAGGCTATTAAACCAGGGGGGAGTTTGGAGGACTTCTCTATTAACTGAACAAACTGGGAATGAACTGGTAAAACAGGGAATGGTGTCAGCATGCACCCCTTTTAAAATCCCCTGATTTACGCGGTAGAAGCAGTATGTGCGTGCCCATGAGCACGCGCATTTAAAATTTGGCGCATATGTGTGCATAGCCAGGCTGTATTATAACATGCAGACATATGCGCGTGTATGTTATAAAATAGCCATGCCACTGGGCACAGGCTGACGTATATGCACAAATGTGTGCACACATACCGGTTTGAAAGTTATCGTCTTAGGATATATAGCTATATGAAACATAAATGTTTTACATTAAATTAGTTACCATATAGAGAACATTAATTGGAATAAGAAAAGAAAGTCAAATACAGATACATTTTTTAAAAAAGTAAAACTACCAGCAATGTGCTTATTTTCTCTAATTCTGACTATAAGGGAACCGCACCTATAAGTCCAACACCAAACGGGAGACCAAGATGAGAAAAAAGGAAAAACAAAAGACACCCAAAAGACATTCCTTCCCTTTAGAGAACATAAGAACATAAGTCAGACCAAGGGACCATCAAGCGTAGTATCCTGTTTCCAACAGTGGCCAATCCAAGTCACAAGTACCTGACAAGAATGCTAAGACAAAATGAGGCTAAATGGCGCAAAAACCCATGCACCATCACTCTATCTACCTATAAATTAACTCTTCACCAATACAAATCCAATACATTAAGATCCAAGAGGAACTACTACGCATCCAAGATCCACCACCTAATCTTCGACGCTAAAGCCCTCTTTAGCTACGTCTCTAACCTCACTCAAATAAACCCTTCAGAAATCGCTCCCAACCAAGCCAAAGCTAAAGCGGAAGAACTAGCGCTATTTTTCAACAACAAAATCAGCAAACTTCTAACTCAACTGTCCCCTAACACCGCATCTACTTCAACTCCACCTCAGAACGCCTTCAAAAATTCCCGCTTAGAAGAACTGGAACTTACTTCTTCCATTGAAATCCAAGGTATACTACGGAAAATGAAACCATCTTCTCACCCTTCGGACCACATTCCCTCGAAATTGCTTCTATCAATTCCTGACTCCATCTCCAAATCCCTGTCAGACATCATAAATTGCTCAATAACACAAGGATCTTACCCAGATGACCTAAAATTGGCCTCTCTAAAACCACTACTCAAGAAACCTAATCTAGATCCTAATGACCCAAACAACTACCATCCGATCGCCAACCTCCCCTTCATAGCCAAGATTATGGAGAAATTGGTGAACACCCGACTCTCAAACTACATTGAAGAAAATAACCTCCTATTCCCATCACAATACGGTTTCCGCAAATCACTAAGCACGGAATCTCTCCTCATTTCCTTAACAGATCACCTCATCCTGGGCCTCGATAAAGGTCAAGCCTTTTTACTGATCCTACTGGACCTGTCCTCAGCCTTTGACACCGTCAATCATTCATTACTCATTAAACAGTTAGCCTCCATAGGTATCTCAGGCACAGCTCTATCTTGGTTCATATCATTTCTCAGCAATAGAGGATACAAGGTCAAGATACAGAACAAAGAATCCTCTCAACACCCGTCGTCAGTAGGAGTCCCACAGGGGTCCTCCCTGTCTCCTACTTTATTTAACATTTACCTCATACCGCTATGCCAACTTCTCACCGACCTCAACCTCAAACACTTCCTTTACGCGGACGATATCCAGGTCCTGATACCCATTAAGGATTCCTTCGCAAAAACTCTGGCTTACTGGGATACATGCCTTCAAAAAATTAAACTCCTCCTCACCAGCCTAAACCTGGTATTAAATTCCGGCAAAACTGAACTCCTGCTCATCGCCTCAGAAAACAGCACCATCATCTCCGCACAACAAGCCACGCCAACAATCACACAAGTGAGAGACCTAGGAGTCCTAATTGATAATCGCCTGAATTTCAAAGCCACTATTAATAAAACCACCAAAGACTGTTTCTACCAACTACAAGTGCTAAAAAGAATTAGACCGCTTTTCCATGCCCAAGATTTCAGAACTATTCTACAAGCAATCATTTTTTCAAAATTAGACTATTGTAACACCATCCTACTTGGCCTTCCTGCTTCATACACCAAACCGCTTCAGATGGTGCAAAATGCAGCGGCACGAATTCTGACAAATACCAGGAGAAGGGACCACATAACCCCTATTCTAAAGAGCCTCCATTGGCTACCTATACACTTTAGAATAATATACAAGGCCATTCTTACCACATACAAAAATATACACCAACTGGCTCCCATGGACCTACAGATCCCTCTCCGACTACACAATTCGTCAAGACCGACAAGAGATGCATACAAGGGATCGCTACAGGTACCACCGTCCAAATCCACCAGACTCTGCACACTAAGAAACCGGGCTTTCTCTACAGCCATTCCACCGTTATGGAATTCCATCCCCTCAAACATCAGAACAGAACCATGCATCTCAACCTTCAAAAAAAGACTAAAGACCTGGATATTCACACAAGCTTTCCCGGAGGCCAATTGATCGAACAACCCCAAGCCACCCCTAATATCCAACTACACCATGGTTAATTAATCTCCAACATGGTTAACTATTCTCCAACTACTCCATGGTTAACCTTATATTCTATCGTTTACCTGTGTGAATTATAACCTGTCCTTTCTCTTCCTTCTCAGCCAAGTTCTTATCACCCTGTTATATGTAACTGCCTTTTCCGCACCATTGTTATAGTTATGTTTACTATGCACCCCTGTTTTATGTGAACCAGCACGATGTGACTGCTGTCTCGAATGCCGGTATATAAAAATCTGAAATAAATAAATAAATAAAATAAGAACATAAGTCAGACCAAGGGACCATCAAGCGTAGTATCCTGTTTCCAACAGTGGCCAATCCAAGTCACAAGTACCTGACAAGTTCCCAAACATGAAATAAATCTCAAGCTACTATTGCTTATTAATCAATAGCAGTTTATGGGTTTTTCCTCTATGAACTTATCCAAATCATTTTTAAACCCAGTTACACTAACTGCTAGAACCACATCCTCTGGCAATGAATTCCAGAGCTTAACTATGTGCAGAATGAGAGAGAATTTTCTTCGATTTGTTTTAAGTGAGCTACTTGCTAACTTCATGGAGTGCCCCCTAGTCCTTCTATTATCTGAGAGCGTAAATAACCAATTTACATTAACTTTTTCAAGTCCTTTTATGATTTTATAGACCTCTATCATATCCCCTCTCAGTCGTCTCTTCTCCAAACTGAACAGCCCTAACTTCTTTAGCCTTTCCTCATAGGGCAACCATTCCATACCCCTTTTCATTTTGGTCGCCCTTTTCTGCACTTCCCCAGTGCAACTATATCTTTTTTTTGATTTGGCGACCAGGTTTGCACACAGTATTCAAGTTATGGTCTCACCATGGAGCGATTCAGAGGCATTATGACATCCATCCTTTTATTTGCCATTCCCTTCCTGATAATTACTAACATTCTGTTTGCTTTTTTGATTGCCACAGCACACGGAGTCGATGATTTCAATGTATTATCCACTATGACACCTAGATCTCTTTCCTGGGTATTAATTCCTAAGATAGAACCTAACATTGTGAAACTACATTAAGGGTTATTTTTCCCTATATGCATTACTTTACACCTGTCCACATTAAATTTCATCTGCCATTTGGAAGCCCAATCTTCCAGTCTCGCAAGATCCTCTTCAAATTCATCACAATCTGCTTGAGATTTAATTACTTTGCATAATTTTGTATCATCCACAAATTTGATCACCTCACTCATCAGTCCAAGTACAGATCCCTGAGGCACTCCACTGAGAAAACAGACAATTTAATCTTACTCTCTGTTTCCTGTCTTTTAACCAGCTTGCAATCCACAAAAGGACATCGCCTCCTATCCCATGACTTTTTAGTTTTTTTAGAAGCCTCTTATGTGGAACTTTATTGACAACCTTCTGAAAATCCAAATACATCACAGCTACCACATATTTATTCACCCCTTCAAAAAAATGTAGTAGATTGGGAGGCAAGACTTCCCTTGGGTAAATCCATGTTGGCTGTGTCCCATCAAAACATGTTTATCTAAATGTTTTGTGATTTTATTCTTCATAACAGTTTCCACGATTTTTCCCGGCACTAAAGTCAGGCTCACCAGTCTATAGTTTCCCAGATCACCCCTGGATCCCTTTTTAAATATTGGGGTTACATTGGCCATCTTCCAGTCTTCAGGCACTTTGGATGATTTTAATGATAGGTTACAAATTAATTGAAATAGGTCTGAAATTTCATTTTTTAGTTCTTCCAGAACCCTGGGGTGCATGCCATCTGGTCCAGGTGATTTACTACTCTTCTGTTTGTCAATTAGGCCTACCACAACTTCCAGGTTCACCGTGATTTAGTTCAGTTCATCTGAATCATCACCCATAAAATCCTTCTCCAGAAAGGGTCTCCCCCAACATCCTCTTCTAATGTAGAAACACTGAGTAAGGAGTGGCTGCAGCACACTCGGTCTCCTTCATACTTACCGCTTGCTGCTGGCGCTTCCCCCCTCCTTCCCCTTGTACTCACTGGTCCAGTCAGTGGTGCCATGGATGAGGGGCCCTCATGTTTCGGCTAGTCAGGGAGGGGCAACTTCATTTTCTGCTGTTCACCCTCCTCCTTTTTCCAAGTGCAAGGTCTCCATGCTGTGCTGCCTGTTCCCGGTCCCATCTCGGCTGGTCTCGAAATGATGTTGTCGGGCAGCCAGCCCTGATGCGAATCCTGATTAACCAGCTGCCCGGACTGAAGGGGTGAGGAGCCTGACTCTCTCCCCTTTGTGATCACAGTCTTCCCTCACTGCATCAGCTGCTTTCCCTCTCACCTCTCCCTGTCTGATTTTCACTAGTCTTATACCGTTAGGCATGTTATGTTAGATATAGGTGAATTAAGAGAGATGAAAACATTGTGTACTCTGTTGCAGCAGGTGTATGATCCTCAGTGGGAATAGATGGGAAGGCAGGTCCAGGTGACCAGTATTTGATAAGTCTCCTTCAGCGTAGTGAGCCTAGACAGTTCCCAGCTCACATTCAAGAGGCAAAGCCATGCGATACATGCCAGGCCTTGGAAAAGGGCAGTCTTTGACAGTAGTATGCTACGGCTCGCATAGGTCCGGAGTGCAGCCTGCCAAAGTGGCCAGGAAGGGTATCTTGGAGACTGCACCTGAAACAAGGGCGGTACAGGACCCTCCCCCAGAGGGCAGGGGGTGGGGGTGAAGAGTGAAGCTGTGTAACGTAGATGCTGAGCACCTGTTTATCTTTATTAATAATAATAAAGCTGCAGCCATTTAGTTCAAAGCAATATATTGGACTGTGTGTATTTTGTATGCACACTCTGACTGGATAGGTTAGTTGTAACTTAAGGGGGGGGATGGGTCCTGGATACCCCAGTTATTTTATCTCCTCATTCTTAAATCCTGAACAATGAGGCTTTAATATGATTAAATTTAATTTAATCTAAAACCATTTCTGTCATACAACAGTCTATGTCTGATAGGCGTCATCATGGTAATAACTTCAATCAAATGTATCTGAATCTTTTTTTCCCTTTCTCTTTAAAATAAAAAGGGGTTGAAACATATTTTTGGAAATCAGAGGAAAGTAACAAGCTACCACCCAGTTTCTTTGAATCAAATAACTTAGTGATTTAGGAAGACAGGGAAGGTGGAGTTCACAAAAAGGTAGTACCCTACATTGGTCCTGAAATATGTATATTGTTGAGGATAAGTTACTGCACAGAGAACTCTACCGGCGTGATATGTCCGATGAACATCGGTATAGAAAAACAAATAAATAAATAAATAAAATACTAAACATTTCTATTGTGGTTCATTCAGAACTCTAAAGAATTGGTAGAGGCTCGTTCCTTTAATTATTTTTTTCAGTACCTTTCTAAACATCTCTTGGCTTGTAAACCAGTTCTTGAGTCAAGCTTTTCATTTTTCCTAATTTTAAAACTCCATATGGGTTTTTTACCTTTACACCTGCAGTACTCTCTAGTTGCTGTGCAGGCTCTGTAGGTGATGCCAGTGCTGGACATAGATTCACTCTTAGTTTGCTGCCATTGGTTGCATTTTCATTATAAAGCTTTCCTATGTTTTATTAATTTCATAATGTTTTCTTCTGAAGGTGGCTTAAGGGATGCATAAATCGGAATGGAGTAGTTGCTATTTTTTTCCTTTTTAATTAAATTCTTTTTATGGTGGGAATTTCAGCACACCAGATTGTGGCTCCTGTGCTGAAATAAAGCATTTTTACTGGAATTAACATCTATACTCTTACGATGATTAATAGGGGGTATGGGTTATCAAAACGACTGTTCTTTCCAAGCATCTCATGGAAATAATGTCAAGTCCAGCCCAGCTTAGCTTCAGAGATTTCATGGCCCATGTTGCCAGCCATATGGTATATTGCATGTCTCCCATCTGTACATCTCCTGTCAGTTACTTCCTCTTCTTACTTTAGATTTTTGTTTTAAAGGTTTATAAACTGCATATTCCACAGTTCACATTGGGATTCATAGCATAATATATTAAAGCACATAGCACTCACTTTACTTAGTTTTTTACTTTTCTTAACAAACTCAGACAAAGAGTAATTATATAGATGTAGTCTAGAATCTGAGATTATGGAAGAAAATCGTTGCCTTTCAAAATGCTGATTTTAAGGAGACAATAATATATTGGGCTTTTATCTATGGGTATTAAGCCACTGTCATCACCGTGCTATATTTCATTGATTTAGAATGTAATTCTAGTGCATGTGTATAGCCACATAGAGAGAGATTTATAATTACACACTTAGAATCTTCTGTAGACATATTCCTCAAATTCATAGGCCCATGAATTGAGATATTCTATTGGTAAAAAGTTCTACTGATGGAAATTATCTTAGTCTTTCAGATAAATAGAAAAACATTTGAGATGTGTTGTTGGTGTTTTGTGTTGGTCGCCATTGTAGCTGAAAATTAGCACAGATGGCAGCAGCTGAGCGGTAGGTGAGGCAGGAGAAACGTGGAAGGAGGGGAATGAGTGATGAGATACTGGAGAGGGAGGCATGGAAAGAAGAGATGAGGAACGAGGTCAGATTCTGGAAATGAAGCAGGAGGGTTGAAAGACCTGAGAAAATTGCAAGGCAACTTGAGAGAGAAAAAAGAAGTGATAGAGCAGGAGAGACTGAAAGGTAAATTAAAGGAGGAGTGAGAGAGGAGGAGGAAGATGGACTGAGGAAGCACAAGCATGTAAGAGGAAAATAGGTAACTTAGATGGGGAGAGAGACTTGTGAGAAGGTGGGGCAAGAGAAGAGATAAGACTAATGAAATGATGGAAAGAATGTAATTGCAAAGAACAGATGGAGAACAGAGGTGGATAGAATAAAAGAAGTTATTTGTTTGCTCAGCAAAGGTTGAGAATCTATTTTCGCTAAAATATTTCATGGAAAATATTTTAAACATTCATTTTCAGTAAAAATGTGCTTTGTGCTTATTGTTACAGCCACCCATGAACAGAATTATTTAAATGTGCCACAGATTTATCATAGAATCTAAAAAAAATAAAGAAATAAAATAAAGAACTTCACTGTACAATTTTCCAAACCTTGCAGCATAGAATGGGAGGCCTTCCTTGTGGTTATTCAGGTGCCACATTTTGTGTGATACCGTTTGTGTGAGGGTGTGTGAGGTTAGCCTAATGCTACGTTAGTCATGAGGTGTTCTCAATAGGCACTGACAATGTAGGTAGCACAGCTTTCTTTTGCTGTAATCCATCAAAGCTCCAACCGAAGAGTTGAGTTCAAAGAGAATGAAGTCATTTGTGAAGATATCTAATGTTCTCAAACCTTGGGGAAAATGTTTCCCTTGTTCTGCATCACAGTGTGATTCTTTGTTTGCTGCCCACATTGAATTACTGCCTATTGAAAAATAAGTGAAAATGATAATGAATTCTTAGGCTATATTAGACCAGCCTCTTCAATACGTGTACAATGTGAGGCTTTCAGAAGGAAATGTTTTCATAGATAAATTGAAAGGCATTTTTTTTTTTGGTAGATTTCCAATTTCATTATATGACGTGGTCTGCAGTTTTGTCAAAAAATGTTAAAAGTGAAAACACCATGCTTCATATAGCATTGAAGTGATATAACTTGAAATAATTCTTAAGCTTCTTGGTTAATAAGACAGATGAATTGGTTAATGCAATTGTTTTGGTTTTTATTAGAACTGATGAACTGATTCAGAAGACAATCCGTGAAAAATTTGCTCAGTGCACTGTATTGACAATTGCACACAGATTGAATACCATTATTGACAGTGACAAGATTATGGTAAGAAATAACATCAAACCAAGGTTTATATCTGTTCTAATGAAATATATATATCTGATCAGCCAAATTTCATGCTGATCCGTACTTGTATAGAGGGAATTTTTTTTTCTTTTCTACTACAGCTAAATGCCTATTTTTATATGACTACCAGTCTTCAAATATGTTTCATTATAGATCTGCATCTTGGTAACTCTGATATTAGGAGATAGCTGAACTAAGGTTTTTAGCTAACTACCCAATCCAGGGTGCAGGTCTAAAGTTGTCTGGTAAACATATTCCCAACTTTAGGCTTAACCAGCTATATTTAAAAAAATATAGCCAGTTAAGTGCTGACCTAGTTGTCAAAAAAAAAAAAAATGCATCCCGGGCTTGGCAACCCAATTCTCTCTCCCTTACCCCAGTGTCTGAAAAATGAACCCTGCCATATTGAGCCCCCCCCCCCCCAATCCCCAACCCTCTTCACACAAATTAAAAATAACAATGATGTGGGTTTGCTCACTGGCTCCCACCCATCCTTTACCCAGTTTGCTAAAATAAATTTGCAGTGTCCCCTCCTATATGTCCCTTCCCCCCACCCCAACACAAATCCTCCCCCCCCCCCCCACCAGACACTTTACCAATCCCCTTTCAGTTGCTGGGATTGCGGGGTGAGGAGAGGGCTCTCGATGTCATCCCCTCTGCTGCTTCAGAAGATGTAGGTATTTCTGAATATGGACCTCTCTAATTATAAATAGTTCAATAGAGTTTAAGGGGATATGTGCAGTCTTTTGTAGAGTTTGTCTTATTGTTTGACACAGAATGCTGCTTTAGAGTTAGATTTTTTCCAGTTTCCTAAAGGATAAGAGAATCAGGATGAGTCTGATGTGAGTCTGATGTCCACAGTACTGGAACCCAACCTGTAAAGGTTTTCTTCCTGGTATAGGTGAAGCTCATTATTTTTGGGGATGGCACTATCAGATGTGCCTGGGTTTGTGAATATAGGGGGGTGAGTAGGTGGTGTTTAGGGGTATCTCCTGAAATAGGTGGGGGCTAGGCATTTGAGTGTTTTATAGGCTAGGAGAAGAATTTAGTATGGTAGAGTGATAGGAGCCTATATAGTGTTTTTAGAATGGGGGTTATGTAGTTACATTTGTTTGCCTTCATTATCATGCGGAGTGCAGTGTGTTTTATATGCTGCAGGCAGTGGTTTAGTGTGTTAGGGATTCTAGTGTAGATGGAGTTACAGGAGATTGTCAAATCTTGGAGAACAGTTGCAAAGGTATTGCCATCCTAGAGAGTTCAGAAGTGGCTGGGCTGGTGGAGGTAGAAAATAGCTATTTTGGACATTGCTTGGATCTGGGCTTTATTTTTTTTTTTTTTTAATTTTAAAAGTTTTTATATACAGCGAAATGGTCAAGATCTGGCTGTCTAGGCGGTTTACAATAAAACATACATAATTTAAAAACAAACAGTATACATTCATTCATATAAAAAGCGGTAAAAATTAATAATTAGTGCCCTAACAGATAAAATTCTAACAATATAGGCTCTTCATAACTTGAGAAATTTTAACGTGTCGGTCGAAATGTTGTAGAGAGACATTTTTCAATCAAAAAATTGACGAATAGCTACGATAATGAATAAAACAGTTATTAACAATCTATATAAATAAAAATGTAAATGTTCGTTTGTTCTTAAATATCCAAAAGTTCTTCACCGATTGCTTTGAAATTTTTGACACAACGTTGCATTCGAATACGTGCGTATTTTTATATACCTATATTATATAGATGTCACACCTGTGACAGGTAAAAACATGCTTTTTTGGAAAAACAGCACCATCTGTTGGACGTACAAGCAACACCCGCTATCTGCAATATAAATGGACTCTGACCCACGGCCCGCAAATGAAGACAAGATTTAAAGGGGCCATGACAGGAAGTGTCGTGGCTCCCTTCTGAAGCACCTCCTCCAGGTTCCTGTGTTTAAAGGCAAGGTCTGCCCCTCAGACCTTGCCTTGGTATTGAGGTTCCGACCTGAGTGTGTTCCTGGCTCCTGGTTCTTGGTTCTTGGTCCTGTTCTTCTTCCCTGCTCCGTGAATTGATTCTTGGCTCCTGACCCCTGGACTGGTGGACGTGTCTTCTCCTGGCTTGACTCTGATTCGGCATTGGACCCTTCTCCCGGCTTGACCACGGTACGGCTTTGGACCCGTCTCCTGCCTTGACCCTGGACTGGATTCGGACCCCGCTGGTATATTGACTCCCGGACCGGTTTGGACTCTTCTTCGTCTTCGTCCTCAGACTGTCTCGACCTGCTGGAGGCGCCAGCCATCTAGAAACCACGACCTGCAGGAGGCGCCTGCATCCAGAATTTCTACAGTCTTCAGAGGCGTCGCCAAAGTCCCAGCAGCCGGACCCCTACGGGCTTCTCCTGGGGGGGTCGCATGCTTCCAGGGTGAAGACTTCTAGCAAGTCTCTTCAGTCCAAGAGGCCTCGCCCTTCGACGGTAGTCCGCTACCTCTATACAAGGGTCCACTTCCACAACAGTGGAGGCCAAAGTGAAGAGGTCGGCTCAGGGCTGCTGGGGGAGGAAGTGGAAGAAAAGAAGCTAAGGCGCATGTGTGTGTGTTTGTGAGACAGCAGAAGCATGTAAGAGAGGTAGTTCGTGTGTGGGGGGAGTGCATTAGCGTCAGTCAATGTGTGAGCATATGTGTGAGAGGGAGCATGTATATATTTATGTATGTATGTATGTGTGTATGTGCATGCATTCATATGTGGGAGAGAGCGACTGCATGCATGAGAGAGAGAAGATATGACTGCGCGAGCATAAATATGTATGAGCAAATGTAAGTGTGTGTGAATATATGAGAGAGAGGAGAAACTTTGTGTGCTTTCCCACACCCACTAATGCACAACAATCTCAGAATGACTGGAAATTGAAATTTCTCAGATATGGCGAGTGGGAGGTTTTTTTTAAAATCCTTATTAGTTTTTTGGTTTTTTTTTAAACTTCATTTTTATTGACAATGGAGAATACAGTGGTGAACGGTCATAACAGCAGGATGGTAGATGGGTGACATCAGATGGAGCCTGGCATGGCATGCCCAGTATGCCACTATCTGCACGTCCACGCAGGGTCCCCTTTCACTCATTTTTTTCTGCGGTGTTAGT
The DNA here is from genome assembly GCF_901001135.1 of Rhinatrema bivittatum. Taxonomy (NCBI): domain Eukaryota; kingdom Metazoa; phylum Chordata; class Amphibia; order Gymnophiona; family Rhinatrematidae; genus Rhinatrema; species Rhinatrema bivittatum. The sequence goes on from NC_042619.1 coordinate 363,775,697, forward strand.
TGCCTCACAGTTTGGGAGCTCTGCTTTACGAAGTTTTTCTTATTCTGATTTTCTTGTTCTTCAACATCCATACACAGTCACACCAGAATAACCACAACGCACACATGAAAGACCAGAGTATTCAGGCTTTAGCAGATCAGTCAAAAGAGAACTAGCTGAGTAACTCCAGCTGCTTATCTTCCATTGCTTTTAGTTATTGCCCCCCCCCCCCTTTACTCTTCATTTTCTCTTTATTACAATATAGTTTCTCCTAGGACAAGCAGGATGGTAGTCCTCACAGATGGGTGACATCAGATGGAGCCTGGCACGGAAAACTTTTGTCAAAGTTTCTAGAAACTTTGACTAGCACACTGAGCATGCCCAGTATGCCACTATCTGCATGTGCACGCAGGGTTCCCCTTCACTCTTTTTTTCTGTGGTGTTAGTTGCCTCACAGTTTAGGAGCTGTGCTCTATGAAGTTTTTCTTATTCAGATTTTCTTGTTCTTCAGCGTTGGGTCCCCCTTCTACAGTCAGTGCCTCTTAGCGACGTGGTAGGCTTCTCCTTTTTGCTTCCTTGCAGTCGATTCCCGACGTGTCACTTCTTGGTGGCCGCTTGCTATCAAACGCTCGTTGATTATTTTTTATGGCAGTGTCCGGATTTCAGCAGTGCCCATGGACCATGTCAATTACTGATCCACATGAGGGCTGCATCCTCTGCCTGGGTGCATCACACGACATCCGAGGATGTCAGCTGTGTGATCAGATGACCTCAAAAGGCCATTGTGCTTTGCTGGACAAAATGGAGAAGCTTTTCAGTCCAAAAAAGTCTACTTCATCCACGCTGGCATCAGGGATGTCGACACCTGGGGGCCGAGGGGAGCCCTTAGATAATTTGTCCATCTCTACGCCCCCGGCAGGATCGTCCAAAGAGGAGGCGGTGATAGGCTCTCTCCATCGCCAACACTTTCAAATGCATCGAGATCTTCAGCATCCTCGGCACCGGGGAAAAACCTGGCCGAGCATCGAGGGAAACCCCAAAAGCACCAGTTGCTGTCGGCGCATGGCTTTGGATCTGGTGCAACATCGGCAGTGATGTCGCTGCTGAAGCAACTCCTTGGTATGGAGGTCCCATCCTCCAATAGACCCAATAAACCCAGGTGTTCCCCACTGATATCGAACCGTCCCTGGTGCCGGCCCCCATACCGGTGCTGGAGCCTGTGTCTTCTCTGTTGGTGCTCCTGCTATAGCGTCTGGACATCCTCCTCTGTGTCCTTCTGACGCACCCGGTGCCCGGGGGACCTTCGGTTCCCCAGCGGCCACCAATTACCTCTTCCGGAGCGATTCCTGTTATCGGATCTTTTGAAGAGGAAGATACGCTGCGGCCACCGGCGCCATCATGTCCTTTGGTCCCACGGCCATGCTTCCCTGAGCCCGTGCCTAGGGTGTCGGGAACTTCCCTACCATTGGTGCCTTTGCTGCCCTCGATGCCACCAGTGACCTCGATGCCATCAGCTCCCTCGGTACCCAAACCAAGCGGCTTTGACAGGGCCCACCCGAGCAGTTGCCTAGGGACATCAGCGGGGAAGAGGGCCCCTATAACCCCTGGGGAGATGATACTTCGGACTCCTCTTCTGAGCACTCCGGTGATCTTCTCTCAGAGCCTTCGCTACCGGACAAGAGACACAGGTCTCCGCCAGAGGACCTCTCCTTTGCAGGATTTGTCCAGGCAATGGCCGAAGCCATTCCCTTCCAGCTCCTCACAGAGGAAAACACTCGATACAAGATGCTAAAAGGTCTCCAGTTTGTCGATGCGCCAAAGGAGATGTTGGCTGTTCCAGTCCATGAGATCTTCAAGGAACTTCTCCTGAAGATTTGGGATCACCTGGTGTCAGTTCCTCCTGTCAATAGGAAGGCGAATGCCATCTATTTGATTCAACAGGCATTGGGGTTCGAGAGGCGCCACCTCTCTCACTAATCAGTGGTGTTGGAGTCCACTGTTAAAAAAGCCAAGTGCTCCTACACCCAAGCCTCCGCCCCTCTAGGCCAAGCATAGGGAGCTGGATGCACTTGGTAGGAAGGAGTTTCAGGGCACTAAGCTTATTACCTGCATTGCCTCCTACCAATTGTATATGACCCAATACAATTGGAACCTGTGGAAACAGAACCAGGAACTGGTGGGGCACCTGCCACAGCAGCAGCAGGAAGCGTTCTCTGCTGTGATACAACAGGGTCTAGAGGCATGAAAACACGAGGTTAGATCCACCTATGATGTTTTTGAAACACTGGCCAGGGTGACTGCAGTGGGCATTGGTGCCCATAGGATGGCCTGGCTCCGGGCTTTGGACCTTCATCCGGAGGTCCAGGAGAAGCTAGCTGATCTGCCCTGCACAATAGAGAATCTCTTCTGGGACAAGGTCAGGGGATGCGTAGACCAGTAGAAAGATCATCATGAGACCCTTCAACAGCTATCGGCTAGCACTTCTGATCCGCCATCCTCCACCAGGAAGGCCTCTCGACAAAGCTCAAGAAACTCCTATTGGCAAAGGACTCGGACCCCCCAAGCTGGTTCCAGGTGTCGTTTGCACCAGCCACGTGCCCCCAGACCCCAGCCAGCCCTTCAGCAGATCCTTGCCATGGGGTTTTGACTGGATGCGAGGGAGCTTGAGTCAATCTGCCATACCCCCGGCAGCATGCCCCCTATGGCAGGCAGGCTGCTTCACTTCATCCACCGCTGGCCGCACATCACGTTAGACCAGTGGGTTCTTGCAATCATTCGCCAGGGGTATCGGCTGAATTTCAGGGATGTCCCTACGGACCTTTCCCCATGTCCATTGTGGGGTTTATTCACTCTGCCAGAAATACTTCAGACAGAGCTCTCTGCCCTGCTAATGGCAGAAGCGATGGAACCTGTTCTTCTCCACCAGCGGGGCCAAGGGTTCTACTCGAGGTACTTCCTGATACCAAAGAGAACTGAGGGATTGCGCCCCATTCTCGATCTCAGAGCCTTGAACAGATTCCTTCAGAGGGAAAGATTCAAGATGGTCTCTCTGGGAATCCAGGAGGAATTCCTGGCTCTGCTCCCTCGATCTCAAGAATGCCTACGTCCACATTGCGATCTTCCCAAACCACAGGAAGTATCTGCTTTGTAGTGGGGCGGGCTCATTACCAATACCGAGTACTTCCGTTTGGTTTGGCCTCAGGCCCTCAAGTCTTCACCAAGTGCTTGGCAGTGAAGGCAGCGCACCTCAGAAGTTAGGGGGTACATGTGTTCCCCTGCTTGGATGACTGGCTGATAAAAAAGCGCCTCCCAGCAGGGAGCGCTATGTGCCTTGAATCTCACCATGTGAGTGCTGCAATCTCTGGGATTTGTCATCAACTACCCAAAGTCGCACCTCTGCCTGTCTCCCCATCTGGACTTTATAGGAGCCAGACTGGACATGAGTCAGGCAAAAGGGTTCTTGCCCCAGGATCAGGCTCTTGCCCTGTCCTCACTGGCGAGTGCAGGTTTCTGCTTGCCTGCTGCTTCGTCTGTTAGGCCACATGGTTGCCTCTGTCCATGTCACTCCATTGGCACGCCTTTGCATGCGCAGGGCACAATGGACATTATGGTAGCAATGGCAGCAGGCATCTCAGGACCTTGAAGCGCATGTCTCCATCACGCCACCTCTCCAATCTGGAACAGGGGATCCCGTTTCAGGCTGCCCTGCCTCAGGTAGTTCTTACCACCGATGCCTCCACCCATGGGTGGGGGAGCCCATATGGCAAGCTCCACTCGCAGGGATGGTGGATGGCTCAAGAATCTCTGTGCCAGATAACTTTCCTAGAGCTTTGGGTGATTCGTTACACTGTTTGGACATTTTGAAACAGTTGGTCCCACAAAAAAGTCCTTATTCAGACAATCAGGTAGCAATGTGGTACATCAACAAGCAGGGAGGAATATAGTCGTTCCTCCTCTGTCTGGAGGCAGTGCAGATTTGGTCCTGGGCTCTGGCACATTGAATGTCTCTGTGAGCGATATATCTAGCCGGAACACTGAATGTGGTGGCGGACTGCCTGAGCCATGCATTCCAACTGCACAAGTGGTCACTGGATCCGACAGTGGCAGCCCGGATTTTCCACCAGTGGGGAACTCCGAATGTGGATCTCTTTGCCTCCCCATGCAACTGCAAGGTGAGCAATCTCTGTTCAGGACAGACGAACTTCCAGCAATGGACATCTTTGCCCATCATTGGGGCACAGAGCTTTTATACACGTATCCTTCTCTTCCGCTCATAAAGATAAAGGTGAACCGGAAGATGTAGTGTATTTGGATTTTCAGAAGACTTATGACAAAGTTCCTCATGAGAGGCTTCTAAGAAAAGTAAAAAGTCATGGGATAGGTGGTGATGTCCTTTTGTGGATTAAAAACTGGCTAAAAGACAGGAAACAGAGTAGGATTAAATGGACAATTTTCTCAGTGGAGGGGAGTGGGCAGTGGAGTGCCTCAGGTATCTGTATTGGGACCCGTACTTTTCAATATATTTATAAACGATCTGGAAAGAAATACGACGAGTGAGGTAATCAAATTTGCACATGACACAAAATTATTCAGAATAGTTAAATCACAAGCTGATTGTGATAAATTGCAGGAAGACCTTGTGAGGCTGGAAAATTGGGCATCCAAATGGTGTTATGGTTTTGATGAAGTTGTGAACCCCAGGCCGAGGTGAGAGATGTCTCTGCCCACAGGGAGGAGAGACGTAGGACACAGCTGCGAGAGAGACTTTATTAGGGAGAAAAGATAGTACATATCCCGAGGAGCGGGAACTATAATAAACACAGTCTTTGAGCAAATACAGTAGTCAAGATGATAATGTAGATACGAAGATCTGGTAATGGCCCGCAGCACGGGGTACACCAGGAGATTCCTGCAGGCTGATGGAAATACCTCTGAGTGCAGATCCGGTAGTGGCCCACAGCGCGGGGAATGCCGAGGAAACTGTACTATAGATGCCAAGGAGGCAGAGGTCTGTGATTCAGGAACCAGGCCGTAGACCTTGTATAGCTGGAGCAATATCCTGAGGCACAGGATGAGTAGTGTAGATAGACTGAAGAACGGTAGTGGCCCGAGGAACGGGGTACACTGTGGAATCTTCAGTGAGGTTGATAGAAGTTGGAAAATGTACTCACACAGGGAAGTCCCCGCAGAGATACCCGAGGAGCGGGTCAGGAATTCCTAGGCAGGAGGGCCATCTGAGGCGCGGATAGCCAAAACGCGGAAGAACCCCCGAGGAGCGGGTACACAGAGCGTCCAAATGCCAGGAGGAGAGTCTGGAACAGAAGATCCAAGTTAGAGCGGATTTAACAAGCAAGAGAACTCCTTGCTAACTCGTCTTAGCAATGGGCCAGTCAGTATAAGTACACTAGCGGTGCTGACATCATCGGGAGGGGACGCCCCCAAGGTTCCCACCATGACGCGCCTAGGTGATGCCAGAAGTAAGATGGCGGTCTGCAGTGCCCACGCTGTCCCGGGGACACCGGGGAAGTCGGCATTGGTTGGCGGAGTCCGCCATTCTCCCAATGATTGACAGGATGAGAGGTCGCAGCCATCTGCGACCGATGGGCGCAACAAATGGCAGATGAAATTTAATGTGGATGTGCAAGGTGATGCATATAGGGAAAAATAACCCAATCTATAGTTACACAATGTTAGGTTCTATATTAGGAACTACCACCCAAGAAAGAGATCTAGGCGTCATAGTGGATAACACATTGAAATCGTCAGTTCAGTGTGCTGCGGCAGTCAAAAAAGCAAACAGAATGTTGGGAATTATTAGAAAGGTAATGGTGAATAAAACAGAAAATGTCATAATGCCTCTGTATCGCTCCATGGCGAGACCACACCTTGAATACTGTGTACAATTCTGGTCGCCGCATCTCAAAAAAGATATAGTTGCAATGGAGAAGGTACAGAGAATGGTGACCAAAATGATAAAGGGGATGTAACAGCTACCCTATGAGGAAAGAATAAAGAGGTTAGGACTGTTCGGCTTGGAGAAGAGACGGCTGATGGCGGATATGATAGAGGTGTTGAAAATCATGAGAGGTCTAGAACGGGTAAATGTGAATCTGTTATTTACTCTTTTGGATAATAGAAGGACTAGGGGGCACTCCATGAAGTTAGCATGTGGCACATTTAAAACTAATCGAAGAAAGTTCTTTTTCACTCAATGCACAACTAAACTCTGGAATTTGTTGCCAGGGGATATGGTTAGTGCAGTTAGTGTAGCTGTGTTTAAAAAAGGATTGGATAAGTTCTTGGAGGAGAAGTCCATTACCTGCTATTAATTAAGTTGACTTAGAAAATAGCCACTGCTATTACTAGCAACAGTTACATGGGATAGTAGAGATGTGAATCGTGTCCTCGATCGTCTTAACGATCGATTTCGGCTGGGAGGGGGAGGGAATCGTATTGTTGCCGTTTGGGGGGGTAAAATATAGTGAAAAATCGTGAAAAATCGAAAAAACGTAAAATCGCAAAACCGGCACATTAAAACCCCCTAAAACCCACCCCCGACCCTTTAAATTAAATCCCCACCCTCCCGAACCCCCCCCCCCCAAATGACTTAAATAACCTGCGGGTCCAGTGGCGGTCCGGAACGGCAGCGGTCCGGAACGGGCTCCTGCTACTGAATCTTGTTGTCTTCAGCTGGTGCCATTTTCCAAAATGGCGCCGAAAAATGGCGGCGGCCATGGACGAACACGATTGGACGGCAGGAGGTCCTTCCGGACCCCCGCTGGACTTTTGGCAAGTCTTGTGGGGGTCAGGAGGCCCCCCCCCAAGCTGGCCAAAAGTTCCTGGAGGTCCAGGCGGGGGTCAGGGAGCGATTTCCCGCCGCGAATCGTTTCCGTACGGAAAATGGCGCCGGCAGGAGATCGACTGCAGGAGGTCGTTCAGCGAGGGTTCCGGCGCCTCGCTGAACGACCTCCTGCAGTCGATCTCCTGCCGGCGCCATTTTCCGTACGAAAACGATTCGCGGCGGGAAATCGCTCCCTGACCCCCGCTGGACCTCCAGGAACTTTTGGCCAGCTTGGGGGGGGCCTCCTGACCCCCACAAGACTTGCCAAAAGTCCAGCGGGGGTCCGGAAGGACCTCCTGCCGTCCAATCGTGTTCGTCTATGGCCGCCGCCATTTTTTGGCGCCATTTTGGAAAATGGCGCCGGCTGAAGACAACAAGATTCAGTAGCAGGAGCCCGTTCCGGACCGCTGCCGTTCCGGACCGCCGCTGGACCCGCAGGTTATTTAAGTCATTTGGGGGGGGGTTCGGGAGGGTGGGGGATTTAATTTAAAGGGTCGGGGGTGGGTTTTAGTGTGCCGGCTCACGATTCTAACGATTTATAACGATAAATCGTTAGAATCTCTATTGTATTGTGTTCCATAACGGTTTAAGACGATATTAAAATTATCGGACGATAATTTTAATCGTCCTAAAACGATTCACATCCCTATGGGATAGACAGTTTTTGGATACTTGTCAGGTTCTTATGGCCTGAATTGGTCACTGTTGGAGACAGGATGCTGGGCTTGATGGACCCTTGGTCTGACCCAGAATGGCATGTTCTTATAAAGACTCTCTTGAAGCTCCAGCAGGACCAGGGGACCATGATCCTCATGGCCCCATACTGACCCACTCAGGTCTGGTTCCCTCTCCTCCACAACCTGTCGATCAGAGATCCTTTCAGTCTGGGGAGTGCACCCAATCTGATCACATAGGACTGGGGCAGGCTGCGCCATCTGAACCTCCAGGTGTTAATCTTAATGACCTGGAGGTTGAGCACCTAGTCCTCCAGACCCTGGACTTGTCTGATGACAGGTGCTGGTTGCTTCCAGGAAGCCTTCCACAAAGAAGTCTTACCGTTTGAAGTGGATACAGTTTTCCATCTGGTAAAGGGTCATGGCTTAGATGCATTCACCTGCCCCATTTTGAGGTTCTTAGACTATTTGTGGCACCTCTTCGGGCCTGGGCTTAAGAGCAACTAGGTCAGTGCTTACCGTCAAGGTGTCGCTGGTACACCCATCTCTGTTCAGCCCATAGTAGGTTGCTTTATGCGGGGCCTGCCTTAATTGAAGCCCCCCTCTGGCTTCCGGTTGTGTTCTGTGACCTCAACGTTATGTTAGCACGGCTCATGCGCCCCCCCCCCCCTTTGAGCCTATGCCCTCCTGTGATCTGAAGTTTCTCACTTGAAAAGTTCTATTCCTGGTGGCAATCACCTCAGCTCGCAGGGTTAGTGAGCTTCAGGCCTTGGTTATGTACCCGCCCTACATAAAATTCTTTCATGACCGGGTGGTCCTCCGTACGCATCCGAATTTCATGCCTAAGGTGGTGTCCAATTTCCACATCAATCAGTCCATTGTTCTGCCCACATTCTTCCCGAGGCCCCATTCACACCAGGGTGTACAGGTTCTGCACACGTTGGATTACAGAAGGGCCTTGGCCTTCTATTTAGAATACACAGCAGGTCACAGGCATTCTACTCAACTCTTCATCTGTTTTGATAAGAATAGATTGGGAGTTGCGGTGGGCAAACAGACCCTGTCCAATTGGCATGCAGATTCTGTCTCCTTCTGCTATGCCCAAGTGGGCCTTCAGCTGGAAGGCCTGGCCAAAGTTCACTCTGAGAGCTATGGCGGCGTCGGTGGCCCACTTACGAGTGGTTCCCATAGCCAAAATCTGCAGGGCTGCGACGAGGAGTTCTCTGCACACGTTTGCGGCCCACTACTGCTTGGACAAGGATGGTCGACGAGATAGTAGCTTCGGGCCAATCTGTCCTTTGTAACCTCTTCCAGGCTTAAACCAAACTCTTCCTACCTAAGGCCTTTTGTTTGGGACCAGGCTGTCCCCTGGTCTTCCCAACCACACTGCAGTTGTTTTGGTGCCCATTGGCACCTGTTGTTTGGTGCGGATTGGTCATATATGTTTCTGGGAACGGCCTGTAGCTTGATATTCACCCATGTGTGAGGACTACCATCCTGCTTGTCCTAGGAGAAAGCAGAGTTGCTTACCTGTAACAGGTGTTATCCTAGGATAGCAGGATGTTAATCCTCAGAAAATCCACCCGCCTCCCCACAGCGTTGGGTTCTCCTGCGTTTTGTTATTTCTTTCAAGAACCACATAGCAAATAAAACTAAAGAAGGATACCACAGACTCCTAACCCTGAGACACCTGAAACCATTTCTCAACCCCTACGATTTCAGAACTGTACTACAACTTCTTATCTTCTCCACCTTTGACTATTGCAACTCCTTACTAATTGGAATACCTTTTTCATCCCTCAAACCACTCCAAATACTGCAGAACTCAGCTGCCAGAGTCCTAATTGGAACAAAAAGAAGTGAACACATAACACCAATATTGACCTCACTTCACTGGCTCCCTATTACTGCACGTATTGCTTACAAATCAATGACCATAATCCACAAATTCCTAAACAATGATCATCAAGGTCTTAACACCCTAAACATAATCCCTCAAAATCCTCCAAGAAACCTACGTTCTAATAACTCAGGTTACCTAAACATTCCCCCTATCAAAGATGCGCATCTGGCAACCACAAGAGAAAGAGCCTTTTCAATTGCCTCACCTAAACTTTGGAACACCCTACCTAAATTCCTGAGAACCCAACATGACCTAAAAACATTCAAAAAAGACCTAAAAACACTAATGTTCCGCAAATTCTACATTGACCTTCAGACGTCTGATCATCCCAACTCTCAACTGAACTCTGTTGTAAACCTCTTAATACATTCTCTTCACCCTGAACCTGCATACCCTCCTCATCCAACCTAATAATGCTCTCTGGACTTGATATGCTTATTTCTGATATTGTTCAAATTGTTTTTACTGTTGCTCAACTGCTAAGAAAATGTATAACGTTCACATTGCTTTTCTGTTACAAAATTGCTAAGAAAAATGTATACTTTTGTAAACCGTTGTGATTGCTCTACTGAATGACGGTAAATAAAACTCAACAAATAAATGAATATATATATATTTTTTTGCTTATGAATTCTGTGTTACGAGACTGAAGGGGGGCCCCACATGGATGCGCAGAAGTGGCATGCTGAGCATGCTCAGTGTTCTAGTCAAAGTTTCTAGAAACTGCCCCGGCTCAAGCTCTGACCTCATTCACTCAGACAGGCCCTCTCTCTTACACACACCTAGGTTCCTTGTCTCATTCACACATGCACCCTTAAACAGGCTCCCTCCTTCTTTCTCACTAACACCATTGCTCTTTCATACACACACAAGCCTTCTCAGTCACACACACACACACAGAGGTGCCGCTCATGGCCTGCCGAGACTCTGCTTCTCTCAACTGCGACCAGGATGGGTACTGCTCGCGGCCTGCTGAGTCTCTACTCCTCTCAGCCTCCTCTCCACTCACAGCCCCATATGGCTGCTCTTTGCCGCCCCCTAATGGTTGGCGCCCTAAGCGACCACCTAGTTTGCCTATTGAGATGGGCCGGCTCTGAGTACGGGCTGTACCAGGTCTAGGAAGTGTCCTTCTGAATAAGTTGGCACATTTACCAGTTAGGTTAGACCTAGAGTCTCTAGCGAGACTAGGAATTGCTGTGGGATTTCTAGCTATGGAGTTCCTGGATGATCTTGGATGTCAGTTGTAGAAGATTGTACAGGGTTTCGGTGATGGTTATTGGTGGATCGTATATTAAGAGGATCCCCCATTTTGGTTGAGTGTTGGCCTGGTGGAAGATAGTTTCCATTCCTTCTGGTTCTCACATGGAGAAGCAATTCAGATCCAGTGTGTTCCTGAAGACAGAAGCTCTCCCTCTGCCTCTCTTGTTTCTGCGAGCCAGGATGGGGGGAAGGTGGATATAGATGAAGTCATGAGGGTAGATTTGGTTGAGCTGGGGCATGTCTGCATCTTGTGTCCAAGTTTCTGTGAGGATTAGGATGTCCACCAGGTCATCTGTTTATATTGATCTTTGTGTGGAAAGACTGAGCATTCAGGAGTATCATCATTACCCTGTAAGGGCTGACTTATCTATGTGGTATGTTATCCTGGTTTTGGGTGTGTCTCCGTGGATGAATTAGAGCAATGTGGAGGTCCAGGCACATAGGGCCTGATTTTAAAAAGCATTTACTCAAGCAAAACTGAGTTCCATGCCAGTAAATGCACTTTACTCTTGTAAGTGGGCTTTTGAAAATTGCTACAATATATGCCATTGACTTGTCCATGGGATTTACTTGCACAAGTGTACTTTACTTGACTAAATGGCTTTTGAAAATTGCTACGATAGTAGTTACATTTGCACCCTTAACTCCTTTGAAAATTGCCTCCTTAGTGTGAGTAGTATTTGACTTGTCCTGTAATTGTTGTGATTGTTGATATTGAGGGGGATGTAGGAGTGAATTCAGTTTGTTGCATATTTTGAAGGTGGGTGTGGGTGGAGGAGAAGGGAGAGTAGTGTGTTAGGGCAGGGTGGTTTTTAAGGGATGAGGAGGTGGATTGTTGCGCCCGTCAGTCACAGATGGCTGCGACCTTTGTTGCTCACCTCTCTTCTCCCTGCAACAGCGATTCTCAAGGCCATGGCGGCCTCAGCCTGTAAATGCCGCCTTCCTCGGCGTCCCCGGGACGGCGTGGGTGATCCCATCCGCCATCTTGAATTGAGGATTATTTGGGGCATGCGCGAGCGCCAGGCTCTCTCTTATTCACGTCATGGCGGGAACCTCGGGGGCGTCCCCCTCCGCATGACATCACCCACCAGAAGTATTTAAACTATCCAGCCTATGCTTCCTACGAATTAGCAAGGACTTCCTTCCTGCTTATTTCCACTACTCTTGGAGATGCTTCGCTTCATTACGCTGAACCCATTCCTGGACTTCTGACCTTAGAACGCTCTAGGTACCCGCTCCTCGGGGGCCTTGACACGTTCTGGCTATCCGCTTCTCGGAGGGCCTTCCTGCCTGAAGCATCCAGCCTATTCAGCTTTGTGAGTACGTCTCTTGCTACTATCATCTTGCTGTTGGAACCGCCGGTGTACCCTGAGCCTCGGGCCACTACCGTGCTCATCCCAGCTAACCATCGTCTACACTTCGAAGTGAGTACCATCATCTAATGAATTGCTAATGGAATCTCCTACAGCTATTGTTTTCCTATCCTTTATTTCACTTCTCCCAGTTCTATCTCCCTTGTTATTTGTAACTGCTTCCTTCTACACCTCTAGGTTATTTAGTCGTTTTTTGTACACCCCTGTTTATATGTAAACCAGCATGATGTGATTTCCTCATGAATGCCGGTATATAAAAATCTTAAATAAATATACATCTTAAATAAATAAATAAATAAATCTACCTAGCTCTGCTGACCTCCTGCACCTCTCTGTTCTACTATTGTGCTGATTCTCGGCGAACCCCACTACCAGATTTACCCTGAGAGGTGTGACACCTGGAGAGGAATTCCCTGGCGTACCCCGCTCTGCGGGCCACTAACGGGAATAACATCTGTGAGCTGCCATTTTGCTCTGGACTGTGTCTTCCTTCCACTCGGTGGGTATTCCCCCACGTTCCAGTCTAATAAAGCCTTGTTACTCCTTGTGTCCATCTCAGCTGAAGCCACGCCTATTATAGTGAGTCCCCACAGGGCTCCTCCCTATGGGTGGAGTCAGCTCTCACTACGATCCAGGGTCCACAACCACACCAGTTTATAACATGGATGAGGGTAGGTGTGATCAGGATTGTGTACTCATCCAGGAGTTAGCTGCTAATTGAGAGGTTAGTAACATTTTGGTTTCTAATTAAGGTGTGGGAGTGCTGATCTGCTGAAACTAGAACTTTTGGTTGGGTGTTGATTCTCTGGTAGAGCATGGGAAGGTTGCCCAGCGGTCACATAAAGAGGCATGCCATTTGGCAGTGTTGCACTTGCTTCTGGCCTTTTAAAGGGTCAAGCACCTAGTGGTGAGGTGGGATGTGTGGGGAGAAGCCTTCATAAACCCTGCTCCTGGTGGTCAGTGGTGGTCCTGAGTGAGCACAGACAAGGTGGGGAAAGGTCCTGAATGTCATCAGGCTGGTGATAAACTCACTCCCTTGTTGTTCTTGCCTCAGAAGATGGTTGGCAAAAAAAGATACTCAGAGTATGCAGAAAAAGGAACTACTTTAAACATTCCATATATGTCTTCTACTCTGTCCACAGACATGCCCACAGACAGCCAGTTAGTCCAAATGTGTGCACAGCTTTTATTCATATCCCATAAGCCTTTCATATGAATATAAGTACTCCAGCTTTAGGCTAGTACACGTCCTGGCCAGAAGGAAATCTCAGCTACACAGATCCCATTACTTCTTAAGAGAATGATTTTGACAGGTGGAAAACCTGTTTATGCCTTAGGAAAAAGAAAAGCAAAATGCAACAAGCTGCCTTCATTTACTCTGTCACATAACACACCTAGAAAAATGTTAGCAATGTTTTCCCTCTTTAAGCACAGGCTGAAGTTTCCTATGAAAAGTCTTCTTTTTTTTTTTTTTTTTTTTTAAAGGACCATGTTTTTCTTTACTGATGTAACTATGTTTTTTATGGGTAAAATAGAAGAGTTCCCTATATCTAGAATGCACAGAAAATATCACCGTGATAAAGAAGAACCTTTTCCTGAATCATTAAAAGGTGAAACTCATAAAATAGACTTAAAGTAGCCTAACATTAAAATGTCAGAGGTCATTAAAACTGGACAGACAAGATCTTAGGGTTTTAATCATCGGTAACCTACTTTTTATCAAATTTGTAATGCAATTAAAAAAACAAAGGTGACCGATGATTAAAACCCTAGGACCTTGTTTGTCCACTTTTAGTGGCCTCTGATTTATAAGGTTCATTTTTTAATGATTCAGGAAAAGGTTTCTTCTTTACCACGGTGATTTTTTCTGTGCATTCTCTGTATATACAGGGAACTCCATTCTGTTTTACCTGTTGGCATCTTTCCTTATTTCTGACTACCATATTTTTATGTGCATCACACTTGTTGACACACTTTATACATGCATGCTAGTTCATATGCACACATACTCTTCTCATCTATTCAAATACATATCATCTGATCTATCTTTTTTTTACATGCTTTTCCAAAAAAGCTTAAATTGTGTTAGAAGAAATCAAAATTGCAATTAGCATAATACATCGAATACATATTTTATTTTTATTTATTTTATTTATCGAGTTTTATATACCGTCATTCGGTTTCGCCATCACAACGGTTTACAAGCAAATACAGTGTAATCGTCGACATTTCAAAATTTAAAATACAGTAAAGCCCTCTATTCTGTCCTCCCCACTTTTTAGTTTTTGATTTAGATAGACATTTAGTTCAGAAGGGGCTATTTCTATAAATCCAGTATCCTGCTCTGATCATTGTCTAACTAGTTTTGCAGTGGAAATCAGTGAAAATCTTCAAGAAATCAATATTGATAATTTAGCAGAGCATCTAAATATCTTTCCTCAAGTTTTCCAAAAGTTCCAGATGGACATCTGGAATGGCACCTTGCATGCTTCAGTAGATGATTGCTTCTCCTACAGAACTGTTGGCAAATTCTGCTAACCAGTCACCATGTTTGTGCCTTTGGTTATATTTACTTAAGTGAGGAGTTCGCCAATTTGAAAGAAAGTTATACAAGATTACATTTAGTGAAAGCCAAAGATGTGTAAAACATAGATAATTAGGTATGAAGATGCAATCAAAACTGCTAAGAACAATTATTTCTCTGAACAACTAAGACTGGCAGAGAAATTGTCTAAGTCAGCTGTATCAAGGGGTAGCAAAGCTCTCTAATATGAATAACAATCAGATAGGTGAGTGAATTGAAGGACTGACTGGTGAGATTTTAAAAATTCACTCTGAATTGGGACATCCAGAAGGAGCATGATTAAGGTCTAATAGTGTGTCTGCTAGGGAAGAGGATGACTGGGTTGAAGCAGAGATGGCAGAAATAGATTACAAAAGCCAAATATTAAGTTGTTTAATAAAGTAACAGAGGAAAGTCTGGGTACATTGGAGACAGTTAAATCTTGTGCCTTAGACACACTTCCTTTTAAACTGGTAAAGAGGCAAGAATCATTACCACATTCAGTCTCTTGGGTGAATACCAGCTTAGATCAAGGATTATTGTCAACTTCTCTGTAGTTCGCCCTGTATTAACAAAAATAAGGGCACAGATTCAGCTAATGTGAATTTGTATAGACCTGCCTCAAATCTTCCTTACTTCTCAAGATAACTGAGGGTGGTACACCAACAGATTCAAGACCGCCTCATAAATACAGTATTAATGACTTTCATGTTAGGCAGTCAGGATTCCGAAAAGGACATAGTACAGAATGTGATTTACTTGCCTCGTTCAATGGAATATGGGTCAAATGATAAGGGGAAAGATACCTTTGTTATATTTCTAGATTTGACTGCAGCATTTGATTCCATTGGTCAAGAACTATTGATTCAGCCCCTGAGGTGCTTGGGATTTGCTGGTATGGCACTGTAATGGTTCAGTTTTTTGTTATTAATTTGTAACTATTGTATTCATTGGGATGCAGATCTTTCATTGGTTAAAACTCTGCATTGTGCTGTTCCCAGAAGGGTCGCTCCATGTTCTGATTCTTTTTAATATGTATTTAGAGCCACTGGCAAAAATAACATAGGATAATAGAACAGATTGCTTTGATTTATAAACAGCCTATATTCAGCAGACATATAATATGAGACCGCACCTTGAATACTGTGTACAATTCTGGTCACTGCATCTCAAAAAAGATATAGTTGCGATGGAGAAGGTACAGAGAAGGGCAACCAAAATGATAAAGGGGATGGAACAGCTCCCCCATGAGGAAAGGCTGAAGAGGTTAGGGCTGTTCAGCTTGGAGAAGAGACGGCTGAGGGGGGATATGATAGAGGTCTTTAAGATTATGAGAGGTCTTGAACAAGTAGCACATTTAAGATAAATGGAGAAAATTATTTTTCATTCAACACACAATTAAGCTCTAGAATTTGTTGCCAGTGGATGTGGTTAGTGCAGTTAGTGTAGCTGGGTTCAAAAAGGGTTGGATAAGTTCTTGGAGGAGAAGTCCATTAACTGCTATTAATCAAGTTTACTTAGGGAATAGCCACTGCTATTAATTGCATCAGTAGCATGGGATCTTCTTGGTGTTTGGGTAGTTGCCAGGTTCTTGTGGCCTGGTTTTGGCCTCTGTTGGAAACAGGATGCTGGGCTTAATGGACCTTTGGTCTGACCCAGCATGGCAATTTCTTATGTTCTTATGTTCTAATATAAATATAATAAAGCATTAGTATAACATTTATAAAAATAACACAGACATCTCAGTGTTATGCTTCCCGACGGCAGCAAGCCGCCGCCGGGGCTGACCACTCACCGGGGCGGTGGACCGCGCCGCTCCCGGTAACCTCCGTCATTGCCGTGGTCCCGCGGCGTTCTTGCCGCTGCCTCATCATGGCCGCGGCGTCTGCTGCTCTCCTACGCGCGCCTGACTCCGCCCCCTGCTGGTTCACCTAGAGCCGCGCGCACGCGGCTGAAGAATTATTTAAAGGAGCCACTACAGGAAATTGAGTGGCTCCTTCCTGTCAGCTCCTGCCGGCTAAGGGTATTTAAGGCAAGGTCTGCACCTCAGACCTTGCCTTGGCTTCTTGGCTCCCAGTGGTTCCTGTACTTGTTTCCTGCTCTGCTGTAGTTGACTCCTGGACTGGCATTGGTGTATTCTGGCTCTTGACTCCTGGACTGGCATTGGCGTATTCTGGCTCTTGACTCCTGGACCGGCATTGGCATATTCTGGCTCTCGATCCCTGGAACGGCTGAGGTATATTCTGGCTCTCGACCCCTGGACCGGCTGAGGGGTGTTCTGGCTCTCGATCCCTGGACCGGTTGAGGTGTTTTCTGGCTCCGACCCCTGGACCGGCTGCAGTACTCCTGCATATTCTCTTGTTTTGGACTGTATCTATCTTGCTCCTACTCACGACCTGCTGGAGGCGCCAGCTACTTGAATTTCACGACCTGCTGGAGGCGCCAGCTACCTGAGCTACTCGACCTGCTGGAGGCGCCTGCTATCTGAACTACACGACCTGCTGGAGGCGCCAGCCATCTATACTACACGACCTGCTGGAGGCGCCAGCTATCTGGACTACACGACCTGCAGGAGGCGCCTGCATCCAGATCCTCTTCTGTTTCCACATAAGATCTTGACGAGGCCTCGCCTTCCAGTGCTGAACATCCGTTCTTCACTGGACCAAGGGTTCACACTCCGAAGCCCAACACTCAGGTTCAATCACCTCGTCACGCCTATTTATAATTAACCCCACCCTTGTCCCATATTGTCATATTTGTAAGAAACAACTGTCAGATCTTTATTGGATGGATATGGCTGCAGCATAGGTCATTGCATACAACACTTAAATTTTAAAACAATTACTAAACGTAAGGCCTGCTTCACCATTGCCCCACATGGATTCATGGAGGGGGAGGAGAAGACATGTAGGAGGTCAATCCGTGTAGCTAAGGCTATCAGTTCTTCCAGTGAGTCAGGTGTCTGACGAGCGGCCAGCTCGTCTTTCACGCGGGTATCCAGGCCTCTGCAGAAGAGTGTCTTGAGACATCTGGGATCCCAGCGAAGTTCCGCTGCAAGAGTCTTGAATTCTATGGCAAATTCAGCCAGCGATCTGTTGCTTTGCTTCAAGTCCACTAAAGCAAACCCGGCAACAGACATACGAGCAGGGTCATCAAAAATGGATTTAAACAAGTCCATAAATCCTTCTGTGTCCTGCAGAATAGGGTCCTTGTGTTCCCACAAGGTAGATGCCCACGACAAGGCTCTCCCATCCAAGTATGATAGGATATAACTTGTCTTAGAGAGGCCCGTGGGAAACAATGAGGGTTGTAAGGTAAAATGTAAGCTGCACTGGTTCAAAAAGTCCCAAGTCTTCTGGAGTTCTCCGGAGAATCGAATAGCCGCCGCCAGTGGAACAGCTGTCTTTAAAGTTACCTCCTGTAACTGACCTTCTTGTGTAGAAGCTGTGCCTTGTATCTTCTGTGTGTGAAGCTGATGAAATGCTGCAGTAAGCTTCTCCAAGGTTTCTTGCTGTTCTGAGATGCGTTGAGCCAGGCCCGGTATAGCCTGCAAAGCGGAGAGGTGTGCCGGGTTCATGGGTTACTGACATCCCATTCCTTAAGCTGGATTCCCAGGAGTACTGCTTCTCCAATTTTAAAGCCGGAATCACTGGAGTTAGCAATCTGTTAGAATCTGCTATGCTGATGGGAGGAGCAAGCAGATGGGAGTTGGCAATATATAGGTTATGCTCCTCCACAGGGGAGGAGTTAGCAATCTATTGTAATCTGCTGCTGGATACTCCTGTAGAGGGAGGAGTTTAGCAATCTGTTATGAGTCACCATTCGGAGTTGTAATCTATTAGGAACTGGCTCCCGTAGAAGGAGGGGTTCAGCATCTGATATGCTCCGTAGGTGGAACTAGCAATCTAGTTATGATATAGACTGCTGAGTTGGCAATCTGTACCAGCGGAGTGCTAGATAGGGTACTCAGCTGGAAAGGAATGTAAATAGGTGAATCCTTGGGCCAATGGCAGATGACAGCGCCCCCAGGAGGATATCCTGAGTGGGACCACCGGCTAGGCTTGGTTATGGAGACAGACACAGATAATTCTTTTATTAGACAGGTTAGTAGAACCACCAGAGGTGGCAGTAGTGAGCTGATATGCCCGGCAGGGCTGAAGTCCCTCAGATACTGGAATTGCGATCCCAGGGTTGCTGAGCTGTAGAAAGACTATAGATAGTGAGTAGACAGGGTATGCTGTAAACATAGCCAGTGATAGATGACAATCTCACATAGGTTCTTAAGGAGGCTCAGTAGCTGGAAAGAGATAGGCCCTCGAGGAGCGAGTACCTGGTTCCAGGGAAAGCTCTGAGAGAGCGGTGGTAACTCACGAATGTCTGTATCTGCGATACCTTCCAGGCAGTAGAGAATCTTCAGAGTGGTTAGGAACATGGGCCCTCGAGGAGCGAGTACCGGTTCGTGTCGGCAATCTGAAATAGTAACTCACAATGTCTGTATCTGCGATCGCTTCCAGGCAATAGAGAATCTTCAGAGTCTTCAGGAACATGGGCCCTCGAGGAGCGAGTACCGGTTCCTGTCTGCAATCTGAAATAGAGAAAAGAGCGAGGCCCCCGAGGAGCGGGTACCTCCGGTAAGTCTGAGGAAGCAGAGTAGCTTGGACGAAATCGTTTCCGAGTCGTAGTCCTTGTCCTTGCTAACTCAATCTGTTAGCGAAAGTGAAGACCTTTTGTGTTGGAAGCGGATGACGTCAATACAGGGGGACGCCCCTGAGGTACGCACCCTTGCTGGTCCATACTTCGGAGCGCGCACCCTACGTCATCAGGAACATGGTGGATCCACAGCGTCGATCCTGTCCAGGTACGCCGGAGAGAAGCGGCATGGAGACACTGCGGCAGCAAGCCATCCATCAGGCCCGGGGGGAGTCGCCACAGAGGTAGAGAGGGTGGAGCGAGGGCGAAGAGCAGCCACGAACGCAACAGCCATGATCTGTTATCGACAAAAGAATGGAACCAGTAAAACACACTACCTCCAATACTTATTTGACTTATTTGACAAATACTTATTTGTCAAATACTTATTTGACATTTTAAACTGTCAAATAAGGTGATATGATCAATGGTATCTAAAGGTCCAAAAGGAACCAGGGAAACCAAGACTGAATTCACCCACCTATTAAGGCTTCTCCTCAAATCATCAGTAAGTGAGAGGCAGGAACTTTGAGTACTAAAACCCTTTCTGATGCCTGATTGATACATATAAAAAATATCCTGCTCTTACATGACCATATTCATATGTGAGCTGTAGAAAGGAATGACGAGTGAGGAGATCAAATTTGCAGTGACATAAAATTGTTTTGAGTCATTAAAACAGTACTGGATTGTGAAGAACTGCAGAAGGACCTTGTGAGACTAGAAGACTGTGCTTCTACATGGCAGGTGCAATTTAATGTGTAGAAGTGCAAAGCAATGCATGTAGAGAAAAATAATCCCAACTGCAAGTACATGCTGCTGGGTTTTTCACGTTAGGAGTCACCACCCAGGAAAAGGATTATTTATTTACTCTTTCGGATAGTAGAAAGACTAGGGGGCACTCCATGAAGTTAGCATGGGGCACATTTAAAACTAATCGGAGAAAGTTCTTTTTTACTCAACGCACAATTAAACTCTGGAATTTGTTGCCAGAGGATGTGGTTAGTGCAGTTAGTATAGCTGTGTTTAAAAAAGGATTGGATAAGTTCTTGGAGGAGAAGTCCATTACCTGCTATTAAGTTCACCTAGAAAATAGCCACTGCCATTAGCAATGGTAACATGGAATAGACTTAGTTTTTGGGTACTTGCCAGGTTCTTGTGGCCTGGATTGGCCATTGTTGGAAGCAGGATGCTGGGCTTGATGGACCCTTGGTCTGACCCAGTATGGCATTTTCTTAGGATCTCTGAGTCCTTGAGGATAATATTTTAAAATTTTCAGCTCAGTGTGCAGCGGCAATAGAAAAATCTTTAGCTCCGTGTGCAGCAAAAAGGCAAATAGATTGTTAGGAATTATTTGGAAAGGAATAGAGAACAAAATTGAGACTATAATGCCTTTGTATAGATCCATGGTTCAACCACACCTTGAGTACTATGTGCAGTTCTGGTCATCCCATATTAAGAAAGACAAAGTGGACATGGAAAAGATACAGAGAAGGCACAAAAATGATAAAGTGGATGGAAAAGCTCCCTTATGAAGAAAGACTAAACAGGTTAAAGCTCTTTAATTTAAAAAAGAGACAACTGAGTGGGGATATGATTGAAATTTATAAAATCAAGAGTGAGGTGGAATGGGTAAACAGGGAACTGTTATTTACCCTTTTAAACAACACTAGGACTAAAGGGTGTGCCATGAAACTAGCAACTGGCAAATCTAGAACTCTGTGGAATCTCTTTCCGGAAGATGTGGTCAAGGCAACTACATAGTGGGGTTCAAAAGAGGAGTGGACAAGTTCCTGAAGGAAAAGTTCATAACCAGTTATAATCCAGGTAGAAGTTGGAAAGTTGGTGCTTATCCCTGGGAGTGAAGTATAAGAAATAGATAAACTATTGGGGATCTGATGGACCCGGACAGGCCACTGTTGGAGACAGAATGTTGGGCTCGATGGACCTTGGTCTGAGCCAATATGGCACTTTTCATGTGTTTGTTTTTATGTGTTCCAAACTTTTAACCTAATGAAACTGGCCAGTAATATTCAACTTGAAACTTATCAATGGACGGCTTTTCAGTAAGTGACAAATCAAGGTCTCCTCCATCTTCTCTGGAAAAACATCATCCTGGTTGTATATGTAAGGTAGACACAGGCAGAAGACTTGGCCAACCTGAATTCCTGCCTAGATGCTGTAGCATGTTGGCTATCATCATATAATGTTAAATTAAATCTATTAAAATCAGATACTTAACTCGGGAGACTGGTGCCTGCAGCCCTTCTGTTTCAGCCCGGAACAACAGCTGAGAGGCCACGTGAGAGGAGGAGCCGGAGCGCAGTTAAAATCGGCACGAGAGAGAGCTGACACACTCGGGAGACTGGTGCCTGCAGCCCTTCTGTTTCAGCCCGGAACAACAGCTGAGAGGCCACGTGAGAGGAGGAGCCGGAGCGCAGTTAAAATCGGCGCGAGAGAGAGCTGACACACTCGGGAGACTGGTGCCTGCAGCCCTTCTGTTTCAGCCCGGAACAACAGCTGAGAGGCCACGTGAGAGGAGGAGCCGGAGCGCAGTTAAAATCGGCGCGAGAGAGAGCTGACACACTCGGGAGACTGGTGCCTGCAGCCCTTCTGTTTCAGCCCGGAACAACAGCTGAGAGGCCACGTGAGAGGAGGAGCCGGAGCGCAGTTAAAATCGGCGCGAGAGAGAGCTGACACACTCGGGAGACTGGTGCCTGCAGCCCTTCTGTTTCAGCCCGGAACAACAGCTGAGAGGCCACGTGAGAGGAGGAGCCGGGAGCGCAGTTAAAATCGGCGCGAGAGAGAGCTGACACACTCGGGAGACTGGTGCCTGCAGCCCTTCTGTTTCAGCCCGGAACAACAGCTGAGAGGCCACGTGAGAGGAGGAGCCGGAGCGCAGTTAAAATCAGCACGGCAGCGGCGCTCCACCGCCGCCGGCGCGTTACCAAAGCCGTGCGCACCCCTTGGGTGCGCACGGCTTGGTCCGGCTTAGTCCGGAGCAGGCCGAGCAGGAGGAGAGGCACCGTCTTCAATTACTGAGCCATTGGACTTGGACAGCACCGGTAAATCTCTATTTCTAATCTCTTTTTTTTCTAGTTTGTCTTTTTTGTTATAATGCCAGCCAAACGAAAAGGGAAGGTAAGGGGGTTTCCCTCTGAGCCCCTACCTCCCTTATTGCAATTGGAAATAGATAGATTTATGCAACAATTAGATTTGAAGGGACCCAATGAATCCGTTGGTAGCCTTTTGGTAGAAGAACAGGAGGCTCCCCAGGATGAGACTTCCCTTAGCCCTGTTGTGCGGCCCCCACCTGGCCAACGCCTCACCGATGAAGCAGCAGCAGTGGAACCTACCGAAGTGGTTGGTCAACCACTTGCTTTAGAGGGAGCTACTGGTGGAGTGGATTTGGCATGTGAGAGGTTAGGAAAAAGAGCAGCATTGTCTGCTGGGAACCATCATGATCCCTCTCATCTGGAACATCTTGTGGATGCAAGGCCAAAAACATCTAAACCAGAATTGGTAACTCTTGGCTCACTATGGGACTTGGTTAGTGGGCTAAACGAGACTGTTAACAGACTGGAAAGTAAAATAGATACGGTGTCCTCAAATCTTACACAGCAGTTTGTAGAAGTGCAACAACAAGTAAACGAAATTGACACTAGAATGGATTTAATGGAAGGGAGTATTAAATCTATACAGGCTGTAAATATAGCTTTAATAAAAGATCAGGCTGTGTCTTCCAGGAGATTGGAAATTATGGAAAATAATGCTAGACAGTTAAACATAAGAGTTATGAATTTTCCTCGAATAGCTGGGGAAATCCCATATGTTTCCTTCAAGAGATTTTTAACAGAAGTTCTGGGTTTTACTGAGAATAATATGATATCGATAAACTCCTGTTTCTTTATAAAAAAAAGAACTTCTGGTTTAGCAGTATCAGTCCCAGCTAACTTAACTAGCTTTTTGGAAAATTCAGAGGTCCAAGTACTGGAGAGAGAAACACTAATTGTTTCATTAATATCGACCACTGATATTAGTACATTAATGAAAACTTATTTTCAGAAATTCCCTATTTCATATTTAGGACAAAATGTAAAAATATTCCCTGATTTATCGTTAATTACACGTCAGAAAAGGAAAAAATTTCTTGAATTGAGACAAAGAATATTGTCATTAGGTTTTTCCTTTACTTTAAAATACCCTTGCTGCTGTGTACTAAAGCGAGGAACAGAATCTTTTGTATTTACCCAGGTGGAACATTTAAACCAGTTTGTTGAGTCACGTGTTCCAGTAACTTCGTCACCGGTTGAACCTTGATATACAGGGATTGAGATATGCTAATTGTACAGTAGCTGATTATCCCATATAGCTTTGAATGTCTGGTTAAGATTCTTCTTTAAAGTCCATAGTGCTCAGACTTATTTTTTGTTTCAGAAATAATAATTGAATATATAAGATGTTTTGTTTTTTTTTCCAGCTATTGAAGATTATTTTCTTGTTAATTAATGCATATAATAGATTTTATTGTGTTGGAATCTAATACTATTGTTATACATTGTAAAAATGTATTAAAATTGGTATACATGATATGTAATATGAAAATATAAATAAATAAATAAATAAAAAAATAAATCAGATACTTTATGGATTAGTAGAAGGCATCAATCCCTTCTGGTCCTTTCACCTATCCTTGCTGACCTTAGTCACAAAAGAAGTCATTTCCATTTTGGGAGTTCAGATAAATGTAAAGGTTACTATGTAGAATCATGTTTCAGCAGTTTGCACTACTTTTCTTCATTTATGCCAAATTCATCAATTGCAGCAATTTTTGAACAGAGAGGATCTTGCAATGATTGCCCTTACCCTAATAATCAGTTACTTGGATTATTGCATCACCATGTTTGAGAGTATTATAAATGCATTGCTGATGTGAACAGAATTGTGTGACTGCTGACGGAAGTGAAAAAAATGGAATAATACACAAAAACTGGCAGAATTGAACTGATTCCCAGTTGAATTTAGATTGAGGTTCAAAATATTAACTGTAGATGTTTGTTTAGGGGCTTCCCCAAGTATCTGGTGAAACTAATGGTATAGTCTTTATGTTAATCACAGCTGAATCTACTATAGTATCTGCACCTTCAGTGACTCAGCCAATGACAACACGCTACTCAGAATTTAACTACTGGTATGTGGATCTGGTTCTCTGGAGCAGGCTTCTTCAAAATGTTAGGACATAGAAAAATTACTTATATTTTCAGAAAAGAGTTAAGACATGGCTTTATATCTAGGCCTTTAGAACCCAAATTTGTCAATCTAGGCAAATATGTAAAGAATCAGGTAGTAGTAGATGATTATATGTACTTGGGAATGAGTGGTTAAATAATGAAGTGGACTGACGTTTGGAAATGTTTAATATTATAATGTGTATAACTTAAATATATTATATGTGCCCTTTTAATAATATTCAATTATAGGCTACTCGAGAGTTAAGAAAAAGCAGATAAACAAATAAATAATAAAACCTAGAAAACAATCATCCTGCTTCACAGCACTTGAAAGGGATAACCCCTTTGGTTCACCATTTTGGTAGCAACCTGCCAGTGGCAATCCACCATCCATGGCAGGGATTCCTTTGATATCATCCCATGATGACATCAGCAGGATGGGATGGGAGTCACAGGCAGTGCTGGAATTTGGCACTATAGTAGCCCAAGAAGGGGTCAAGCAGGGTCTTCCACAAAAGGGAGTAGGAAAAGTCCTCCCCTGTTGCTCTTACAGATTTTCTCTGGCTGTCTTCTCCCTCCCATGGCAGGCTCTTTTACATTAACCCGCAATGACATCAGCAGGAGGGGCCAGGCTCACAGGCAATGCCGGATTTTGGCATTAGAGCAACCAGAGCACAGTCAGGCCTTTCATGATAGGGAGTACATGAGTGAGACAATTCTTCCTTAGCCACTCCTGCAGATTAACCTGGCTGTCTTCTTCTTCACACGGCACACCTCTCTTTCACATCATAATTGGGTCTTCTGACTTTAGGTTTTAACCAGTAAACCCCAATAAAACACCCTGATGGAAAAAAAAAAAAAGGGTGTTTATTTATTAGATAAACACCACTTTTCCTAGTACTCTCACCCCCTTCTTTGCCTACCTGGATCCCATGCTTTGTTTTTGTGCCTTTTCCATGTTAACAACTCCTCAGCTGCACAAATGTATGTATTTGATTCAACCAGAAAAGATACCCAACAATAGTACCAGAGCTACGAGAAAACAGATTTTTGGTAACCCCAAAGAACCCCCAATTAGTTGGAAAATAAACACCTAAATTTACAATTAATATACACCTAAAATCAGAAACCTTAATCATAATCTATGGAACTGTGGATACCCAGCACAGTAAGGAATATTAAAACTTGCCAGGTTCTTTGGGTACTTGCCAGGTTCTTATGGCCTGGATTGGCCACTGTTGGAAACAGGATGCTGTGCTTGATGGACACTTGGTCTGACCCAGAATGGCATGTTCGTATGTTCTTATAGATATTACTTACATAATGCTTTGCTACTTTGGCAAGTAGAGCTAAACTACTAGCTAACACTAACTCATACTATTCAGTATTGCACGTTAATGCACACATATAGGGCCGGATTTTAAATGCCCTGCTTGCATAAATCTGGCCGGATTTACGCGCGCAGGGCCCTCGCGCACCGGCGCGCCTAAGTCCCGGGGCTTCGTAAAAGGGGCGGGAAGGGGCGTGTCCAGGGTCAGGGGGCAGTTCAGGGCGGGACCGTGGGCGTGGCGCCGGCCCGGGGGCGTGGTCGAGGCCTCCGGACCAGCCCCCGGGTCGGGTGATGGCGCGCTAGCAGGCTGCTGGCGCGCGCAGATTTATGTCTGCTTTCAGCAGGCATAAATCTGCCATCAAAAGGTAGGGGGGGTTTAGATAGGGCCGGGGGGGGTGGATTAGGTAGGGGAAGGGAGGGAAAGGTGCGGGGGGGTGGAAAGAAAGTTCCCTCCGAGGCCGCTCCGATTTCGGAGCGGCCTCAGAGGGAACAGGCAGCGTGCGCCGGGCTCAATGTGCACCCCCTTGTGCGCGCCAACTCCGGATTTTATAAGATACGCGCGTATCTTATAAAATCCAGCGTACTTTTGCTCGCGCAAAATTGTAAAATCTACCCCATATTGTTCACACCCCTAAGAACATAAGAAACTGCCATACTGGGTCAGACCAAGGGTCCATCAAGCCCAGCATCCTAACATTGGCCAAACCAAGCTACAAGAACCTGGCAAGTACCTAAACATTAAGAAGAACCCGTGCTACTGATATCAGTAAAAACAGAGGCTATTCCCTAAGTCAACTTGATTAATAGCAGTTAATGGACTTCTCCTCCAAGAATTTAACCAAATCTCTTTTAAACCTAGCTATACTAACTGCACTAACCACATCTTCTGGCAACAAATTCCAGAGCTTAATTGTGCGTTGAGTGAAAAAGAATTTTCTCTGATTAATTTCAAATATGCTACTTGCTAACTTCATGGAATGCCCACTGGTCCTTCTGTTATCTGAAAGTGTAAATAACCGATTCACATCTACCTGTTTTAGAAATCTCATGATTTTAAAGACCTCTATCATATCCTCCTCAGCCATTTCTTCTCCAAGCTGAACAGCCCTAACATCTTTAGCCTTTCCTCATAGGGGAGCTGTTCCATCCCCTTTATCATTTTGATCGCACCTTCTCCAGTGCAAGTATATCTTTTTGGAGATGTGGTGACCAGAACTGTATACAGCACTCAAGATGTGGTGTCACCATGGAGCAATAAAGAGGCAATATGACATTTTCTGTTTTATTCACCATTCCCTTCCTAATAATTCCTAATATTCTGTTTGCTTTTTTGACTGCTGAAGCACACTGAGCCAATGATTTCAATGTATTATCCACTATGATGCTTAGATCTTTTTCCTGGGTGGTAACTCCTAATATGGAACCTAACATCATGTAACTACTGCATGGGTTATTTTTCCCTATATGCAACACCTTGCACTTGTCCACATTAAATTTCATCTGCCATTTGGATGCACAGTCTTCCAGTCTCACAAGGTCCTCCTGCAATTTATCACAATCTGCTTGTGATTTAACTACTCTAAATAATTTTGTATCATCTGCAAATTTGATAACCCCACTCATTGTATTCCTTTCCAGATCATTTATAAATATATTGAAAAGCACCTGTCCAAGTACAGATCCCTGAGGCACTCCACTGTTTACCCTTTTCCACTGTGAAAAATAGACCATTTAATCCTACTCTCTGTTTCCTGTCTTTTAACCATTTTGTAATCCACGAAAGGACATTGCCTCCTATCCCATAATTTTTTAGTTTTCTAAGAAGACTCTTGTCAATCCCCTTCTAAAAATCCAAATACACTACATCTACCGGTTCACCTTTATCCACATGTTTATTAACTTCTTCAAAAAAATGAAGCAGATTTGTGATGCAAGACTTCCCCTGCATAAATCAATGTTGACTGTGTTCTATTAAACCATGTCTTTCTATATGCTCTGTGGTTTTGATCTTTAGAATAGTTTCCACTATTTTTCCCAGCACTGAAGTCAGGCTCACTGGTCTATACTTTCCTGGATCACCCCTGGAGCCCTTTTTAAATATTGGAGTTATATTGGCCACCCTCCAGTCTTGAGGTACAATGGATGATTTTAATGATAGGTTACAAATTTTAACTAATAGGTCTGAAATTTAATTTTTTAGTTCCTTCAGTACCCTAGGATACATACCATCCTGGTTCAGGTGATTTGCTACTCTTTAGTTTGTCAATCTGGTCTACTATATCTTCCAAGTTCACAGTGATTTGGTTCAGTTCATCTGACTCATAACCCTTGAAAACCATTTCAGGGAATCAGTATCTCCCCAGTATCCTCATTAGTAAACACAGAAGCAAAGAATTAATTTAGTCTTTCTGCAATGGCTTTATCTTCCCTAATAGCCCCTTTAATCCTTGGTCATCTAACGGTCCAACTGACTCCCTCATAGGTTTCTTGCTTCGGATAAATTTAAAAAAAAAATTATTATGAGTTTTTGCCTCAATGGACAACTTCATTTCAAATTCTCTCTTCGCCTGTCTTATCAATGTTTTACACGACAGTGCTTATAATTTTTCCTATTTTCTTCAGAAGGATACTTCTTTCAATTTTTGAAGGATGTTTTTTTTGCCTAAAATAGCCTCTTTCACCTCACCTTTTAATCATGCTGGTAATCGTTTTGCCTTTCTTCCACCTTTCTTAATGCGTGGAATACATCTGGACTGCGCATCTATGATTCTATTTTTAAACAATGTCTATGCCTGTTGTACATTTTTAACCTTTGCAGCTGCACCTTTCAGGTTTTTTCTATTTTCATCTTTTTATCAAAGTTTCCCTTTTGAAAATTTAGTGTTAGAGCTGTAGATTTATTTATTGTCCCCCAGTTATTAGTTGAATGAGTAGATGTGAATCGGTTATTTACACTTTTGAATAATAGAAGGACTAGGGGGCATTCCATGAAGTTAGCAAGTAGCACATTTAAGACTAATCGGAGAAAATTCTTTTTTACTCAACGCACAATTAAGCTCTGGAATTTGTTGCCAGAGGATGTGGTTAGTGCAATTAGTGTAGCTGGGTTCAAAAAAGGTTTGGATAATTTCTTGGTGGAGAAGTCCATTAACTGCTATTAATCAAGTTTATTTAGGGAATAGCCACTGCTAATAATTGCATCAGTAGCATGGGATCTTCTTGGTGTTTGGGTAATTGCAAGGTTCTGGTGGTCTGGTTTGGCCCCTGTTGGAAACAGGATACTGGGCTTCATGGACCCTTGGTCTGACTCAGCATGGCAATTTCTTATGTTCTTATGTTCTTAGTTCAAATTGATCATGTTATGATCACTATTGCCAAGTGGCGCCACCACATTACCTCGTTCAGCAAATCCTGAATTCCATTAAGAATTAAATCTAAAATTGCTCCCTCTCTCATTGGTTCCTGAACCAATTGCTCCATGAAGCAGTCATTATTCCATCCAGGAACTTTGTCTCTAGCATGTCCTGATGTTACATTTACCCAGTCAATACTGGAATAATTGAAATCTCCCATTATTACAGCTCTGCCAAATTGGTTAGTTTCCCTGATTTCTCTTAGCATTTCATCATACTTCATTCCACAATACAATACTGGGTGATTCATTTGGTAACCAACCTTCTAAAGTCCCACAATGGTGGCCATATATTAAGGTAAAGTTCCCTGTATGAGTACAATAGGAAGCCTGGATTCCCATCTCTGCTGATTATGTATAAAAAATAATGAGTTCTTGTGTGTGATATTGTAAGAAAATAGTGAAGTGAATATTGGAAATACCCTGTCACCTTGTGTGTTTGTGAAGTTGAATAATATATTTTTTAGAATATTTAAATGAAGCAGTGTGGTGATTGAAGTATGGGGAAAGTATGTTAACTACTAATCTTTAATTCAAGCTGATACCCCAGTCAGAGCATGTTTAGATTACTTCCTTTGCCCAGTTCCAGATGTTGGTGGTGTCAGGAGTGTGACTTCATATTTGGAAAGCAGTAATGATGGTCATACATGTTGTGATGAAGCAGATGTTAGGAAGTTTAGAGCAGGGACTGACCTAAAAGGGTGTTTATTTATTTTACCTAAGGTTTCCAGGTCATATTTTGTTTACATTAGATATAATTATTTTCATCCTGATATTACCAACCTCTGGAATAGAATGGAGTAAACACAATGGGCAGATTGTGATGTCAGCCCAGTTTAAAGGGATGAAACGTTAATTTCTCTATTATTTTTATATAACTTAGATCATGCCTTTGTATGCCACAATTGGCAGTTCATATGCAATCCATATTGCTATAGTCAATTACATATTCAGTTGTTTTGTTGTAGATATATTACAATATTCATGCATAACAGTTAGAGAACACACATTAAAGACTTAGCTCACCATGGCCTGGATTTTCTAATATTGCACAGGTTTGTGAATCCCGTGGTGGCGGGGGGTGGGCCTGCGAAAGCCGGCTGTGATCGCACAACTGCGGTGTAATCGCTGCTAGCTTTCGCACCCAATAGCGCCACCGTGAAAGGTGGTGCTATTGGGCGCACTACTGGCGGCGATAACGGGTCTTAACTTATCGCCACCAGCGAAGTTACCGCCGCGTCCGCCCCAACTCCTCCTCTTCCGGTCCTGATTCCGCCCCTATCAAGCTATCGCACGTGAAAAGGGACAACGGCAGGACTGCTGATGCGGTTTGTTCATATATAAAAAACCTTCTTTTGAGACTATACAGTGTCACAGCATTGGAAGTTAAAATATAGTGTCCTTTTGTTGTTTTTTGCTTTTTTTTTTTTTTTTTTTTTTAGTATTTATGTAAAACATTCCTTTGAGTTTTGCATATGTTAATGTTTGATGAAGCATGCTTACATTTTATTATTAATATCAATGATAAATTAATTTACCCGGAAAGCAAGGGTTAATACCTTATTTTCAACTGGATCTGAGAAGCATAAGGAGGTAAAGTGACATGTCCAAAAACACTTGGAGTCAGTTGCAGACACGAGTCTAACTTTTGACCCAGGTCGTCTTCAAGTCAAAATCCTAGTGAACCTGTTAAATCTTCTTTTAGCCTTGTTCCATTTCACATGTGTGGACATTACCTATATCTGTATAAAATAGCAAATACATAAATTATTTTGAGAGACCAAAGTAGTGCATTTGTTATAGAAAGGAACTAGAAGGGCAATATTTAGCCGTAGTGTGGCTCAGCTAGGTAACTGGATAACCTTATCCGGCTAACTTAGCTTGTACATTCAACAGCACAGCCACACCACTGTATATGTATTTATTTATTTATGACATGTATAAATTGCTTTCCAGTTTTTACAATAAAAGCTTCCAAAGAGATGTACAAAACAAATAACTGAAAACATATGTTATGAACGTGGACCCTTGGACCGGCTAGAGTGTTGGATAGATCCGCTGGAGGAAGGCCTACAGTGGAACTCGTAGCCAGGAGGCGGTACTAGACCAGGAGACCGGGCAGGACCTTCACCTATACCAGCCCTCATTCCCCGCAGATTGAGCCCTTGGGTGCCGGGGCTGGCAGGACTTAGGCGAGGGTCTCCTGGCAACGAAGAATCCAAGGAACAGTCCGGGTCGATGCAGGCAGACGCGTGGGAGAGATGAAGACGGTCCAGAGGGCATGGCAGGCGACAGCAGAGTGAGACGAAGATCCAGGCCAGATGTCGGGGCAAGCTGAAGACTAGCAAGGTTGGAGGACAAGCCAAAGGTCAGGACGGGCAGCAGACAGAGAGAAAACCGGAAGTCAAGCAGAAGCAGGAACAGGAGCGGGACCAGGAACTCGGGAGCAGGAGCAGAACAGGAGCACGGAGTCAGGAGTGGAACAGAAGCACGGAGTCAGGAGCGGAGCTGGAACAGGAACACTGGAACTGGAGAATGCAGAAACAGCAACTTGGAGAGTCGACCTGTTGCCAAGGCAGGGAACAGAGATCCAAGGTGGGTTTAAATAGCCCGGGCGTCTGACGTCATCTTCGGGGCCTGAGCCGAGGTTTCCCACCACGGCCCCTTTAAATTCCAGCCAGTTGCATGTG
This sequence comes from Rhinatrema bivittatum, assembly GCF_901001135.1. Taxonomy (NCBI): domain Eukaryota; kingdom Metazoa; phylum Chordata; class Amphibia; order Gymnophiona; family Rhinatrematidae; genus Rhinatrema; species Rhinatrema bivittatum. The sequence continues at coordinate 363,807,642 of NC_042619.1, forward strand.
CGTGCGCCTAAGGAGCGGGGCCTGGAGGAGGAAGTCGTCGGCGTCTCCCTCATGGGGAGAACGCCACGGGAAGGCCCTGCCGCGGCCCGGAGCCGCACGGAGAATGCCGCAGTGAAGACCAGAGAGGGGCAACAGGTAAGGGGGGGACCTGGCCGTGGCTGCCCATGGCCAGGGTTCACAACAACATCAAACCACAATAAAATCATAAAGCCAAACAAAACATCCTCCAAACAATGGAAAAAGCTAGCATTGCTTAAAAGACACATCTAAAATTATCTTAAATCAGAGGTAGCATTCCAGGAGATGACTCATATAAAATTACTGATAACAGTACAAAAGCAATCATACCTGGGACATCATTAGCCAAGTTTTCACTTGGCGACGGAATCACATAAGATTTTTCTCTTCCCTTTTCACTGGAAGAAGTTCATTCCAAATCTTGGGGATAAATAATCAACTATCTAAAGTTAGTCAGATAAGTTTATCTGTCTAACTTTAGAGCAGCCCTATAGCCCAACCAGACTTAGCCAGATAAATTATCCAGCTAACTCTAAATATCTGAGTTAACTAGATAACTTATCTGGCTAAGTTGGCTTCCCCAGAATGCCCTTGCTTCGTCCACTATTTATTCAGCTAAGTGGTGGCTATTCAGTGGGACCAGATATTCAACCACCGCTACTTAGCCAGATAAGTCCTAATTTATTCAGCTAAGTGACTTTCAATATCAGCTCTAGATTTTCATTTCTATTTATTGGCTGAGCATAGATCATAAAACTAATCTTTAACAGCGATATTAAGTAAATTTTAACACCTAAGCATACCACGCTTTTAAAGAGTGAAAAACAGCCAGTTTTAAGATTAACAGTGGTTTTCTAATGAATTGGCTAAGCACTAACATTGTCATAAAAACTTACATATATACCAGTGTGTAAGGTGTAATTAAATTCTGCTGAATACCTATCCACAAAGTCTGGAGGGAAATTGCTTTGTTTACTGTAACTAAAACAAAAGACTTATGGGGATGCAACAGTAACTTAATAGCTCTGTTTGTGTGGTAGCTGTCCAAAGGGATTTACTCTGTTTTGGTTCATGAAGTCTCATTAGCTAGCTAGGCCTAGAATTACAATTTTTATAAAGATGTTCTCTGTGTTTACCATGATTGAATGTGGCATGATCTTAGTATCAGCTAATTTAATTTGATCCAGTTAGTCAATTGCAACACCAATACACATATGAAGACTTTATTATAATTCTCCTAGTCTTGTTAGCTTTCTTGATGTTAGATTACTATGAGATCAATATGCCACACCTTTTAGCCAGCAAAGTAATGCTGTCTGAATATTCGGCTACATTCAGTGGCTGCTAGTTAGCTGAATAAATGAAGAATGGGAAGGGGGCACTCCAGGGTCGAACTACTTATAGAGCTCATTTAGCTGGATTATTGCCAAGATTTTAGTAGACTAAGGGCCTTATTTACCAATTTCGCATGGATAACGCATGCGTTAGTAAAAGGGGCGTTCCCATGCAAATAAGGCACTTTCCGCAATGTTGCGAATTTTTTGCGGTTTGCGAATTTTACACAAATCGCGAATACGTTTTCGCGATTCGAGGTGAAATCGCACATTGGGAATGAAATCAGCACGCTGCGTGATCTTTTCGCGGTCAGCGGTAAAAAGTGAAACCAAATACCGCGTCCCGTGATAATGTGACATGTATAAAAGGTCACTTCCTGCCCCTCCTCCTTTGAGGGTTTGGAAGAAGTTTTGGAGTGGAGGTAGGACTTTGGAGTAGTAGGAGCAGTTTGAGCTATTATATTGATTACTGAGTGTGGTGTCTTGTTTTCCTCTGTGTTGTCATCTGTTTCCTTTAACCTGTGTCTTTTGTCATATCTGTTGGAGTGAAAGCTGGTCTGTTAACTGTTTGTCTTTATCTGTGTGGAGGAGGGAGGAGGAGAGTGGTGGTGGTGGTGAGGAGGAGGAGGAGTGTGGTGGTGGTGGTGATGAGGAGGAGTGCGGTGGTGGTGGTGAGGAGTGCGGTGGTGGTGATGGCAAGGAGGAGTGTGGTGGAGGATGGAGCGTGACAGGAGTGGGAAGAGAGGACAGAAGAGGGGAGTTGAGAATAGGGGGAGGAGGAGGGAGGAAGAGGGACCTAGTTCTAGGGGTATGAGGAGTAGGATCAGGGACAGGGGTAGTGGGAGAGATAGGCAGGGGGGAAGTGATAGGAGGGTGGGGGAGGGGGAAAGGGTGAGGCAGGAAAGAATGGTGAAAAGAAGTAAGGCTAGACAGCCAGGGCAGAGGGAAAGGGAGCTGGAAGTGCAGGGTCAGGTGGGGGGTGGGGGGGGGAGGTGGTGGTGGAAGGGAGTGGGGAATCCGGTGGGTCGGAGAGTGAGGGTAGGGAGGAGACCCCTCCGGAAGTGGCACCCCAACCAGGCAGCCAGGCAAAGGTGAGGCAGCGTGCTATACGCTTCAGCCAGGAGGACAATGATCGGCTGATTGAAGGTGTCCTCCACCACTATGCCCATCTCTTTGGCAACCTGGCAGTGAAGACATCCAAGGCAGCCAAGGCACAGCTATGGGCCAGCATTGCAGCAGACATCAGGCGCCAAAGTGGGATACCTCGCACCGGGGAGCAGGTGTCCCACCGTTATAGGGACATAAAGACACAGATGAAGGTGAAGATAGCGGAGCGCAACGAGTACCTGCGGGTGACAGGAGGAAGATCCCCTTGCCCAATCCGCTTCACGGACATGGAGAGGCGTCTGATGCCTGAAGAACCTGGCTGGGAATTCCCGCTGCGGGGAGGAGTAGATCCAACGGGCCCAGCCTAAAAGTCGGCCTCTTCTCTCGAAACCGGCGCTGGATGCGACAGTCCACACGACCTGCGAGATCAATCAGAGCGTTCAGGTCATCAGGGAGGTCTCGGGCTGCCAATTCATCTTGCAGCTTTGGGGAGAGACTCTCCAGAAAAATGCCGTGCAGGCTGTCGCTCCCCCAGTTTAGTTCGGCGGTGAGAGTCTGGAACTCTACGGAGTGTTCTGCCAGAGGCCGGTTCCCCTGGCGTAACTGGAGTAACTCTGAGGCAGCAGTGGACTTGCGGGAGGCTTCGTCAAAGACCCGCCTGAAGGCAGAGATGAAGTGCACCAAGTTGTCCAGGCGAGAATCTTGGCACTCCAAAAGGTTGGAGGCCCATGCCAGGAGTTTCCCATCCAACAGAGAAATGATGAAACTTGTCTTGACCTGGTCCGTTGGAAACTGAAGCAGAAGCAGGTTAAAGTGAATATAGCACTGGTTCAGAAACCCTCGGCATAGTTTCGCATCTCCTGAATACCGTAAAGGTACTGGCATCTGGATGGGAGCTGTAGTGGCGGAAGTGGCCCCAGTTCCTGGTACCGTGGAGCTGGCAGCCATGGCTCCTTCGACACGGTCAGCTAACCTCTGTACCGTCACTGTCAGAGCGTCGAGGCATGTCTGCTGCTGTTGCAGCCTCTGGGCAATACCCGGAATGGCTTTCAGGCCGGCTAGGTCCGCCGGGTCCATGGCCTTGCAAACTGTTACGGTTGTGGAACCTTGGGCCGGTTGGAACAGAAGATGGTACGCTGTGGAGAACCACGGCAAGCGTCCCAACCGGGAGGCGGCTCGGAAGGCTCAGAGAAGGCTTCGACCCTGAGACACGGTGGAGTCCTATGCGACCAAGGACTCGGTAAAGGCTGAAAGGACGGATGACGTTGGGCCCTGGTGACTGACGTCTTCACCCTGGAAACCAGTACTACCCCAGGAGGAGCCCGTAGGAGTCCAGCCGCTGGGACTTTTGGAGATTCGCCCTGGAAGCCGGAGCCCCCCCAGGAGGCGCCCGTAGGGGCCCGGCCGCTGGGACTTAGGTGAATCTTCTGGGACAGCGAAGACCAGGAAGACAGCTGAGTCGGAAGCCGGGGGTCGGAGAAGAGACCAAACCAAGGATGAGGCAGAAGACGGAGTCGTGGATGGAGCCGGGTCAGAGCCAGAGGTCAGAGACAGTACCAAGCCAGGAACAGCAGCCGAAGACGAAGTCAGGGACGGAGCCAGAGGTCAGAAGCCAGAAGACGGACGTCGAAACCAGAACCAAGGGGCGGAGGCAGGAGACGGAGTCAGGAACAAGCCGGGTCGGAGACAGAAGCAATCCAAGAGCAGACAGCAGCTAGCAAGACAGGAACTCCTGAGAACCTCGTTGCAAGGCAAGGATCTATCCCAGCTGCAGGGTAATATACCCTGCAACGTCTGACGTCATCCTGGAGCTGTCCACAGTTTTCCCGCGCTGGCCCCTTTAAGAGGAGAGCCCGCGCGCGCGCGCCTAGGGGGCGGTGCCAGCAACGGGGAATCGATGACGTCTCCCTCGCAGTGGAGACGCCGCGGCAGGCCGCGGAACGGGCCCGGGAGGCCGAAGACGAACTCGCACGGGCCGGGCCGGCCCCAAGGTAGGTGGAGGGACCGGGGCACGGCCCGGTCCCGCAACACTGACTTCCTCACAGGCTTTCTGCTTCGGATATATTTTAAAATGTTTTTACTGTGAGTTTTTCCCTCTACGGCCAACTTCTTTTCAAATTCTCTCTTAGCCTGTCTTATCAATTTCTTACAGTTAACTTGCCAACGCTTATGCATTATCCTATTTTCTTCTGTTGGATCCTTCTTCCAATTTTTGAATGAAGATCTTTTGGCTAAAATAGCTTCTTTCACTTCCCCTTTTAACCATGCTGGTGATTGTTTTGCCTTCTTTCCACCTTTCTTAATGTGTGGAATACATCGGGACTGTGCTTCTAGGATGGTATTTTTTGACAATGACCACGCCTCTTGCACACTTTTTACCTTTGTAGCTGCTCCTTTCAGTTTTTTTCTATTTTTCTCATTTTATCAAAGTTTCCCTTTTGAAAATTTAGCACGAGAGCTGTGGATTTGCTTATTGTCCCCCTTCCAGTCATTAATTCAAATTTGATCATATTGTGATCACTTATTGGCAAGCGGCCCATCCACCGTTACCTCTCTCACCAAATCCTGTGCTCCACTGAGAATTAGATCTAAAATTGCTCCCTCTCTCATCGGTTCCTGAACCAATTGCTCCATAAAGCTGTCATTTATTCCATCCAGGAACTTTATTTCTCTAGCATGTCCCGATGATACATTTACCCAGTCAATATTGGGGTAATTGAAATCTTCCATTATTACCGCACTACCAATTTGGTTAGCTTCCCTAATTTCTCTTAGCATTTGTCCATCTCATCATCTTGACCAGGTGGACGGTAGTATACTCCTATCACTATAGTCTTCCCCGACACACAAGGGATTTCTACCCATAAAGATTCAGTTGTGCATTTAGTCTCATGCAGGATGTTTATCCTGTTCGACTCTATGCCATCCCAGACATAAAGTGCCACACCGCCTCCTGGGTGCTTCTCTCTGTCATTGCGATATAATTTGTACCCCGTATAGCACTCCTTCCACCATGTCTCTGAGATGCCAATTAAGTCTAATGTCATCATTCACTGCTATACATTCTAATTCTCCCATCTTACTTCTTAGACTTCTGGCATTAGCATATAAACATTTCAAAGTTTGGTTTTTGTTTGTATTTTCATTCTGCTTTTTAATTCATAGGGATAAGTTAGAATTGGTTAGCTCAGGTGAGTTTTTAGTTACTGGCACCTGGACTACTTTTCTTATTATTGGAACCTCACTGTCGGGAGGTCCTAATTCTAATGCATCATTAGTATCCTTTGAAGATACCTCCTTCTGAAACATGCGCTGCTGAGCAACTGTCGGCTTTCCCCTTTGTTCTAGTTTAAAAGCTGCTCTATCTCCTTTTTAAAGGTTAGCGCCAGCAGTCTGGTTCCACCATGGTTAAGGTGGAGCCCATCCCGTCGGAAAACTCCCCCTTCCCCAAAAGGTTCTCCAGTTCCTTACAAAACTGAATCCCTCTTCCTTGCACCATCGTCTCATCCATGCATTGAGACTCCGGAGCTCTGCCTGCTTCTGGAGACCTGCGCGTGGAACAGGGAGCATTTCAAAGAATGCTACCCTGGAGGTTCTGGATTTAAGCTTTCTACCTAAGAGCCTAAATTTAGCTTCTAGAACCTCCCTCCCACATTTTCCTATGTCGTTGATGCCCACATGTACCACGACAGCCGGCTCCTCCCCAGCACTGTCTAAAATCCTATGTAGGTGACGCGTGAGGTCCGACACCTTCGCACCAGGTAGGCATGTTACCAGGCGATCAGCACGCCCACCAGCCACCCAGCTGTCTACATTCCTAATAATCGAATCACCAACTATGACGGCTGACCTAACCCTTCCCTCCTGGGCAGTAGGCCTTGGAAATACATCCTTGGTGTGAAAGGACAATGCACCACCTGGAGAGCAGGTCCTTGCTACAGGATCTTTTCCTGCTGCACCAGGTTGATGCTCTCCAATCATGGGACCTTCTTCCTCCATAGCAGCACCAGGGCTGCCAGTCTGAAGTTGGGACTTGGCTACTATGTCCGTGAAGGTCTCATCTATATACCTCTATCTGGTTCAGCTCCTCCAGGTCTGCCACTGTAGCCTCCAGAGATCGAACTCGTTCTCTGAGAGGCAGCAGCTCTTTGCATCGCATGCACATATACAATTTCTCACCGGCGGGTAAAAAATCATACATGTGACACTCAATGCAAAAGACTGGGAAGCCCCCCCCCCCTCTTGTTCAAATTTGTTGAGTTCCAGTTTTTGGTTGCTATGGGAGTAGGAATGTGTCTAATTAACGTCCTTTAAATGTATTAGTGAATTCACTATATGGCTGGTAGTGGCCATCAAACTCTCAATAAGGTTTTTTTTTGTTTGTTTTTTTTGTGAAAGTGGCACCTGCCTATAAATTAAAGGATGAGCATGGGGTGGGTGGATGATGGATGGGAGGATTGGGAAATACAAACAGTTTAACTTCAGTTAGTCAGCCAGAGTGACTCACTGCTCTCTTGATTAACAAAGGTTGGTACCTAATCAAACCAAATCACACTACCTTAACACCTTTCCAAGGTGAGTGCTGAACTTTTCAACCTTTTTACTTAGGTATAGACTGCTCCTAGCTTATTTCTAGCTTCTGGCTACTTTTTTTTTTTTTTTTTTAATCCTTTATCCATTTTTAGTTTACAAAACCTTTAAATTTTGCAAATACAGAAAATTAGATCAGATGAAAGAGACAAAAATAAGAACAATTTTTAAACCTGATAACAGCCATTCATCTTTTCTGAATATTAAGTCAATATATATTTTGCCATTATATCCACATGGCAATATGTAAAGATCCATTATAATTGAGAGTGAATAACAGGAAAAAATAATAATCTTTTTACAAATGAAAAGGAAGCACATATCTCAACCATTACACTTAAGTATTTATGGGTGATGATGTGACAGGAGTTTTCAATGACAAAAAAGTTTTTAATTGTTCGGAAGTGAAGAAAATATTAACTTCTGCTCCTTTCTTTAAATAGCATTTGCAGGGAAACTTGATTTTAAATGAGTAACCCAATGCAATGACTTGTTGGCGCAGAGCTAAGAACTCTCTGCGTCTACCTTGGGTGATCGGTGATAAATCTGGGAAAATCTTCACATTTTCATTTAAGAAAGGAGTAGGAAATTTGCTGAAATATTTCTTCATAATGGACTGGACATCCATAGTAGATAACATTGAAACCAATAAAGTTGCTCTGTCTATTACTTCTGTAGTATTTGACTCTTCTAAGAATTGGGTTAAATTTTCCTGAATATCTAATCTGTTTGATGTAGATGATGATTTAGGCAAAAAATAACATTTGTTCACTACAGGAATATTTGCTTCATCAAAACATAAAACATTTAACATAAATCTTTTTAAGGTAATATAAGGGTTTTCACCCAGAACCCGGGGAAAGTTTAAGATCCTAATATTTAACTTTCTTGAAGAGTTCTCAAGTATTTCCAGTCTCCTTGCCATTGACTGATTGTCTTTAGCAACAGCAGCGTGAAATTTTAAATTGGTCTGTTCTTTTTCCTCCAGGGTCAATACTCGTTTAGAAACCTGATCAAGTTTCTTTTGTAAATCATTTGTATTTTGGGAGCTTTGAGAAGCTAATGTCCTCACTTCCTCACCCAGATGATTTACAACTGACGCTACTCCCGCCATCAAATCCCAAAGAGCAGTCATAGTCACTACATCAGGGCAATCTGGAATTTTCAGGGGTTTAAAGGACGGGGTGAGTACTTGCGGTATTTGCAGGCTTGAACTCGCAGAGCTTACCCCGGCTGCCCCTTCTCCCAGTCCAATATCCGTTGTTCCCGCACTGGCTGTTGTTCCTTCTGGGACGACCAAAGTTGTTGCTGGTGCTAGTATAGCGTCGGTCAGCGTTGGCGTCTCTGCAAATGACCCGGAAGGGGTTCCTTCAGTCAGCGCGTCAGGTTGGAAAGGTAGCCCTGACCCTTGTGTTGGAACTGCTCGCTGTTCTGGACTCAGAGTAGTCTCCTCCGGGGCGGATATCTCACTCTCCGATCGCCGCTCCAAGGGTTCCTCGACTTCTGGGTTGATGGTTGAGGAGGTAAGGAACTGTGTAATCTTCTGCTGCAAAATCGATAACGGAGGGGGTGCCGAGGGATAAACCCTTACTTTTCCCTTCCGTTTTGGAGGCATTTTCACAAAATATTCAGTAATTGAGGAAAAACGCAGGAGATCTACAGGCTCCAACTCTTAATGTGCCGCTATCTTGGATCTCCTTCTCCTACTTTTTTTTTTTTAATATACAAACACTCTAACTTCCTCTTATTAGCTGCTTTACAGACTATTAAAAATAAACACACTAACTACTGCGTATTAGCTGCCTGACTGACTATTTAAAAATACAAACAGTCTGACTTCAGTTTATTCCCTGCCTTATTGACTATTAAAAGCACAAGCATACACAAACACACTGAATAATATTCCCAAATAGTTAACTTCATCCCAATACTTTTAAAAAAGAAAATTTCCCAAGCATAAACTTACTGGTTCCTTTCAGCCACCAGCAAGGTGATCCTCTCCTCTCAGTGCTCCCACATCAGTGCAACCCCTGCAAACTGATGAGCCAGTTGTTAATACAAACAAGACACATGCTTTGAAATGTCTATATAGAAATGCTAGAAGTCTAAAAAAGAAGATGGGAGAGTTAGAATGTATAGCACTGGATGAAGAGGTAGATATAATTGGCATCTCAGAGACAAGTTGGAAGGAGGATAACCAGTTGGACACTGATACCAGGGTACAAATTATATAGAAATGATAGAATGGATCCAGTTGGTAGAGGGCTGGCACTGTATGTTAAAGAGAGCATTGAGTCAAACAGGATAAAAGTTCTGCTTGAAACAAAATGCAATGTTGAATCTTTATGGATAGAAATTCCAGGTGAAAAAGGGAATACAATAGTAATAGGGATGTATTACCATCCACCTGGCCAAAATGAACTAACAGACAATAAAATGCTAAAAGAAATTTGGGAAGCTAACAAAATCAGCAGCACAGTAATAATGGGTGATTTCAATTTCCCCAGTATTGATTAGGTGAATGTTACATCAGGACATTCTAGAGAAGTATACTTCCTAGATGATATAAATGACAGCTTCATGGAGCAGCTGGTAGAAGAACCTAAAAGAGGGGAAAGTATTTTAGGTACAGAGAAGGGCAACCAAAATGATAAAGGGGATGGAACAGCTCCCCTATGAGGAAAGGCTGAAGAGGTTAGGGCTGTTCAGCTTAGAGAAGAGACGGCTGAGGGGGGATATGATAGAGGTCTTTAAGATCATGAGAGGTCTTAAACGAGTAGATGTGACTCGGTTATTTACACTTTCGAATAATAGAAGGACTAGGGGGCATTCCATGAAGTTAGCAAGTAGCACATTTAAGACTAATCGGAGAAAATTCTTTTTTACTCAACGCACAGTAAAGCTCTGGAATTTGTTGCCAGAGGATGTGGTTAGTGCAGTTAGTATAGCTGGGTTCAAAAAAGGTTTGGATAAGTTCTTGGAGGAGAAGTCCATTAATGGCTATTAATCAATTTTACTTAGAGAATAGCCACTGCTATTAATTGCATCAGTAGCATGGGATCTTCTTAGTGTTTGGGTAATTGCCAGGTTCTTGTGACCTGGATTTGGCCTCTGTTGGAAACAGGATGCTGGGCTTGATGGACTCTTGGTCTGACCCAGCATGGCAATTTCTTATGTTCTTAGACCGTCCTTGGTGTTGAAGCCACTTGGCAACAGCGATCACAACATGATCAAATTTGACTTAATAACTGGAGGGAGCACAAAAAGAAATCTGCTATGAAAGCATTTAACTTTCTAAAAGGTGACTATGATAAAATGAGGAAAATGATTAGGAAAAAACTGAAAGGAGCAACTGCAAAATTGTTACATAGGGGTTTTTTCGTGTGCCCTTGGGCCTCGGCCTGACCCCAGACGGACCCAGGACCGAACTGAGGGTAGGCGACGGGTCCCAGCATGGCAAAGACACGGTTTTACCCTCTGCCAGTCCTGCAAGCTCCCAGAGCTAACAAGATGATGTTGGAAGGTGAACAGTCCTCCGACCATTCCAAGCCCTTTCGGACCTGCCGCTTAAGATCGACATGGAGCAGCAGGCCGGCCTGAGGATGTGGGCAGACGGAGGCCTTGACACGAAGACTTGACATATGAAATTATTAAAGTTTATTTATCTGCTTTAAAACAAGTTTTACAACAACTAAAACTGATATTAAATATGGATGAAACAGAAATTATTTTAATAGAAAGAAAATGTAGCCATAAAGAACTCCCAGTTTTAAACCTTGAAAACAACATTAATATATCTCCATTATGTTTTGCTCGTGATTTGGGAGTAATTATCGATACTGAATTGAATATGAAGAATCATATTGCTTTGAAATTAAGGGACGGATACTGCAAATTACTAACATTGAGAAGATTAAAAACACTTTTGGACCAACAAAACTTTAGAACGGTACTGCAATCTCTTATATCTACGAACATTGACTATTGTAATACCCTGTTCCTTGCCTGCATCAACCATTAGACCACTTCAGGTGTTGCAGAATGCGGCCGCTAGAGTGCTGATGGGAAAAAAGAAGTTTGATCATATTATGCCAGTGTTGATCTCTCTCCATTGGTTACCCATCAGCTACAGAATAAAATATAAGGCCGCCTGCATCGTACATAATCTATTATATGGAGAACAAACTGAATGGTTGAACTTATCCTTAAAACTACACGTACCGCAAAAAAATCTAAGATCGGCAAACAAGGCTTTGCTATCTATACCGACAATTCGCTCGGCAAGATTGAGCCAAGTGAGAGAGCGCGCATTATCTATTGCAGGATCCAAACTGTGGAACAAGTTACCAAGAGATTTGAGACTAACAATTGACAAAAAAAAATTTAAGGCTGACTTAAAAACCTGGCTTTTTAAATGTGCATATTTCGAAAATAATCAAACATCGTAACGCTAGCTACAGGTATTAAGACAAACGCTACAAAAACTCCAATTTTAAAGGCAGAACTAACTTTTATGTTTTATGAGTGTAATATTTAATGTATGTTTTATTACTTTGTCTTAATTTGTCTTACTTTTACCCTTGAAAACCACACTGAGGAATAGCATTCTATAATTTTTATTTTTACTTGTACAGCTATAATATTTCTATGTGCTTTTAATTAATTTTAGCTGTCATCTTTTATTGAATTGTTTTATTGTTATTTCTAATTTGTATTTTGTAAACCGCTGTGAAGGCTAACACCAATACGGCGGTATAAAAATTCTAATAAACTATAAACTTGAGACTATGATTGAGGCGAAGACATCACAGACGAAGGACTGATGCGACGGCATCACAGACGAGGAACTGATGAGACAGCATCACAGACAAGGAACTGCCACGAAGACATCACAGATGAGGAACTGATGCGACGGCATCACAGACGAGGAACTGATGAGACGGCATCACAGCCAAGACAAGAAGCTGGGAAGGTAGACATTGGCACTGTCTCAGGGTGCCCTACTCAGCGCACCTTCACGGGCGGACCCAATGGGCTGATCACGGACCACCCTGTCCCACTGCGCGCCCTACACAGCCCAAGGAGGCTGGTCATGGACCATGAGGAGAGCGGGACGAGCACAGGAAGGAATCCAGCCGAGCCGGGACTTCGACGATGGAGCTGGTGTCATCCAGAGCACCACAAAGGCTGGCAGGACAGGATGGCTGAGGAGCACAGGACAAGAGTCCACTGCCGGTATCTCCACAGACAGAGACGTGTCACCCAGAGATCGGAAGGCTCAAGAGCACAGGAGAAGGACACCAAGGAACCCGGAACATCAGGAAGCAGGACATCAGACGACAAGACATCAGGAGACCTGGACGAGGACCTCAGGCAACGAAGACATGGCACAAGAAGCAAACGACACTTGGAGCTGCAACGAGGAAACACAAAGGACCTGACAGAACGCTGGAAGGCAGGAACCTCCAGGACTGAAGTAACTCCGATGCAAGGCGAAGACGAAATGCAGGAACAGCCCTTTTATAGGGCTAGCACAAGAAACAGTCTGAAGGTGGGGCCCAGGGCATATCCGGCCGTGGGCCCTTTAAATTCTGAAGAGAGGCACAGCCACGCGCCTAGAGAGGGAGCAGAAACTGTGCAGGACCGTGGACAGCGGCTCTGCATTGGCGTCTGGGCCTAGGAGCAGGCCACAACGACAGCAGCGGCTCCTGCCACTGCAGGAGGCCCCGAGGGCGGCTCCAGCTGCCAGGTGAGCTCGGGGATTGCGGCCTCCAGCCGCGAAGATGGATGGGATGTCGGTGGCGGCCTCCTGCCGCATTGGCAAACGTCGGTGGCTCCATGTCGCGCTGGAGCAGGGCAAGATGGGCGGCCTCCGGTCCACAAGAGAAAACAGAGTCTGTGGCTCCAGCCGCGGTGAAGGCCCGATATCGGCGGCATCCGGCCGCATCAGGGAAAGCAGCAATAGCAGAGGTAAGGTGCCTGCTCGCAGGGGAACCCGTGGGCAGAGTTCTTAACAAAAATTTAAGAGTTTAGCTGGAAGCCCAGACCAGATGTATTCCATGCATTAGAAAAGGTGGAAAGAAGGCTAAATGACTACCGACATGGTTGAAAGTGAAGTCAGAGAGGCTATAATATCTAAAAGAACATCTGTCAAGAAATGGAAAAGGGGTCTGAATGAAGAAAATAGGAAACAGCATAAGCACTGGCAAGTCAGATGCAAAGCATTGATAAGGAAGGCAAAGAGAGACTTTGAAAAGAAACTTGCCGTGGAAACGAAAACTCATAAGAAAAACTTTTTCAGGTACATTCGAGGCAAAAAGCCTGCGATGGGAGTCAGTTAGACCATTAGTTGATCAAGGGATAGAAAGATTACTTAGGGATGACAAAGCCATAGCAGAGTCTAAATGAATTATTTGCTTCAGTAATCATCAAGGAAAATGTAAAAGATATACCCTTGCCAGAAATGATATTAAAAGATAATTCAGAAGAATTAAAACAAATCTCAGTAAACCTGGAAGATGTACTAGGGCAAATTGACAAATTAAAGAGTAGCAAATCACCTGGACAAGAAGGTATGCATCCCAGAGTGCTGAAAGAACTGAGAAATGAAATTGCAGACTTGCTATTGGAAATTTTTAAACTATCAATAACATCATCTATGGTACCTGAATACGGAAGGTTGCCAATGTAATGCCAGTTTTTAAAAAGGGATCAAGGGGTGATCCAGGAAATTACAGACCAGTGAGTCCGACGTCTGTTCCAGGAAAAATAGTAGAAACTATCATAAAGAACAAAATTGCTGAACCTATAGATAAGCATAGTTTATTGGGACAAAGCCAACATGGATTTATCTAAGGGGGAAGTCTTGCCTCACAAATTAGCTATTTTTTTTGAAGGTGTAAAAAAACATGTGGCTAAAAATGAGCCAGTTGATATAATGTATCTGGATTTCTAGAAAACATTTGACAAAGTCCCTCATGAGAGACGACTTAGGAAATTAGAAAGCCATGGGATAGGTGGCGGTGTGCTATTGTGCATTGGGAACTGGTTAAAAGATAGAAAACAGAGATTAAGTTTAAATGGTAAATTTTTCCAATGGAAAAAGGTGAATAGTGGAGTGCCCCAGAGCTTTGCTCTGGAATCAAATGTGGAATTGACATTTAAACTCTTCTTTAGACACAAAGATGCATTGTTTTATAAATCTAAGATCAGGGTATAGAGTCCAACAGGATAAAGATTATACAAGAGACTAAATGCTCAGTAGAATTATTCTTAGAGATGCTGATGCAGCAACGCTCTCCCCCTCCTGTGAAGCTATTCTTTCTGCATTAGGTGCCCTAGGCTTCAAACAACTTGTCTCTACCCCCACACACAAAGCAGGTCATACCCTGGACCTTATATTCACCAATTCCCTAATCATCACCAAATCACCTATTTGCACCACTATCCCATGGTCAGATCACTTCCGCATTGACATCTCCTGCTCCATAAGCAAATCATTTACTCCCTCACCACACAAAAAATCCATTCAATTCAGACGAATTTGCAAGCAAGAAGACCTAGTAACAGCCCTCACACAAGAATGTGATAAACTCGACTTTACAGACGCAGGCACTGCCCTCAATTCTTGGAATCTTCTCACCAATACTATTGCTGACGAGCTCTGCCCCTTACAGTCACGCCCAGTCAGAAATAAAAAGCAACCTTGGTATACTAGAGAGCTAAAAGACATGAAATGCAGCCTTAAGAAACTTGAGAGAAAATGGAAAAAAAACCCCTTCCTCCACTCTACGTGCCACCTTCAAAACTCACCTCCATGCATACAGAGCAGCCATTGATAAAGCAAAAAGAGACTTCTACGCCCTTAGAATTCACCACCTGCAATTCAATCCTCGGGCCCTCTTTGAGTTAGTAAGCTCTTTAACTAAGTCCAGTCCCAACTGCATCCAGGTCACTGATGAACAGGGCAAATGTGACGACCTTGCTGCATTCTTTAACACGAAGATTAGCAACATTATGTCGCGTTTCCCTACCAGCCAAGTCTCTTCTGGTTGTTATTTGGCCACCAATACTGCAAGGCTCCCTGCTCTTAATACCATTTCCGCAATGGAAATTGACTCTATCTTAAAAAAAATGAGGCCCTGCACACATCCCTCTGATACTATACCGACTAAATCCCTACTCATAATCCCTCACATCATCGCTAATCCCATTGTAAATATTATTAACTGCTCCATCTCTTCTGGTGTCGTCCCCCGGAAGCTGAAACATGCTATCATTAAACCTATCTTAAAAAAACCTTCGCTGAACCCTTCAGACCTTACCAACTTTCGCCCCATCTCAAATCTACCATTTATATCCTTGAAAAGGCAATCAATCGACAGCTATCCGATTACCTGGATGAACATGACTTTCTCTCACGCTCACAATATGGCTTTCGGCGACACCACAGTACTGAAACCCTACTTATCACCATGTCTGACTACATTCTCAAAAGCCTTGACACAGGCATTTCTCATATCCTGATACTCCTGGACATTTCAGCCGCCTTTGACACTGTCAATCATAAAATAATGGTGCAACGTCTTTCAGATATTGGCATTGCAGGTACTTCGCGGACCGTACCGCAACAGTACCCCTTCCTTTACGCCCCCTCTTAGCAGGGCCGGGTTTACCTGGGTGGTCCTGGTGAAGGTTTTAATCAGATCCTTCTCCAAGATGTTGCGGGCTGGTTCTCAGGTATTCTCCTCGGGGCCGCAGTTCTCCCAGGAGATCAAATATTCCCATCGACGCTGATTAAACCGGATGTCGAGGATCTCTTAGACTTGGTAAATCATATCTCCTGGCACCGAGGGATCTGATGTATCAGGTACTTTCGGGTGGTATCTAAAGAGGACAAGAGGCTTTAAGAGGGAAACGTGAAAAACGTTATGGATACGCATAGAAGAGGGCAGGCGCAGCCTGTGGGAGACGGCTCCGATGCGCTCGGCTACTCGGAAGGGTCCACAGAACCGTGGGGCAAGTCTGCGAGACGGGGCCCGGAGCTGCAGGTTCTTGGTACTCAACCATACCCGGTCCCCGGGTAAGAAGACAGGAGCTGGCTGGCGATGTTTATTGACCCACACTTGGGCAGCATGGGTGGCTTTCTTCAATTTCTTCTGGGTCGAAATGCATAAAGAATGTAGCTGGCGAGCAGAGAGTTGTACGGCAGGCAAGGAGCTAGGGTCCGGTGAGGGCAGAGGAGGCCGGAGTTGCTTCCCATAAACTAGCAGGAAAGGGGAACTTCCCATGGCTGAGTGGATATGGTTGTTGTAGGAGAATTCTGCCCATGGGAGCAGTTCAGCCCAGTTATTTTGCCTCTCATTCATGAATGAGCGTAAGAAGGTCTTGAGGGTGCGATTCGTGTGCTCCATTTGCCCGTTGCTCTGTGGGTGAAATGCGGTGGACTGGCTAAGCTGAACGTGGAAGTGTTTACATAGGGCTGTCCAGTAGCGGGCAGTAAATTGCGGGCCTCGATTAAATACAATATCTTGGGGGAGGCCATGAAGCCTGAATGTGTGTTGGGAGAAAAGCTTAGCAAGTTCCGGAGCAGATGGCAGGGCTGGCAGAGGAACAAAATGAGCCATTTTAGAAAAACGGTCGACGGTGACCCATACGACCAAGTTCCCCATAGACGTAGGAAGATCTGTGATGAAATCAGTGGAGATGTGCGTCCACGGCTCCACCGGGATGGGCAATGGCTGGAAGAGCCCTCGAGGTTTACCCGTCGGTGGTTTCTGCAGCGCGCAAACAGGGCAGGAGTCCACAAAAAGGCGCACATCCCGTCTGACCGTAGGCCACCAATAGAATCGGTTGACAAGGTCCAGGGTGGCCGCTCGACCAGCGTGACCTCCGGTGAGGGACTCGTGAGCCCAAGACTAGACTGCCTGGTGGGAACGCCGAGGGACCACTGTCTTCTGTTCAGGGTGCGGCGGTGTGGAAGCTAGGCCGACCTTCCGGGGATCCAAGATAGATCGGAGAGCTCCCAAAGATTCTTCAGGCTCTGATGGTCGGGACAAGACATCGACGTGAGCGTTCTGGGCTGGGTTCTCGACTACGCACTCCGACGTAGTGCTGATTCCAGGTAAAGACAAGGGGTGCACACGACCCCGAGAGGGGGTAGTGTCTGGCCGAAGATCACTGGGGCGATACTGCGGTGGCCTCTCTGCTTCTGTCTTGAAGAAGGCATCTGTGACCTCCTCACAAGCAACGGGTGGAGCGGGCGTAGCATGCGACAGCTGACGGGCGGGCGGCCTAGGGAGTTTCATGCAGTGTTTAATACAGAAGGGACTCCAGTCGGTGATCTGCATAGTAGTCCACTCGATGGTAGGCGAGTGTCGCCGAAGCCAGGGTAGTCCAAGCACCGGGGGGGGGGGATAGCCTTCTCCAGCACTAAGAAGGCTATCTCCTCCACATGGATCGCCCCGTGCGGACCGTCAGCGGGACCGTGGAGGTCAGGATTTGCCCAGGTAGACTTGTACCTTGAATGGAAGTGATCCGTAAGGGAACCTCTCGTTCCACGGTAGGAATCCCCAGCTGTGTAACTAGTTGTTCCTGAATAATGTTGCCCTCCGCGCCAGAGTCCAGGAAGGCCGAAGTCTCCAAAGTCCCCCCTGGGTATTCCAGGACAACCGGCAAGGTGCAATGGGGAGCAGTAGTACAGCCTAGGAGGAGCTCCCCCCGACCTCCTAGGCCTTGGCGTTTTCCGCCTGTTTTTGGCAACGTGCCAAAAAGTGTGACCCTTTTGACTACAGTATAGGCATAAGCCTAGCGAGCGTCGATGCTGTCTCTCCTCCTTGGAGAGCGGAGCACGGCCCAATTGCATGGGCTCGGAAGCAAGAACCTCAGGACGAGGAACCCTCTGTGGCGGAGGCAGTCGTGGTGAAGTGCGTGGCGGGCTGGGTCTCCTCTGGCGGGACGCCTATGCCTTTTGTTGTGAGTGATGGTCAATCCAGGCGGCCATCTCTATCAGGGCACTGAGGTCTTCGGGGATCTCTCGGGCTGCGATCTCGTCCTTAATCCATCCAGAGAGACCTTCCAAGAAGATTGCCCGGAGGCTACCGTCCTGCCACCCCACCTCTTGGGCGAGGGTTCTAAATTCCATAGCATATTCGGCCAGGGGACGAGTCCCTTGACGCAGCTGCAGGAGGTCAGAGGTGGTCCCCGGCGGGCAGGTTCATCGAATGCCTGCTTAAAGATGAGGATGAACCGCTGTAGGTCAATCAGCGCGGGGTCATTATTCTCCCAAAGGGGAGAGGCCCAAACCAGGGCCCTCCCATCGAGTAGAGACAGGATGTATGCCACCTTGACTGAATCGTCAGGGAACTGGTTTAAAAATCCTCGACAGGTCCTGGTATCTCCAGCATAGCGTGAGGGTGCCGGCAGTTGGGTCATCGAGGTAGCGGCCAAGGAAGGGCCTGAGTCCACTACCGGCCGGGATGGGGCATCCAAAGCATCCATTCTGGCAAGTACGTCCAGGTACTGCTGTTGTTGCTGCAATTGTTGGCGTAGCCCAGGATGATCCTGGGACTCTGGGGCATCTGCCGAGTCCATGGCCTTGCAATCTGTTGTGAACAATGGACTAGTGGACCCTTGGGCCGGCCTACAGGAGACTTGGGAAGGGCTTCACTGGTCTCGACTGAACAGGCCGGGAGGCAGACCTCTGGCGGACAGGTGGAGATGGTTTCACCCTGGAAGCTGGTACTCCCCCGGGAGGAGCCCTTGGGAGTCCAGCCGCTGGGACTTAGGAGATTCACCCTGGAAGTCGGAGCCCGTAGGGGCCCGATCGCTGGGACTTAGGCGAGGCTCGGGGCTGGACCTAGGATAGGTACGACAGCCAATGGAGTGGAAACAGGCGAGTACCAGGCTTGGACGAGGCAGGCAAGAACCCAGCTTGGGCTGTAGACAGGCAGGAACCTGGCTTGGGCTGTAGACAGCTTGGGCTGTAGACAGGCAGGAACCCGTACCAGAGAGCAAGACGAGTACAAGCACGACGGGCAGGCAGGCAGGAATGGAGTGGCTAGAACGCTAGCGAACTCCGGGGCTCGTGGCAACGGGGGATCGAGGGAACCCTGTTGCAAGGCACTGATCAGGTGTCCGCGGTGACCCTAAGTAGGCCGCGGCGTCTGACGTCAGACCAGGGGCGGGAAACTGCCTAGAAAAGCGCGGGACAGCCGCACACGCGCGCCTAGAGGCAGGCCAGCAATGGCGTCTCCCCCACGGGGATGCCCAGGACCCGACTTCGCTTCGTTCCCAGCTGGAAAAGACCCTCGAGGTAAGGGCCGGGACGCGAGCTTCGCGGACCGTACCACAACAGCTTCCTTTTATTTGAAATATCCTTGTAAATGTTTTATTAGTTATCAAGGTGTGAGGTTTGTTTTTTAATGAACCTTCTCAGCTCTGTTTTTGTGTGACAAATCACTTTTAGTTGATCCTAAGGCAACCTGATAAGTATGATAACAGTTTTGCTTGCATCTTGTGTACCATCAGTAGTGTTCTAAGGGGCTACGAGGGGGGCGTTCCACCCCGGGTGACAACAGGGAGAGAGGTGCCATTGCTGCCAGCAGGAAGATCTCACGGCAGTGCAGAAAAGTGATGTGCTGGTGGTGTTCCCACTCCCCGCCAACAAAAGTGAGGTCCAGTGGCAGAAGAAGAGTCCCTTCCCTGCCAGCGGCATTTCCTACGAGCTGGCAGCAGATGAAAAAACCATGTGGTGCTGCCGGTTTTTTCTCTGAGTCATCGGCAGACGAAGAAGCCCTGCAATGCTGCCGGCGTTTCCCTGGAGCTGGTGGCAGAAGAAGAGGCCCTGCTAGGCAGCCAGCAGTCAGAAAAGAGGTCCAAAATGTGTGTGAGAGAGCAAGAAACTGGCCCTTGGAGAGTGAGTGCTTGTGTATTAGAGGGTGCCTGTGTATGAGTTTGTGTGTGTGTATGAGAGGGTGCCTCTGTGTGTGTGTTTCTCTGTGAGTGCCTGTGTGGGTATCTTGAGAGAGTGCTCCCCTTCAATTCACAATAGTCTCAGGATGACTAGAAATCTAAAGTTCCCAGGTATGGAACATGGAAGGTGTTTTGTTTTTTTATCCTTTTTAGTTTTAATTATTGGATGTGATGTCTGCTATTTTTAAATATTTTATTAGTGTTTGGTAATTCTATTTATCAGTTGCTTTGATATGTATATTTTTAGTATGGTTTTACTATTCTGATTGATTTATGTTTCTTGATTGTATTGAAACATGTAACCGAAAAATTTATTGGCACCTTCTAGATAATTTATAAACCAAACCAAATTTATTTACATGCCTATTTGTAAACCGTTGTGATGGTGCATTACTAAACAATGGCATAGAAAAGTTTATAAATAAATAAATAAATAAATTGCTTGGGGAATAGTGATGTTCTGCTTTTCCATTGTTGCACCTCATACAGAATTTGGTTTGTTGTGCTTTCCAGTTCAGTTTGTGTGTTAGCATGTGTGTGTATGTAAGTGTGTGAGAGTGAGGGACAGAGGAAGTAGGTGTGAGTGTGTTAGTGTGTGAGAGAGAGATAGTGAAAGCGCGCGTGTGTGTGTGAGAGAGAGAGGAAGCGTGTGTGTGTGTGTGTGAGAGACACAGAAAAAGTATGTGTTTGTGTCTCACACACACGCAAACATGCTCCCTCTGTCTCTCACCAAGCTTGTATGTGTGTGATGTTACGCATGCCATCCGCAGCAGACCCACGGCACGCCCCCTCACCTTGCTACAGTGTCTCCAGTTCCTGGTTCCTCTTCGCTGGTGGTGGTGGGCCATCAGCTTCATCTTCTGGCCTCCCCCGGTGCAGTCCCCGGCATCCCCAGTCCAGCCACCGCGTTCACTGCTTCTTGTTGGGCCTCTCCGCGTGGCCCGCGGAGAGACGCTCCCTCTCGGTGCCGCGCCCCTCCCTAGGCGTGCACACGCACTTCAGTGTTGCTTAAGAAGGGACCGCGGTGGGAACCTAGCTGCGGCCCCGGATGATGATGTCAACAGAGCTACTGTATTTAAGCGCAGGCTCTGCTCCCTAGCTTTGCCTTTGCAATAGGTCCCCTTGCTAGTCGAGTACTCGTTGCCTCCTAGAGATTCATCTTTGTGTTCTTGCTCCTTGTTGTTCCTGGTTCCTTCTCCTTGTTCCTGCCTCATGCCATCCCTTGGATTGCCTACACAGACTTTGACTCTGCTTCGCCTGACTACGCCATTGCCTATCTCCAGACCCGGACATCTGCTTCGCCTGACTATGCTACTGCCTATCTCCAGACCCAGACCTCTGCTTTGCCTGACTACGCTATTGCCTATCCCCGGATCCAGACCTTGCATCGTTTGACTACTTTCACCTACCTTCGTGTTCAGACTTCAGCCTTGCTTGCCACCGCCTCCGGATTGTCGCCAGCCCTGACTCAAGCCTATACCTTGACGCCTCTTAAGCTTATTGCCTGGACTTGGTTCATTCAGGCTTTGGCCTGCTCTTGCTCGGGCGCCCCTGTCTGCTTCCGTTCCATTGGCGCCCAAGTCTCCAGGACCCTACCTCGTCCAGCATAAGACTGTACCATCTTTCATCTGCTGTCTCTGGGCTGAACCGATCTCCACATTGACTTCACACAGAGGCCCACCTAAATCCAGCTGGCCCCAGCACCCAAAAGTGCAACCCGCGGGGAACGAGGACTGGTAGTGGTGAAGCTCCAGCTGGCCTCTGTTCATCAGCCCACTCCGGCTATGGGTTGCGTTAGTCCCACCTCGGCCCAAGGGTCCACCTCCGGCACAACATGTGAGAGAGAGAGAGGGGGAGCATATTGTGTGCGTGCCTCTAGTCTACGACAATCTTAGAATGACAAATATGGAGAGCGAGAAATCTTAAAAATCCTTATTAGTTTGTTTTTTTTTAATTTTCAAATTTTCCACGTTTAATACATGAAATACTGTTTGAAAGAAATTTCGGTACAGTAAAACAAGGAAACAAGGTTAATATCACCCAACAATCTTTAAAGAAATATAACTAAAATATACCTTAATATAGGTAATTTGGAGGCAAGAGAAAAGAAAAGAGCGAATTACTTCATATTACAATATATACTAAAGAAATAGGAGAGTTACCCATTTTTCTTTATAGTCGATCACACTTCTGGAGTTAAATTAGGATGACCCAACAAGAAATCCCGCAATTGTTTAGGGTCAAAAAACACATAGTTATTACCCTGATATCTTACACAACTTTTGCAGGGAAATTTTAAAACAAATCAAGCCCCCATATTGGTGACCCTTTCTCTCCAGGCAAGAAATTCCTTCCTGCGCAGCTGTGTTGATCTAGTAAGATCAGGATATAGCCAAATCTTTGCCCCATAAAATAGGGCTTGTCTATTTCTCAGAAACATTTTTAGTATGTAATTACGATCAGATATGAACGCAAAAGATATAAGCATTGATTTCCTTTCCCTTATTTCAGTTTCTAACGAAAGTTCTAAGACTTGGGATATATCCAGCGAAGGTATATCTTCTCTCTCAGCCTGAAGACCCGCCTGTGGGAGGTAGTAAGCTTTAGTACAAACCGGAAAAGCCGCCTCTGGAATCTTGAGTATTTCTTTCATATATGTTTTAAATAATTCAATAGGTGGAATCATCCTAACCACAGGGAAATTTAGGACTCGCAGGTTCAATAACCTTAAATTGTTCTCTAATTTCTCAATTTTTCTTTCCATAACAGTTTCAGATGTTATAAAGTTTTTCTGAAGAGTCTCCATTTTCTGTAAACGCTCCTCTTGGCTCTGTAATTTCACCTCAAAGCCTCTAAAAGTTTCTTTATTTTCTTTAATTTGATTTTTAACTTCAAAAGTAGATTGTGCAATCGATTTCAGAGCTGAATCAATAGCTTTTAAAGCGTACCATACCTTCCCCAGCGTTATATCTTCAGGTTGTCCCAAATTCACATTAACCTCTGCAGGTTCTTGTCGCGGTTCATCCTGCTCTCCAAAAGTTGCCGTTCGCTGTTTTCCTGGGCCCCTTAGAAGGGTCAGTTCTTTCTCTCCAGGTTTCACCTCCAATAAACCACAGATTCCTCCTCCTCTCAGGACGGTAGCTTCCAGCTCTCCCGTCCCGGGGCTCGCCTGAGCCCCACCCTGAGTCTGTAGATGTAAACAGCTTCGGGTTGAATCAGGCGAAGAGAGGACACTCTGCACTGGGGGTGTCAGCCGGATCAGCTCGCCAGGGCTCAGCGTAACATCCAGGGTCAAGGGTGAATGCACTCGCTCCTCCTGCATTCCCCCAGCGACCAGCCCATATGGCGTCGTGGTAGCTCCTGTCAGGAAGCCCTCAATCCGCAGCTGAGAAGGACTTAGCAACGGTGAGCTAGTCAATGCTCCCCGAACCTTTCCTTTTCTTTTTGTATGCGGCATTTTCAATAGGTAGATTTCAAAAGGAAAAACGCCGTAGAGGAGCTCGCTTCCTACACGTCCTATCTGGCGGCCATCTTGCCTCCATCCTTATTAGTTTTAATTATTGGGTTTTATTTGATGTGTCTTCTGTTTTGAAATATTTTATCAATGTTTGGGAAAATTTAAAATTATATATTGGGAGGTGCCCAAAGAGGTATCCACCCTGGGTGCCAAATATTTTAGGCACTCCACTGTGTACCATTGCTGGGGGTTTTTTTTTACCTTTTTTTAATTATTTATTTCTTTTTCATGTGTGTATTGTATATTGGATCACTCCTTCTTATATGGACTGAAGGTTGCAATTAATATTTATTTATTTAAAATATTTTCTATACCGTCGTTAAGTAGATGCCGTCACAACGGTTCACAATAAGGCACATAACTTCATGTTGCTTAAGTGTGTTAAATTATATCAACTAACCAGGTGCCATCAAATACTGTAACATAGTTTCATATTAAATATTAATTGGTGGGTTTGATAAGTCATGTCTACTTCTATCTATATCAGCTATAAGATAAATTAATACTTAAATCTAATCCTTTGTTGTTGAAATAAAATAAAAATAAAATACACACAATTCGAGTAAGATGGTGTGTGTGTGTGTATGGGAGATCTGCTGACCGCATCCTACATTTCCCTAGATTCTACTCTCCATTCTCTTTGTGGTATGCTTGCTTAAATAGCCATGTTTTTAAACTTTTTCTGAATGCTTTGATGTCTCTTTGCATTCTGATTTCTAAGGACATGGTGTTCCATATTATAGGTCCTGCTAGGAATAGGGCCCTATCCCTTACTTGAGTTAGTCTAGCTGTTTTTACTGAGGGAATAGCTAGCAGTGCTTTGCTGATCTCAGGTTTCTGTTAGGGACGAGTACGCGAAGGGCCGTGTTCAGCCATTCTGCCTTTTCGTCATGTATTAATTTATGTATGGTGCCTAGAGTCTTGTATTGTATTCTTTGTTCAATGGGTAGCCAGTGTAGTTCAATTAGGGTATCAGTGATATGGTCTCTTTTACTTTTACTAGTTAGAAGTTTTGCAGTTGTGTTTTGTAATACCTGTAGTGGTCTTATCGTGGTGTAGGGTAAACCCAGAAGAAGGGCATTACAGTAGTCGGTGCTCGCAAATATTAATGCTTGTAATACTGACCGGAAGTCATTTGTTGTTAGTAGCGGTTTAAGTCTTCTAAGAGTCATAAGTTTGGCGTATCCTTCCCTTACTTTTAGAGATATATGTTGTGTCATACTTAGTTCCGTATCGATTATCACTCCAAGGTTTCATACTTTCTCAGCTAGTTGTATTTTTTGGTAGTTATTGAGTGTGATTGGGTTTTGAATTATCGTCAGGAACGTCAGGATCAAGAACGCAACTAGCACTCACCAGGAGGAACCTCGTTGCAAGGCAGTGAATGGGAGCAGACGCCGGCTTTAAATACTAGCCGGCATCTGACGTCATTCTAGTGGGCGGGCAACAAAACAGGATTAGCAGCCAATGTCCAAAAAATAGGATTTCTTTATTGCAAAGTAACACGAGTGTGTAAAAAGTGCCCAACTCTGGCCGAGTTTTGCCCTCTCACAGTGGGGCTACATCAGGGGCTCAACTCAATTCGTGTATTGGATGAAAAAGATCAAGTCTTAAAAAAGACTATGCATTAAGTAGTTATTGGATTGGCTCGAAAAACTCATTGACAGCGATGTCACTGTTTTTTCAGCATAGCTTTACCTTGTTGAGTCAACAAGGTAAAGCTATGCTGCCGTCTATGCGTGTTGTCACAAACTTAAAGCATACCGGTACATTGACTACCTTGTACTGATGAATACATGAAAAAACAGTGACATCGCTGTCAATGAGGGGGAGAAGCCGGATTCAGAGACTCGTCGCCGTCTCCCTGGTGGAGGCTCCGCCGTGAGAAGGCCCGAACCGGCCCGGCAAGCCATGCGTCTCGCAGCTGAGCCTCTGGGGAGCCCGGACAGGCCCGAACCTCCCGCTGCTGCCGCCGGAGAGACCAAGGTAAGGACCCGGTCACAAGGTTTGCGACTGGGACCGCAACAGTATCCCCCTTCTTGCGCCCCCTCTTAGAAGGACCAGGTTTACCGGGATGACTGAGATGGAATTCATGAAGCGGAGACTTGTCCAAGATGTGACGAGCAGGCTCCCATGTGTTGTCCTCAGGACCACAACCCTCCCAGGCCAACAGGTACTCCCATCGTCGCTGGTGGAAGCGAACATCAAGAACATCCCGAACTTGATAGATTGGATCGGCGGGTACAGCCAAGTCTCCCGGCTCAGGAACCCTAGGGTAATATCTTGAAAGAATGAGAGGTTTTAACAGCGAGACATGGAATACATTATGAATGCGCATGGAATAAGGAAGGCGTAATCGGTAGGATACCAATCCTACCCGCTCTGCCACATGGAATGGTCCACAAAACCGTGGAACTAACCTTCGGTAAGGGACCCAATGGTGTATGTTTTTGGTACTGAGCCAGACTTGATCACCGGGAAGGAAGACCGGTGCAGGTTGGCGGTGCTGGTCTGCCCACCTCTTGGCGGTATTGGCGGCCTTGGCGAGTTTGACTTGGATGGAGAGCCAAAGATCATGCATTTGTCGAACTGACAACTGAGTCACAGGCGAGATACTGGGCGTTGGCAGAGGCAATGGTGGCTTGAGTTGTTTCCCAAACACAGTCAGAAACGGGGATTTGCCTGTTACTGAATGGGTGTGATTGTAAGAGAACTCAGCAAGAGGTAATAAACTCACCTAGTTGCCTTGTCTTTCATTGACAAAGGTGCGGAGAAAAGTCTTTAAAGAGCGATTAGTGCACTCCATCTGTCCATTAGTCTGTGGATGGAAGGCAGAAGACAGGCTAAGTTGCACATCAAATTGTTTACACAATGCCTTCCAATAGCAGGCTGTAAACTGGGGCCCTCAGTCCGAGACTATATCCTGTGGGAGGCCATGAATACGGAAGATATGTGAGGCGAAGAGCTGAGCAAGTTCTGGTGCCGATGGTAGCTTGGAGAGAGGAACAAAGTGAGCCATCTTGTAAAAGCGGTCTACAGTTACCCAGATGATTGTGTTTCTCTCAGACGCGGGCAAATCTACCACAAAGTCTGTGGCGATGTGTGTCCAGGGCTCTGTGGGTATGGGTAGCGGTTGTGACAACCCCCTCGGTTTTCCCACCAGAGGTTTCTGTCTTGCGCATGTGGGGCACGAACTATCATAGACGCGTCTTATGGTAGGCCACCAGTAAAAGCGGTTGAGCAGGTCAAGTGTTCCTTTGCAGCCAGCATGGCCGCCTGTCAAGGATTCGTGAGCCCAAACTAGCACTTTCCTTCGTGCGCATCGTGGCACCACTGTTCTTCCTGTAGAGCTCACAGAGGTAGAAGACAAGATCACTCTTGCAGGATCCAGGATGAACTGAGGACGCTCCTCCTCCTCCTCCTGCTCTGTAGCACGAGATAGAGCGTCGGCTCGCACATTTTTACATGCAGGTTTGTAGCGAAACACGAAGTTGAACCGATTGAAGAACAATGACCAACGTGCTTGCCTGGGATTTAAGCCTGGCAGAGGAACTCTAAATTCGTATGGTCCGGGAAGACCGTGATGGGATGAGCAGCTCCCTCCATCCATTGCCTCCACTCTTCAAAGGCTAGTTTAATCGCTAAAAGTTCTTTATCCCCTATGCTGTAGTTGTATTCAGCGGGAGAGAATCTTTTAGAAAAGTATGAGCACGGGAGTAGTCTGCCTGAAGAAGTGCTCTGACTCAGCACAGCTCCCACCGCTATATTGGAAGCATCCACTTCCACTATGAACAGACGGAGATGGTCTGGATGATGTAAGCAAATGTCTTGCACAAAGTCTTCTTTAAGGTTTTCGAACGCCTGGCAGGCCTCCACCGACCAATCCACTGCGTCAGCTCCCTTTCTAGTAAGGGCGAGTAGTGAGGAATGAAATGTCTATAGAAGTTTGCAAAACCCAAAAAACATTGTAAAGCTTTTAACCCTCTAGGACGCGGCCAGTCCTGAATAGCTGCGACTTTGCTGGGATCCATTTGGAATCCTGTTGCAGAAACTATGTAACCCAGGAAAGGAAGAGATTTCAAACATACACTTTTCCAACTGGGCGTACAGGTGGTTGTCTTTGAGGATTTGAAGAACTTGTCTTACATGTCGTCGATGGGAATCCAAGTTGCGAGAATAGATTAGCACGTCATCCAAGTACACAATAACAGAAGTGTAAAGAAGCTCACGTAGTATTTCTTTCATTAAATGTTGGAAAACTGCTGGGGCGTTGCA
Source organism: Rhinatrema bivittatum (assembly GCF_901001135.1). NCBI lineage: Eukaryota > Metazoa > Chordata > Amphibia > Gymnophiona > Rhinatrematidae > Rhinatrema > Rhinatrema bivittatum. Next base: position 363,835,455 of record NC_042619.1, read on the forward strand.
TAAGCCGAAAGGCATAACGAAATACTCATAGTGCCCGTCCCTGGTGTTGAAAGCAGTTTTCCACTCGTCACCGGGACGAATTCGAACCAAATTGTAGGCTCCCTGTAGATCTAGTTTAGTGAATATCTTGGCCCCCTGTAATCGGTCCAAGAGTTCGGAGATCAACGGAAAGGGGTAGCGGTCACGCTTGGTAATAGCGTTCAGACCTCTGTAGTCGATGCAGGGTCTTAGAGAGCCATCCTTCTTGCCTACAAAGAAGAAGCCTGCCCCCGCTGTTGACTTTGAGGGTCGAATGAACCCTCTAGCAAGATTTTCAGCTATGTATTCTGTCATAGCTCGTGCTTCAGGCAGAGATAGTGGATATACCCTCCCACGAGGTGGCGTGGATCCCGGTACCAGTTCTATAGCACAGTCAAAGGGACGATGTTGCAGCAGAAGCTCCGCCTTCTTTTTAGAAAAGACATCGGCAAAGTTGGCATAGACTGCTGGAAGCGCCACAGAATTGTGCAGAAGCGGAATGCTGGGCGCCCGCGGAACGTGTAGACAGGTGTTGAAGCAATAGGGACTCCACTTCACTATCTGCAGATTATCCCACTGAATAACCGGGGAATGTTGCTGCAACCACAGTAGTCCAAGTATCACTGGATGGACGGCCTTTTCCAGAATCAAGAAAGAAATCCTCTTGGAATGTAGAACCCCAGTATGGAGTGTGAGAGGCCCCGTAGAGGCGGAAATACTCCCAGGGAGAGGCGTTCCTCGGATAGATGTAATTCGTAGAGGAATCCTGTGAGGAAGGACAGGGATCCGTAATTGTTGCACAAGATCATACAGAATGAAATTCCCACCTGCTCCGGAATCAATGAAAGCGAGAGTCTCAAAGGTGCTGCCAGGATACTCCAGAGTGATAGGGACGGTACATTGAGGAGCAGAAGTAACACAACCTAGGAGTAGCTCCTCGGGACCTCCTAGGCTCGGGCGTTTTCTGGATGCTCCTTACATTGGACCAGGAAGTGTCCCTTTACCCCACAGTAGAGACAAAGACCCAAAGAGCGCCGGCGTTGCCTTTCTTCCGCCGTTAAGGAAGTATGTCCCAACTGCATGGGTTCTTCAGAGGACGTCTCCAGGCGCACCGTTCCCTGACTGGGTACTGGAGTCATAGGCCTTGAAAATGCAGGTGCTAGAGGCACAGTGCATCGGAATGGACGGCTCTCCCATGCCCGCTGTTGCAGGCGATGATCAATCCTTCCAGCTAAGTCGATTAATTTGTTGAGGTCATCTGGAAGATCATGGGCCGCTAGCTAGTCCTTAACCCGGGACGCCAGCCCCTCCAGGAAGAGACCCTGAAGGCTGTCCTCTCGCCACCCGACCTCGAGAGCAAGTGTAAAGTGTACGGAAGTCGATGGCATAGTATGCCAAGGAGCGAGAGCCCTGTCTCAGCTGTAGGAGCTCCGACGTGGCAGTAGCAAGTCGTGCCGGTTCTTCGAAAGCTTGCTTGAAGTTGGTCACGAACTGCGGCAAATTATTCAGTAGAGAATCGTTCCGCTCCCACATGGGAGAGGCCCAGGACAGCGCCTTCCCATCCAGCAAGGACAAGATGTAAGCCACTTTCACGGAGTCTGTCGGGAACTGGTTAGGCAACAGTGAGAACCTGATGTAACATTGGTTCAGAAAACCACGACAGGCCTTGGCCTCTCCAGAGTAGCGAGGCGGTGCAGGCAACTGGGTCGGTGTATGGGCGCTTACCACCGGCGGGGGTAACGGAACCTGTGGAACATCTGGAGGTGCTGCGTCCAACCGATTGGCCAAACGCTCCACCGTAGCCGCCAGAACATCTAGGCAGTGCTGTTGTTGCTGTAAGCGTCGGGCCATGCCGGGAATGGCCTGAAGCCCTAACAGATCCGCTGGGTCCATGGCCTTGCAAACTGTTATGGGTGTAGCAGTGGACCCTTGGGCCGGCCTGGCAGAATGAGCTGGTAGAAGTGGTCGGCACTCTGTGGCGAGGAAGTAGGCCGGTGGGCGGTGTCAGGTCACACGTGGATCCGGAGTCTTCACCCTGGAAGCCTGCGGACTCCCCGAGAGGAGCTCGTGAGATCCCAGGCCGCTGGGACTTAGGAGATCACTAGAACCAAGGTAATGTCTTCACCCTGTGGAAGCCTGAGGACTCCCTGAGAAGAGCTCGTGAGGTCCCAGACCGCTGGGGACTTAAGAGATCAAGAGCGTGGAGGAAGATGAGACGATCAGAGGTCGAGGCAGGCGGCAGAAACGGAAACCAGAAGCAAGCCGGAGTCAAAGCCAGAGAGACCAACCAGAGGAGTCAGGAACGGAGGATGCGGGAGACGGAGAAGCTGGAACTGGAAAATGAAACTGGAGGCTGGAGCGGGAACACCGGGAGCAAGAACAGGAACCAGAAGATCAGGGACTGGAACAGGAACGTCAGGATCAAGAATGCAACTAGCACTCACCAGGAGGAACCTCGTTGCAAGGCAGTGAATGGGAGCAGACGCCGGCTTTAAATACTAGCCAGCGTCTGACGTCATTCTAGTGGGCGGGCCGTGGTCTGGCGGGAAAAGCCCTTTAAATTGGGCTTCCCCTTGCGCGCGCGTGCCTAGAGGGGGAGGAGCCGGATTCAGAGGCTCGGCGGCGTCTCCCTCGTGGAGACGCCGCCGCGAGAAGGTCCGAATCAGCCCGGCAAGCCGCGCATCTCGCAGCTGAGCCTCTGGGGAGCCCGGAGAGGCCCGAACCTCCCGCCGCTGCCGCCGGAGAGACCAAGGTAAGGACCCGGTCGCAAGGCTTGCGACCGGGACCGCAACACAATCTGTTAGGTTGCCCCAGCCTACACTGTCATAGCTAAAGATAGTTCTCAGCTGTCAACCCTACAAACTTGACCACTTACACACTCCTAACCCTTACTTTCCTTTCTTTTACCATTGCATTGGCTTGACTCTGAAGGAGACTGTTCTTTCTCTTTGTTATTAGCTAAGAACTTTAGTAGCCAAGTCAATCTATTGTCCATACTAGTACACTTGTCATTTTCTCTTGATTATATTTGAGAGCATACAAAAGCCTTGCCATCAAATGTTGGTTGATATTCCTTCATCTTGAGAGCTTGATGCAGCGTACTGCTGCTCTGTAAAAGTCAGCTTTCTCATGTTTTCTTTTTGGTCCTTCAAGATTCGTGGTATATACGGTAAGCATTTACATTTCCATATCTAGTATGACACTCTGCCCCTCCACTTCTTTTATTTTACCACTTGGCATCCCCTGTTATTTCTTCTGTTTCTCCCTCCAGCTTCATCTCTTGTCCTTTTCTAATTATTTTTATCGAAAATGCCATCATGTATTTTAATGAAGCCTGATAAATGTTTGAATTTTTCTATTCTATCTGGGGCAGATTTTCAAAGGGGTACGCGTGCACCCCCCGAAAACCTGCCCCAAGTTTCCCCTGCGCGCGCCGAGCCTATGTTGAATAGGCTCAGCGGCGCACGCAAGTCCCGGGACACGCGTAAGTCCCGGGGCTTTCCTGGGGGGGGGGCATGTCGGTGGGGCGTGTCGTGGTCATGGGGGGGGGGGGGCGCGTCATTTGGGGGCAGGGCCGAGGGCATGGTTCTGGCCCGGGGGCGTGGCCAAGGCCCCCGAAACAGCTCCCGGGCCGGGGAATCGCGCGCCCGCCAGCTGGCTGGCGCATGCAAGTTACACCAGCCAGCTGGCCGGCACGCGCAAGTTACGCCAGCCTCTGGCAGGCGTAACTTTTAAAACAAAGGTAGGGGGGTTTAGATAGGGCTGGAGGGGTGGGTTATGTAGGGGAAGGGAGGGGAAGGTGCGGGGGGGGTGGAAGGAAAGTTCCCTCCGAGGCCGCTCCGATTTTGGCGCGGCCTCGGAGGGAACGGACGCGGGTTGTGCAGCTCAGTGTGCGCAGGCTGCCGATTTTGGGCAGCCTTGCGCACGCCGACCCCGGATTTTAAAGGATACGCATGGCTATGCGCTTATCTATTAAAATCCGGCGTACTTTTGTTTGCGCCTGGTGCACGAACAAAAGTACGCACGGGCGTACTTTTATAAAGTCTACCCCTCTCTGTGTAGTTTTATTTGCAAGCTCTGTTGCATTTTGGTATCTTCTCTGAATTGATTCCATCCTATCAGTGCCCTTATGAATATATGTTCTCTACGGGAGAACAATGTACTTGAGGCATTGACCTAGACCAGCGCATTCCCAACTTCTTTTTCCTACAGATGATATCTCTTCTTATGCACCAGAGCATACTGTTGTCTTTCTGTGCTGCCTTATCACACCAACTGGTAACTTTCACATCATCTGAAATGATTACTTCTAAGGATGACAGAAAAGGGGAGTAGTAGCTGTTTAGGTCAAAAATAATATCAAAGTGACTGAAATGCAGGGAGCCTGGGGAAAGGGAAGGCTCTGTGGGCTGTATTGGAAAGATGGCACTTAAGATCATAAGAACATGCCATACTGAGTCAGATCAAGGGTCCATCAAGTCCAGCATCCTGTTTCCAACAGTGGCCAATCCAGGTGTTGCATCCGTTGGTCGCAGACGGCTGTGAGTGCTCTGCCTCCCCTCTTTTTGCCTTTCTCCTCCTCCATGGATAAGATGGCTGCCTCCGGTGCTGAATGCCGAAACCCTTGGCGTCTCCAACTCAGCATGGGCATCCCCGTCCGCCATGCTCCTTCCCATGGCCTCTTAGGGCGCGCGCACGCCGCCTATGCTTATCTACACGTCATGGCGGGAACCTCGGGGGCATCCCCACCGCATGACTTCAATATCTCCGGGTATTTTAGCCTCCACTCCACTTCCAACAAACGAGTTAGCAAGGACTTCGGTTTAGCTACTCTGACTGCTTCTAAGCTGCAAGCTTAGACTCCTCGCTACCCTCCGGGGTATCTCGCTCCTGAAGAAGCTCTGGGCACCCGCTCCTCAGGGGCCTCTCACTTCCCACTACTCTTCAGGGTTTTCTACTAACTAAACAACCGCTCCTTGGGGGTCTTTCTTCTTTTTCAGGATTCTGCGCTTCCAAGTACTCGCTCCTCAAGGGCCTATCCAGCTCAATATATCCTGCATCACGGACCTCGGGTTCGCCTTCACCATCAATCAGGAGGATTCCAGCACTACTCTTCAGTGAGTACCTTTATGATCCAGCTCTCCATACCACCCACCAGGTTCGGCTTATCCCACTCTGTGGAACACTGCCAACATTGTACATCTGGGTGAGTCTTCTACATCTGAGTGTGTCTGAATGTATTGGCACCTTGCTGGACTTCAGTGCCATACCTTCCTGCATTTCTACCATCTATCTACAGCAGAACAATAAAGCTTTTCATCTCCAGTGTCTGCTCTCTGAGTCTAGCCTATCGCTGTGGTTCCCCACGGGGCCCCTCCCTGTGGGAGGAGTCATCTCCACAGCGACTAAGAGTCCACTATGCCACAAACCCAACAGATTGCTAATTCCATGGACTCGGCTCAGCTCGCAGCCTTGCAGGCCATTCCTGCCCTAGCCCAACCGATCATGGAGCAACAAAAGTCTCTGGAAAACCTAGCTACTGCTTCAATCAATTGCATGCTCAACTGAATACTTCAGCAACTCCAGTGAAAGAATCACTATCTCCAGTGGTGACCATCAAGACCACTGTACCTTTATGCACACCTACCCGCTTCACGGGAGAAGCAAATATGTGTAGAGGGTTTGTTAATCAATGCAGCATGCATTTTTCATTACAGCCTACCCTCTTTCCTACAGAAGCATCCAAGACCACTTACATCCTATCTTTTCTAGAAGGACGAGCTTTGGCTTGGGCTTCACCACTATGGAAACGTGAAGATCCTATCCTGAACGACCTACCAGGATTTCTAAAACTTTTAAGGTCTGTCTTTGATGACCCGGCTCGCCAGACTGTCGCTGGATCTGCTTTGCTTAATCTCCAGCAAGGTAATAAGCTGCTTACAGACTATGTGATCGAATTCAAGACTTTAGCATCCATACTACATTTGGACACTGGATATCTACGTGCTATCTTCATTGAGGGCCTCAACTCTTGCGTAAAGGATGAATTGGTGCCTCGTTATTTGGCCTGATACCCTTGAGTCTCTGATGGAACTGGCTGGGAAAATTGACCGCCGTATTCGAGACCGAACTCAGGAGGCTAAGAGTCCACGAAAGTCCACTACGGGAGTTAACCGTCCTAAACCTATGCCTATTGCTTCAAGTCTACCGTCTGCTTCCCTAGAAGAGGAAGAGCCTATGCAATTAGGCCAAAGCCATTTAACTTCCAAGGAGAGACGTTTTCGTAAGCACATGGGGTTATGCGTGTACTGTGGCCAATCAGGCCATGCCGTACAAACCTGTCCCATCTGTCCGGGAAACTGACTGGCCTAGGATCTGCAGGACTTCTCCTAGGCCTCACCTCTCCTACTCCTCCATTATCTTTACCAGTCTCTCTGCTCTGCGGAGGTCTTGAAATTCAGACTATCACCTTCATTGATTCCGGAGACGGAGGTAATTTTATCTTGAAATGCTTAGTTGAACATCTACGGTTTCCTACCACTCCAATAGCTAAGCCATTGCTATTGTCGTCTATCCATGGGGAACCACTTCCTGGAGAAGTTTCATTAAGCACCCAGTCCGTTGGCCTGCGCATCGGAGCATTACACTCTGAATCCATTTCATTTCTCGAATTAGAAAAGGCCATGCACCCTGTGGTATTTGGACTGCCTTGGCTACAAGATCATATGCCACAATTTAATTGGGCCACATTGGAATTGTCCCGGTGGGGGCCTGACTGTCATGGTCGGTGCCTCGTGGAAGTTTCACCATTCATGTGCATGCCTACTACACCATCGTTACCTGGCTTACCTCCACAATACTGTTATAATTCTGCTCCTCAAGTAGGGAGGAGTTATCAATCTGTTAGCGGTCACCCCGCCAGGAGGGCGGAGTTAGCAATCTGTTGTCGATCACCCTGCCAAGAGGGTGGAGTTATCAATCTGTTAGAGTGTCTGCTAGGAGTTAGCAGTCTGTTAGAGGTTAGGACTGCTGCGTAGCAATCTGTTGTAGGAGCTGCTATGGAGTTACTCCCCAGAGAGGAGAGGTCAGCAACCATCTAAGATCTGTTATGGATCTGTTATGGATCTCCGCACAGAGTGGCAACCTGATATACGAGAGTTCCCCTGAAGGGAGGTGTTGGCCATCTGTATGGTTCCTGCTAAGAAGTAGCAGTTGGTTATGATACAGTTCCTGAGGAAGGAGATGTTAGCAACAGTTGAGGGTAGACTGCAAGGTAGCTGTTTGTTGTATGCTATGCACTATTGTTTGTTCGTAGAGCCACGCTGAGTGTTTCTCGCATGCAAGAGTTTCCTCATTGAACCGCCATGTTTCAGAAAATATCAGTGGGATTTTTATGCACTTCTCATTTAAATGTATTTATACTATCTACAGCTATTGAGCCAGCAAGATTCACATCTGACCCCTTGAAGAAGGAGGCTTTCTCCGAAACACTGAGTGTCGGTACAGCATCGGATTCACCTACCCAGCTGCATAACACTACGTGCTCTCTAATGTGAAAATTGGACTGGAGAGCTTTGTAAGATCAGGGGTAGATTTTCAGACGAGCGCGAACAGCCTACTTTTGTTTGCGCTCCAGGCGCAAACAAAAGTACGCTGGATTTTAGTAGATACGCGCGTAGTCGCGCGTATCGGCTAAAATCCTGGATCGGCGCGCGCAAGGCTATCGATTTCGTATAGCCTGCGCGCGCCGAGCCGCACAGCCTACCCCTGTTCCCTCCTAGGCCGCTCCGAAATCGGAGTGGCCTAGAAGGGAACTTTCCTTTGCCCTCCCCTCACCTTCCCCTCCCTTCCCCTACCTAACCCACCCGCCCGGCCCTGTCTAAACCCCCATCCTACCTTTGTCGGGGGATTTACGCCTCCCAGAGGGAGGCGTAAATCCCCGCGCGCCAGCGGGCCTTCTGCGTGCCGGGCCGCGACCTGGGGGCGGGTACGGAGGGCGCAGCCACGCCCCCGGGCCGTAGCCACGCCCCCGTACCCGCCCCCAAAACGCTGCCGACACGCCCACGCAACGCCGCGCGCTCCGGCCCCGCCCCCCGACATGCCTCCCGACACGCCCACTCCGAAAACCCCGGGACTTACGCGAGTCCCGGGGTTCTGCGCGCGCCGGTGAGCCTATGTAAAATAGGCTCACCGGCGCGCAGGGCCCTGTTCGCGTAAATCCGCCCGGTTTTGGGCGGATTTACGCGAGCAGGGCTCTGAAAATCCGCCCCTAAGTGCATATTGGTACAGCTTCAGACACGCAAGCGTTCCTAAAAAACAGCTCACAGTGACCAATGATTAAAAAGGCCCTTGCCACTGAAAGCTTGTTTAAGCCTGTAGCCTTTGGGCACCACATATGAGGTCACTTTGAGTCTCCACTCTAAATATTTTCCACTAATACATTTTACAGCATTTTTATTATTACAGGCTTTTTTTTACTGCACTTTTTTTTATTGAACTACTTGTGGACTATCAGTCTCGTGCCGGTATTTAGCCTTAGATGGAGTTTACCACCCACTTTCGGCTGCATTCACAAACAACCCAACTCTGAGAGGACCTGGTCCCGGCGCGCCGGGGGCCACTACTACCGGCCTAATACCATCCGTGAGCTGAGCCTCATCTTGTCTTGCCTCCTTGTCTTTCCCCTGTCAACACCACAGTGTACTGACTACCTCAGTTCTGCCAGCCTGTCTTGCCCCTATCAAAACCACAGCAACCTGACTACTTCCGCTCTGCCAGCCTGTCTTGCCCCTATCAACTTTCTGCCACTCTGCCTTGCTGCCAAACACCAGATGACTCTCTACTCCTTGTGGTGTTCTTGCCACTATCATGTTTCCTCCTTTATCAGCGCCTTGTGGTTTTTTCTGACACTCTTTCTGCTTGCTATGTTCCCCCTTCATTGTGCTGTAGGATGTTGATGCCACTTGTCTTGCCACTTTGCCTGTTGTGCTGCCTTCGAGGGTTCATGCAACTGTTATTGGTGCTCTCTTTTGAAGCTGTGGTGTGTTTTTGACACTCTCACTGCTGCTTTGAACCTCTGTTAAAGCATTCTTGCCACTCCTGGTACCCCTTTGCACCTTTACAGTGCCTTAGGCTATTCATGCCACTTTGGTTGCCACTTTACCACAGTCTAAATACCTTGGTGCGCTTTTCTCGTTCTGATGATTGCTCCCCAGAAGTTTCAACAGAATTGATAAGAAAGCCCCAATTCTGCAGCCAAAAATAGGCTGCACATACTTCCCCCATTGACTTTAATGGCAAACGAAAAACGAATGAAATTAATAAACAAATTGGTTTTTTTTCCCCTATGAAACTAATGAAATGAATTTGGGTCTCGGCGAAACAAAATGAATTTTTTCCTTCTGCACATCCCTAATGAAGACTACCCCTCCCTCCTTCCTCCCCACTTACTGCAGTTCAGATCCTCCCTCCCTTGATCTTGCATTCTATCCTCCAAATCCTGGAACCTCTCTCCCTTCTCCCCAGACACTAGAACCCACTCCCCAACCCTTCCTCTTCCCTCCACCTCCTCAATCCAATAATCTGCCTCTCTCTCACTCCGTCTTCTTCCCCTCCCAGTTTACTAATCTTCCCTATCTCCCATCCTCTCCCCATCCCTATTTGTCTTTCCTTCTTACACCACTCCTCCTGATTCTTCTCACTTCCTCTCCCCATCTCTGAGGTCTCCTCCCTGTACTGATAGTTGAGATGATTTTCTTCAGCAGTAAAAATAAAATAATTTATAAATTGTACTAATACATATACTGTAAAATGAATTTATTTTTATAATGTAATATAAAAGATAGAAATGTTTTTTTAATTTTAAAATTTTTCCCACAGAATCTACCCCGAGCTGCCAGAGGACACTAGGGAGCTGTAATTTTTCTGGTCCCTGTTGTTCAAGCTCAGGGAAGAGAGGGGGGTGACAGCACCAACAGTGCCTAGGGGCGCCAAAATCCTAAATCCATCTCTGAGCACACTCATGCTCTCCCCCTCCCCATACAGAGACAAGGAGAATAACTGACATAGCTGATGGATGATACCAAAAGGCCCCTTCCAAGCCATCGCCACATTCACCAATTTACAAACACACCTACCTGCTTACCTCAACCACACCCCCAGCCCCACACCCCTTCACAGTCCTCATACCCAAACTCCCCACTTACTGGAACCTTAACCACCCACACACAACCCGCTATACACACTTTTTACACACCCTCATAACCACACCCAACCCTATACATACACAGCCATACCCCCCCAGACACCCATTCACATATACACTCTCCCGTGTACCCCACACACAACTCCATCCACCTGCCCCCCAATCCCCACACATACATCATTCCCCCTCAATCCCCCCACACAAATTTCTACAAAGCATTCCAAAAACTATTGCCTCTGTATGTTTTCTCTACTTTTTAAAAATTAATTGGTTCTTACCAGATTCCTTTTGATTTGAATTAGTTTGCACATTTATTTTCATAAAATTGCGCATTTCTAATCGTATCATGGTAGACTTGGTTCTAGAGAAGCACATTATAGCCCAGACTGTTTGGATAAAGGGAGTATTGATAACCAACTATAGGTCAACATTTCACTGACAAAATTTGTGAGGCCGCAACAAAGAGTTTGATCCACACAATACTGATGTCTAGACACTAATTCCCATTTGTATTTGCTGAGGCTTGCAAAGCAGCTATAAATAGATGTAAATACTTGTGAGAAATTATGTTTTTATGGTATGAGGGGCATTGCCTCTCACTAGCCAGGTCATTCATCAAAATGCATTATGGCATTAACTCACACAATAACGCATTAAGACCATAACGCAAAGGTTAATTTTAGGAGCCAGTTTCGCACGTAGAATGAGATGTACAAACTGCACAGTACACCCATCAAGCTAGGGTGAGAGAACATAGAAATTTCATCTTTGTGAGACTTTCCTCACTTCAAATGACGTCAAATCTTCACCAAGGTGTACTGTGCTGTTCAATCATCTCACTCTATGTGCGAAACTGGCCCCTAAACCCGAAACCACTACCTCGCCTCGACCTATTGGATGGCCCTCCTATAGAGATATAAATACTTAGCTACTATGAAGGGCTTGTAGATAGTCTCTCTCTCTCTCTCTCTCTCTCTCTCTCTCTCTCTCTCTCTCTCTCTCTCTCTCTCTCTCTCTCTCTCTCTCTCTCTCTCTCTCTCTCTCTCTCTCTCTCTCTCTCTCTCTGTATTTGAATATAAAGCTCTTTTTCAGTGAAAAAAGTAACTGCACTGGGAGATAGAGCTCAATGGATTTCTTTCAGGAGGTGATAGCTGACAACAGGAAAACATTGTGTAATAATGTAAGCTTCTGAAAGAATGGTTACAGAATATATCAATTTTTTTTTTTTAATTGGTGCATGGTGAGGATGTGACCTGTAAGTCATAGACAGGCCTCACATGGGCAACACCACAAAAAAAGTACTTTATCTCTAAAGATTCTTTTCTTCATCTCTAAATTTATATGTATGTTATCTTTCCACTAATCTCTTTTAAAATAAAAATTGTGCAACATCTATGGCCATTGTTAGAACTAAAAGAGTTCTGTACAGTTCTTCAGTCCTTGCTATTTATGGGTTTTGACTATGGCAATACATTATACCTTGGAGTTCTATTTTGAGACCATTGTAGGTTGCTCAAAATGCTGCTACCTGTATGCTGGTGGGCCTGAATTTAAGGCATCATGTTACTCCTCTCCACTATAAAGTACACTGGCTCCCAGTTTCATGGCACATTAAATACAAAGTTACTGTGATCATATTAGAGTCCTCAGTTGCCTTGGATTAGGGCTGTTTTGAATAGCTAGGTTCCTTCTTGGATGCCACATTCCTCCTAGTCTAGGTTACTTATTGTACCCTCGATTAAGGTGGCAGGCTCAGCTGAGGCACAGGAGTGTGCCTTTTCCATAGCAGGCTCGCTGCTTTAGGGTACTTCACCAGAGCATCTCAGGTTGACATTTTAAAAAATTACCGGCACTCATTTGTTTCAGTTGGCCTCAAACCACAGTAACACGCATATTTGTTTTCTGTCTTTTTGGTGCTCAGAGTACTATGGGATGTTCTTTAGATTTCTAGCTCACGTAGTTTAGAATATTTACATTAGAGAGATTATGGTGACTCTGTTTTGTTTAAGATTCATTTTTAATTTATGTATCTTTATACATGCTGAAATGAGTTGTTTTGTATTACTGATATGAACCACTTTGAACTTTAGGCAGTATATACATTTTTTAAATAAAAACTTCCATCATGTTCAGTTATTTGTTAACCACAGCAGGTTTTGCCCTCTGCTGTGTACATTGCTTCACCCTGCACTGAGGCAGGGGTTTTTATCTCTGTGTTGCAGGAAAAAGGTTATTTTTCTGTATAAACTTATCCTTTAAAATAGCATTAAAATTTTCTGTTTTCTTGCTGATAAATCTGATTACAGCGAGTACACTTTTTTTTTTTTTATAAATGTATTCTGCCAAAGAATATTTGGGAACACAGGCTTAGACTTTCTAAACAACTGTTAAGGATGAGAGGGTGCTGAGCTCCATCATCAAATGTCAGCCACGCAGCAAACACATATTTTAATCAACTGGAATGCTCCTATTTCAGTGTCTGGAAGATGCCCAGGCAATTTTAAAATTTCTGCATACCCACATCAAAACCAAACTTCTAGGAAAAACAGCCAACCTTCACCTTCTTTTTAAATGTAGTGTGAAGCTTTGTGATGAGTTGCTGTAAAATGCACTTGTTGTAATGGGCCTGTTTCTGCTCGTTAATAGGTGTTAGATGCAGGAAGAATAAAAGAATATGATGAGCCATACATTTTACTGCAGAATAAAGAGAACCTGTTTTACAAGATGGTGCAACAAGTGGGCAAGGCTGAAGCTGCCTCCCTAACAGAAACAGCAAAACAGGTAGGCTTTATACAAGAAGGCATTAATTAAGATTGCTTCAACTGTTCACTTTTAACAACTCTGCATTTTATGTCAGATGTTTACTTGAAGAAAAATATACAGTAGTAGCACTTCATCAGGTTTTGAATCCTGAATAGACAAGGCCCGGGTTGTTTTGACTGGTGCTCAACGTGTGTAAAAATAGTTTATTAAATTTGAAAAAGCTACTATTCTACTATTTGTGCAGTGAATATATACTGTATTAAATTAAATTTAAAAAATTAGCTACTAAAAAAAAATGTATATACTTATTATGGCATTGTCAAGCCTTGAGTCACAATTCAGTCAATTAGATGTTGACATTTAATAGCTATGAGCCTTTATTAGGGGAGCAGTGACTTCTAGAAACTGCCATAAAAATTATCTCCAGAAATGTGTTGTATTTCTCTCCTTTGAATTTTTTTTTTTTACTGTGCGTCACAAGTAGTATTCTTTTCTTGAGTATCGCTGGACCTTTCTCCACATGCTGGTTAGCTATAAACTCACATGTCTTATTGTCAGTGGAGGGAAGTGACTTCAGACTGTAAATTTCTGTGACACTGTGGTCATATTTCAGTTAGGAACATGAAACACATTCTTAAAATGATTTTTGGTAGCTCTGAGAAAAACATGGGAGTGAAAAGATGGCTGGATTAATGAGCCAAATGAAAGGTAGAAAATTGCTGTGTTTCTCATTCATGTTTTGCCAAAGTTGATTAAGTATAGGGTACTGCTGCTTTATATTATGGGATTGTGTGTAGTAAATGCACTTTTTAATCTGTTTATGGTCTGTGCTTCTATCATAGATTTATATTTTTATTGTTATGATGCCTGACTGAACAGTCAACCATAAGGCTACATGTTTTCTTTTCTAAATAAAGCATTTAATTTTCAGAATTATAGTTGCATGCTAAGTGAGAAAAATAGTCCCTACTATTCCAACATGTTTCACACTGATAAATAACAGCTGTGGGGAATATTCTTTGATAAATCTAGCTCTGTGGCCTCGGTACTCCATGGGCACAGGCATATATGTCACCGGTTTGTATTCCTGTAGAAGTTGGGCATGCTTGCCAAAATTCCACTCCTATTCTTTAAATAGGTCAGGTTGGTTGTGTATTTCTAAATGTGGGACTAGAACAGGACAGACTGAAATTACCTTTACCCAGGCCACCAAATGTATACCGTTCACTAAAATTGGAAATGAGACAAATTATTTCCTACTGCAATACAAGAGACAGAAAATAGGGAGTAAATTTTTATTTTTTATTTTGCTGCTGTTAATAGGAAGTACTTTTTTAAGTGAAGCACTCCTATGTGAACAAGCTAGTTTACGTTGTTTGAATCCATAGCAACTTGTCCTGATGATAGAACTATTTTAATTCTGTTATAGACAATATATTTACTTACATGTCTGCACAGATTTCTGTGTGAATTTAAAAAGACAACTCAGGACTACGTATAGCTGATCTCTATCATGAGAGACTCCTGCCTTCCCCATCCCCTCATGGATTATCTTTTCCATATTTCTCACAAACAATTTCATAATTTAATCCTTAGCAAACTATATCACTTAGCAATCTCTGCGAGAAATAAAATAACATCCATTAAAAATGTCAAATGGCACTAAAGGTTGAATTACAAAATGCCCCTTAAATATAGCATACTGTGAAAGAATCATAGATTTCTGTACATTGAAAACTATTTTGGTTTATGTGTTATATGTTTTTACAATTGATGTGATCATATCACAGAACAATGGCACAGGACAGCCTTCTAAAAGGGGATTGGTTCTTTCTCTAACATGTGAAAGTGAATGGATCAAACAGCAGTAAGTGAAGGAGTGAATAAATTAATATTAAGTGCCCAACGCTTGCTATTCATTTTTTCACTCCCCTTACTGCCGAGGGGGGATTTGGAATCTGGCAAATGCTGTTTTATGACATGGACCCTCCAAATGTACTATGTCAGGTAGAGGACCCCTTTGGTCAGGCCAGCTGCGTGAAGTTTAACCCTGCCTCTGAGCAGGCCATAGATTTCTCGCGGTAGTAGGATATGCGCTAGGCAGTCTCTTGCTTAGCATGCCTCTTTGCATTGTAGGCTAATAGCTAATTAGACTATTACCCTGCAATTTGTATGCACCCATGCTAAGCCTGCCGCTGGTCTTTTAGTGCAGATTTTTTGTCGCTAAAGCTCTTTTTACATTCAAGGGCTACATTAGCGCGGAAAAACCCATGCTAAAACGCGAATAAAAACACACGATAGGTTTAGCACCCCTTATTGAATCGGCCCCTGTGTGAGTCACACAACCCGGGTCATACTTCTGTGTTCTTGCAGTTAACTGTGAGAATGTGAAGTGGCTACCTTGGACCACGCTCCTCACATAGTCACAGAACCACATGCTGCCATTACAATCGTGGTGGAAGGAAGGCGAAAAGTGCGAATGGGGATGGCGGGAGGAGAAGGAAAGAGAATGGATGAGAGTAAACAGAATGATTAGGAGGAGAGAGTGGATAGAATACAGGAGAGACTAGAAAAAGGGCAAGAGAGAAGGAGAAGCTATAGAAGAGAGGAGGAAAGAGGAACATTTGAGGAAGAAGAGAGGTTGTAGAGAAAGGTAAGAATATTTTTTTTAAATAACGAGGGCCCATGATTGGAGGGTTGTGGATGGAGCCCTGGTGCATGTTCCCTGGCCCGTGATCATCACTGCATGTTGGGAGCTGGGGAATATTGAATAGGGGAAAGATCCCTGGGTATTTGTGAATGAAGGCTTATGACCCCAGCCCTGGTCCCGATTGAGCTGGAAGTACAAAGGGGCTGGAGGAAACTGCTGGACCCAAGAAAAAAAGAAGAGAAAGAAAACATTAATTTGGTGAAAGGAAAGAAATGAAGAACAAAAGCAACCAGAAGTTCATATTAAGCAATGTAACATTGTATTCAAATTTCTGCAAATGTGCAACAAAATTTTTTAACTCTTGCTGCAGTAGCTACCGCTCGACTGCAGTAGAAGACCAGAGGTCTTGTATATAGGCTGCTAAGAGGAATTTGTCTTGGTACAAAATAGTTTCTTCTAGGGACTTGGCAGTTTTTCCTTATTACTATTCAAGGACTAGAAAAGATATGGAGATGGGGGATGAGAACTAATTATGTATAAACCCACAAAAAATGGAGGTATTCTGGGTGGGGAAATCCTCATTGATCCTGGGTGGTGATGTCCAACCAAGAATGACACTGTAGAAATTGCCATACTGGGTCAGACCAAAGTTCCATCAAGGCCAGCACCCTGTTTCCAACAGTGGACAATCCAGGCTACAAGTACCTGGCAAGTACCCAAAAACTAAATATATCCCATGCTACTGATGCTAGAAATAGCAGTGACTATTTTCTAAGTCAACTTGATTAATAGCAGGTAATGGACTTCTCCTCCAAGAACTTATCCAAACCTTTTTTAAACCCAGCTATACTTAGGGGCAGATCTTTAAACCTGCACGTGGGCGTAGATTTGTTCGTGCTACCCGCGCGAACAAATCTACGCCTGATTTTATAACATGGTGCGCGCTACAGCATGCATGTTATAAAATCCAGGGTCGGCGCATGCAAGGGGGTGCACAATTGTGCAACTTGCGTGTGCCGAGCCACGCAGCCTTCCTCCTTTCCTTCCGAGGCTGCTCCGAAATCCTCGGAAGGAACTTTCCTTCCGCCCCCCCCCCCCCCCCCTGCACCTTCCCCTCCCTTCCCCTATCTAACCCGCCCCCCAGCCCTATCTAAAACCCCCTCCTTACCTTTATCGGGAAAGTTACACCTGCCTCTGGGCAGGTGTTACTTGCGCGTGCCGGCTGCCTGCCGGCGCGACATCCCCCGGCACGGCGTCTGTTCCGGAGGCCTCGGTCCCACCTCCGGAACGTCCCCGGGCTGCCGCCCCAGCCCGGAACTCCCCTTTTTCGAAGCCCCGGGACATACACGCGTCCCGGGGATTGCGCGCGCCGCCGAGCCCATGCAAGATAGGCTCGGCGCGCAGGGGCAGCTTGGGGCAGCTTTTTGAGGGTTACGCACATATGTTACATGCGTAAACCTTTGAAAATATGCCCCTAACTGCACTAACCACATCCCCTGGCAACAAATTCCAGAGTTTGTGCGTTGAGTGAAAGAATTTTCTCCAATTAGTTTTAAATGTGCTAAATGCTAACTTCATGGGGTGCCCCAGTCCTTCTATTATCCGAAAGAGTAAATAACCAATTCATATTTATCCGTCCTGACCTCTCATGATTTTAAACACCTCTATCATATCCCCTTTAAGCTGTCTCTTCTCCAAGCTGAACAGCCCTAACCTCTTTAGTCTTTACTCATAGGGGTAGATCTTAAAAAAATACGCGCGCGCATACTTTTGTTTGCGCAACCGGCGCGA
The DNA here is from genome assembly GCF_901001135.1 of Rhinatrema bivittatum. Lineage (NCBI taxonomy): Eukaryota > Metazoa > Chordata > Amphibia > Gymnophiona > Rhinatrematidae > Rhinatrema > Rhinatrema bivittatum. Next base: position 363,852,881 of record NC_042619.1, read on the forward strand.
ACAAAAGTAAGCTAGATTTGAAAAGATACGCGCGTTACCGCGCATATCTTTTAAAATCCGGGGTCGGCGCGCGCAAGGCTGCGCAAAATCGGCAGCCTACGCGCGCCGAGCCGCACAGCCTGCCTCTGTTACCTCTGAGCGGCCTCGGAGGGAGCGGCCTCGGAGGGAACTTTCCTTCCGCATCCCCCCACCTTCCCCTCCCTTCCCCTATCTAACCCACCCCCCAGCCCTACCTAAATCCCCCCCCCTACCTTTGTTGTACAAGGTACGCCTGCTTGAAGCAGGCGTAACTTGTGCGCGCCGCCTCGTCAGCCCCCAGCACAGGCCGCAGTGCCGGGGGACTTGGGACCGCCCTCCCGGCCCGCCCCTGAAGACTTGCCACGCCCCCAGACCCGCCTCGGACCGCCCCGACCCTGGGCACGCCCCCAGGACACGCCCCGGTCTTCGGACACTCCCCCTCCCGCTCCTTTTACGAAGCCCCGGGACTTACGCGCGTCCCGGGGCTTTACGCACACCGGCGGCCTATGCAAAATAGTTGCGCCAGCGCGCAGGGCTTTTAAAATCTACCCCATAGGGAACTGTCCCATCCCCTTTATCATTTTGGTTGCCTTCTGTACCCTCTCCATCGCAACTACATCTCTTTTGAGATGCGGCAACCAGAATTGTACACATTATTCAATGTGTGGGCTCACCTTGGAGCGATACAGAGGCATTATGACATTTTCTGTTTTATTCACCATTCCCTTACTAATAATTCCTAATATTTTGCTTGCTTTTTTGACTGCCGCAGCAAAGTGAGCCAACGATTTCAATGTAATATCCACTATGACAACTAGATCACTTTCCTGGGCGGTAGCTCCCAATATGGAACCTAACTTCGTGTAACAATAGTATGGGGGTTTTTTCCCTATATGCATCACCTTGCATTTATCCACATTAAATTTCATCTGCCATTTGGATGCCCAATTTTACAGTCTCACAAGGTCCTGCTGCAATATATCACAATCTGCTTGTGATCTGCTGAATAATTTTGTATCATCTGCAAATTTGATTACCTCACTCGTCATATTCCTTTCCAGATCACTTATAAATATATTGAAAAGCACGGGTCCCAGTACCAGATCCCTGAGGCACTCCACTGCCCACCCCTGTCCACTGAGAAAATTGTCCATTTAATCCTACTCTCTGTTTCCTGTCCTTTAATCAGTTTCTAATCCATGAAAATACATACTTTTTATTTTTCTTAGTAGCCTCGCATGAGGAACTTTGTCAAATGCCTTCTGAAAATCCAAATACACTACATCTACCGGTTCATCTTTATATGTTTATTAACCCCTTCAAAAAAGTGAAGATTTGTGAGACAAGACTTGCCTTGGGTAAAGCCATGCTGACTTTATTCCATTAAACCATGTCTTTCTATATGCTCTGTGATTTTGATCTTTAGAACACTTTCCACTATTTTTCCTGGCACTGAAGTCAGTCTAACTGGTCTATAGTTTCCTGGATTGCCATGGAGCCCTTTTTAAATATTGGGGTTACATTAGCCACCCTCCAGTCTTAAGGTACAATGGATGATTTTTAAGGATAGGTTACAAATTTTTACAAATAGATCTGAAATTTCATTTTTGAGTTCCTTCAGAACCCTGGGGTGTATAAAAACCGGTCCAGGTGATTTACTACTCTTCAGTTTGTCAATCAGGCCTACCACATCTTCTAGGTTCAACGTGATTTGGTTCAGTCCATCTGAATCATTACCCATGAAAACCTTCTCCTTAACAGGTATCTCCCCAACATCCTCTTCAGTAAACACCGAAGAAAAGAAATCGTTTAATCTTTCCGCGATGGCCTTATCTTCTCTAAGTGCCCCTTTAACCCCTCAATCATCTAACAGTCCAACTGACTCCCTTGCAGGCTTTCTGCTTTGGATATATTTTTTAAAGTTTTTACTGTGTTTTTGTTTCTACGTCCGTCTTCAAATTCTTGTTTAGCCTGTCTTATCAATGTCTTACTTTTAACTTGCTAACTCTTATGCTTTATCCTATTTTCTTCGATTGGATCCTTCTTCCAATTTTTGATTGAAGATCTTTTGGCTAAAATAGCCTTTTTCACCTCACCTTTTAATTATGCCGGTAATAGTTTTGTCTTCCTTCCACCTTTCTTAATGTATGAAATACATCTGAACTGTGCTTCTAGGATGGTGTTATTTTATCAATGTCCATGCCTCTTGCACATTTTTTTACCTTTGTAGCTGCTCCTTTCAGTTTTTTTCTAAATATTTATCTCATTTTATCAAAGTTTCCCTTTTGAAAGTTTAGCACTAGAGCGTGGATTTGCTTACTGTCACCCTTCCAGTCATTAATTCAAATTTGATCAAATTATGATCACTATTGCCAAGCGGCCCTACCACCGTTACCTCTCTCACCAAATCCTGTGCTCCACTGAGAATTAGATGTAAAATTGCTCCCTCTCTCCTCGGTTCCTGAACCAATTGCTCCATAAAACTGTCATTTATTCCATCCAGGAACTTTGTCTCTTTAGCATGTCCTGATGTTACATTTACTCAGTCAATATTGGGGTAATTGAAATCTCCCATTATTACTGCACTACCAATTTGGTTAGCTTCCCTAATTTCTCTTAGCATTTCACTGTTCATCTCACCATCTTGATCAGGTGGACAGTAGTATACTCCTATCACTATAACCTTCTCCAACACACAAGGGATTTCTACCCATAAAGATTTGATTGTGCTTTTAGTCTCATGCAGGATCTTTATCCTGTTGGACTCTATGCCATCCCAGACATAAAGCACTAGGGATGTGAATCGTTTTAGGACAATTAAAATTATCGTCCGATAATTTTAATATCGTCTTAAACCGTTATGGAACACAATACAATACAGATTCTAACGATTTATCGTTATAAATCGTTAGAATCGTGAGCCGGCACACTAAAACCCCCTAAAACCCACCCCCGACCCTTTAAATTAAATCCCCCACCCCCCCGAACCCCCCCCCCAAATAACTTAAATAACCTGCGGGTCCAGCGGCGGTCCAGAACGGCAGCGGTCCGGAACGGGCTCCTGCTCCTGAATCTTGTCGTCTTCAGCCGGCGCCATTTTCCAAAATGGCGCCGAAAAATGGCGGCGGCCATAGACGAAAAAGATTGGACGGCAGGAGGTCCTTCCGGACCCCCGCTGGACTTTTGGCAAGTCTCGTGGGGGTCAGGAGGCCCCCCACAAGCTGGCCAAAAGTTCCTGGAGGTCCAGCGGGGGTCAGGGAGCGATTTCCCGCCGCGAATCGTTTTCGTACGGAAAATGGCGCCGGCAGGAGATCGACTGCAGGAGGTCGTTCAGCGAGGCGCCGGAACCCTCGCTGAACGACCTCCTGCAGTCGATCTCCTGCCGGCGCCATTTTCCGTACGAAAACGATTCGCGGCGGGAAATCGCTCCCTGACCCCCGCTGGACCTCCAGGAACTTTTGGCCAGCTTGTGGGGGGCCTCCTGACCCCCACGAGACTTGCCAAAAGTCCAGCGGGGGTCCGGAAGGACCTCCTGCCGTCCAATCTTTTTCGTCTATGGCCGCCGCCATTTTTCGGCGCCATTTTGGAAAATGGCGCCGGCTGAAGACGACAAGATTCAGGAGCAGGAGCCCGTTCCGGACCGCTGCCATTCCGGACCGCCGCTGGACCCGCAGGTTATTTAAGTTATTTGGGGGGGGGGTTCGGGAGGGTGGGGGATTTAATTTAAAGGGTCGGGGGTGGGTTTTAGGGGGTTTTAATGTGCCGGTTTTTCGATTTTTCGATTTTTAACGATTTTTAACGATTTTTCACGATATTTTACCCCCCCAAACGGCAACAATACGATTCCCTCCCCCTCCCAGCCGAAATCGATCGTTAAGACGATCGAGGACACGATTCACATCCCTATAAAGCACCACCCTGCTTCCCAGATGCTCCTCTCTGTCATTGTGATATAATTTGTACCCCGGTATAGAACTGTCCCATTGGTTATCCTCCTTCTACCATGTCTCTGAGATGCCAATTAAGTCTGTCATCATTCACTGCTATACATTCTAATTCTCTAATTCTGGCATTAGCATACAAACATTTCAAAGTGTGTTTTTTGTTTGTATTTTCATTCTGCTTTTTAATTGATAGGGATAAATTGGAATTTTTTAGCTCAGGTGAGTTTTTAGTTACAGGCACTTGGACTTCTTTTCATATTATTGAAACCTCACTGTTGGGATGCCCTAATTCTAATGCATCGTATCCTTTGAAGATACCTCCCTCCAAACCATGCGCTGCTGAGCAACTGTCGGCTTTCCCCTTTGTTCTAGTTTAAAAGCTGTTCTATCACCTTTTTAAAGGTTAGCGCCAGCAGCCTGGTTCCACCCTGGTTAATGTGGAGCCCCTCCCTTTGGAAAAGACTCCCCCTTCCCTACAAAGTTCCCCAGTTCCTTACAGAACTGAATCCCTCTTCCTTGCACCATTGTCTCATTCAAGCATTGAGATTCCGGAGCTCTGCCTGCCTCTGGGGACCTGTGCGTGGAACAGGGAGCATTTCAGAGAATACTACCCTGGATTTCAGCTTTTTACCTAAGAGACTAAATTTGGCTTCCAGAACCTTCCTCCCACATTTTCCTATGTCGTTGGTGCCCACATGTACCACGACAGCTGGCTCTTCCCCAGCACTATCTAAAATCCTATAAGAACATAAGAATATAAGAAAATGCCATACTGGGTCAGACCAAGGGTCCATCAAGCCCAGCATCCTGTTTCCAACAGTGGCCAATCCAGGCCATAAGAACCTAGCAAGCACCCAAAAACCAAGTCTATTCCATGTCACCACTGCTAATGGCAGTGGCTATTCTCTAAGTGAACTTAATAGCAGGTAATGGACTTCTCCTCCAAGAACTTATCCAATCCTTTTTTAAACACAGCTATACTAACTGCACTAACCACATCCTCTGGCAACAAATTCCAGAGTTTAATTGTGCGTTGAGTAAAAAAGAACTTTCTCCGATTAGTTTTAAATGTGCCCCATGCTAACTTCATGGAGTGCCCCCTAGTCTTTCTTCTATCCGAAAGAGTAAATAACCGATTCACATCTACCCGTTCTAGACCTCTCATGATTTTAAACACCTCTATCATATCCCCCCTCAATCATCTCTTCTCCAAGCTGAAAAGTCCTAACCTCTTTAGTCTTTCCTCATAAGGGAGTTGTTCCATTCCCCTTATCATTTTAGTAGCCCTTCTCTGTACCTTCTCCATCGCAATTATATCTTTTTGGAGATGCGGCGACCAGAATTGTACACAGTATTCAAGGTGCGGTCTCACCATGGAGCGATACAGAGGCATTATGACATTTTCCGTTTTATTCACCATTCCCTTTCTAATAATTCCCAACATTCTGTTTGCTTTTTTGACTGCCGCAGCACACTGTACCGACGATTTCAATGTGTTATCCACTATGACACCTAGATCTCTTTCTTGGGTTGTAGCACCTAATATGGAACCCAACATTGTGTAATTATAGCATGGGTTATTTTTCCCTCTATGCATCACCTTGCACTTATCCACATTAAATTTCATCTGCCATTTGGATGCCCAATTTTCCAGTCTCACAAGGTCTTCCTGCAATTTATCACAATCTGCTTGTGATTTAACTACTCTGAACAATTTTGTGTCATCTGCAAATTTGATTATCTCACTCATCGTATTTCTTTCCAGATCATTTATAAATATAAAGTAAAGGTCCCAATACAGATCCCTGAGACACTCCACTGTCCACTCCCTTCCACTTAGAAAATTGCCTATTTAATCCTACTCTCTGTTTCCTGTCTTTTAGCCAGTTTGCAATCCACGAAAGGACATCGCCACCTATCCCATGACGTTTTACTTTTCCTAGAAGCCTCTCATGAGGAACTTTGTCAAACGCCTTCTGAAAATCCAAATATACTATATCTACCGGTTCTTCTTTATCCACATGTTTATTAACTCCTTCAAAAAAGTGAAGCAGATTTGTGAGGCAAGACTTGCCCTGGGTAAAGCCATGCTGACTTTGTTCCATTAAACCATGTCTTTCTATATGTTCTGTGATTTTGATGTTTAGAACACTTTCCACTATCTTTCCTAGCACTGAAGTCAGGCTAACCGGTCTGTAGTTTCCCGGATCGCCCCTGGAGCCCATTTTAAATATTGGGGTTACATTTGCTATCCTCCAGTCTTCAGGTACAATGGATGATTTTAATGATAAGTTACAAATTTTTACTAATAGGTCTGAAATTTCATTTTTTAGTTCCTTCAGAACTCTGGGTTGTATACCATCCGGTCCAGGTGATTTACTACTCTTCAGTTTGTCAATCAGGCCTACAACATCTTCTAGGTTCACCGTGATTTGATTCAGTCCATCTGAATCATTACCCATGAAAACCTTCTCCATTATGGGTACCTCCCCAACATCCTCTTCAGTAAACACAGAAGCAAAGAAATCATTTAATCTTTCCGCGATGGCCTTATCTTCTCTAAGTGCCCCTTTAACCCCTCGATCATCTAACGGTCCAACTGACTCCCTCACAGGCTTTCTGCTTCGGATATATTTTAAAAAGTTTTTACTGTGAGTTTTTGCCTCTACAGCCAACTTCTTTTCAAATTCTCTCTTAGCCTGTCTTATCAATTTCTTACATGTAACTTGCCAATGTTTATGCTTTATCCTATTTTCTTCTGTTGGATCCTTCTTCCAATTTTTGAATGAAGATCTTTTGGCTAAAATAGCTTCTTTCACCTCCCCTTTTAACCATGCCGGTAATCGTTTTGCCTTCTTTCCACCTTTCTTAATGTGTGGAATACATCTGGACTGTGCTTCTAGAATGGTATTTTTTAACAATGACCACGCCTCTTGGACATTTTTTACTTTTGTAGCTGCTCCTTTCGGTTTTTTTCTAACAATTTTTCTCATTTTATCAAAGTTTCCCTTTTGAAAGTTTAGCACGAGAGCCTTGGATTTGCACACTGTTCCTTTTCCAGTCATTAAATCAAATTTGATCATATTATGATCCCTATTGCCAAGCGGCCCCACCACCATTACCTCTCTCACCAAGTCCTGTGCTCCACTGAGAATTAGATCTAAAATTGCTCCCTCTCTCGTCGGTTCCTGAACCAATTGCTCCATAAAGCTATCATTTATTCCATCCAGGAACGTTATCTCTCTAGCATGACCCGATGATACATTTACCCAGTCTATATTGGGGTAATTGAAGTCTCCCATTATTACTGCTCTACCAATTTGGTTAGCTTCCCTAATTACTCTTAGCATTTCACTGTCCGTCTCACCATCTTGACCAGGTGGACGGTAGTATACCCCTATCACTATAGTCTTCCCCGACACACAAGGGATTTCTACCCATAAAGATTCAATTTTGTATTTAGTCTCATGCAGGATGTTTATCCTGTTGGACTCTATGCCATCCCGGGCATAAAGCGCCACACCTCCTCCCGGGTGCTCCTCTCTGTCATTGTGATATAATTTGTACCCCGGTATAGCACTGTCCCATTGGTTATTCTCTTTCCACCATGTCTCTGAGATGCCAATTAAGTCTGTGTCATCATTTTCTGCTATACATTCTAATTCTCCCATCTTACTTCTTAGACTTCTGGCATTAGCATACAAACATTTCAAAGTTTGTTTTTTGTTTGTATTTTCATTCTGCTTTTTAATTGATAGGGATAAGTTAGAATTTTTTAGCTCAGGTGAGTTTTTAGTTACAGGCACTTGGACTACTTTTCTAATTATTGGAACCTCAGTGTCGGGATGCCCTAATTCTAATGCATCATTAGTATCCTTTAAAGATACCTCTCTCCGAACCATACGCTGCTGAGTGACTGTCGGCTTTCCCCTTTGTTCTAGTTTAAAAGCTGCTCTATCTCCTTTTTAAAGGTTAGCGCCAGCAGTCTGGTTCCACCCTGGTTAAGGTGGAGCCCATCCCTTCGGAAGAGACTCCCCCTTCCCCAAAAGGTTCCCCAGTTCCTAACAAAACTGAATCCCTCTTCCTTGCACTATCGTCTCATCCACGCATTGAGACTCCGGATCTCTGCCTGCCTCTGGTGACCTGCGCGTGGAACAGGGAGCATTTCAGAGAATGCTACCCTGGAGATTCTGGATTTAAGCTTTCTACCTAAGAGCCTAAATTTGGCTTCCAGAACCTCCCTCCCACATTTTCCTGTCGTTGGTGCCCACATGTACCATGACAGCGGGCTCCTCCCCAGCACTGTCTAAAATCCTATCTAGGTGACACGTGAGGTCCGCCACCTTCGCACCAGGTAGGCATGTTACCAGGCGATCCTCACGCCCACCAGCCACCCAGCTATCTACATTCCTAATAATCGAATCACCAACTATGACGGCCGACCTCACCCTTCCCTCCTGGGCAGTAGGCCTTGGGGAGATATCCTCAGTGCGAAAGGATAATGCATCACCTGGAGAGCAGGTCCTTGCTACAGAATCCTTTCCTGCTACACCTGGTTGGTGCTCTCCCATCATGAGACCTTCTTCCTCCAAGGCAGCACCAGGGCTGCCAGTCTGAAGTTGGGACTTGACTACTATGTCCCTGAAGGTCTCATCTATATACCTCTCTGTCTGCCTCAGCTCCTCCAGGTCTGCCACTCTAGCCTTCAGAGATCGGACTCATTCTCTGAGAGACAGGAGCTCTTTGCATCGGATACACACATACAACTTCTCACCAGCAGCTAAAAAATCATACATGTGACACTCGATGCAAATACTGGGAGGCCTCCTTCTTGCTGCTGGACTGCTGCCTTCATTTCAAATTTGTTCAGTTCCTAGTTAAGTTTTAGGTTGCTATGGGAGTATGAATCTTCCTTACTGACTTATTTAAAGCACAAACACTAAATAATATACCCCAATAGTTTACTTCTCCCCAGTACTTTAAAAAAATTTCCCAAGTAGATTCCTTTCGGCCACCAGCAAGGTGATTCTCTCCTCTCAGCTCTTCCTGTGCAGTATATCTTGTGCTTCTAAGATAAATTAGTACAAAACAATCCCTTTGCAGATTTATACTACAGTTAGTTGTCCTGAGTGACTAACTGCTGTTCTGATTAACAAATGATGGTACCTAATCAAATTAATCACACAATCTTAACACTTCAGTTAGTCAGCCTGAGTGACTCACAGCTGTCTTGATTAACAAATGTTGGTATCTAATCAAACCACCTTTACACCTTTCCAAGGTAAGTAACTGAACTTTTCAACCATTTTACATAGGTATACAGTGCTCTTAGTTTATTTCTAGCTTCTGGCTATCTTTTTTTTTTTTTTTTTTTTAATACAAACACACTAACTTTTGCTTATTAGCTGCCTTACCAACTACTTAAAAAATAAGCACACTAACTTCTGATTATTATCTGTCTTACTATTTAAAGCACAAACACACTAAATAATATACCCCAATAGTTTACTTCTCCTCAATACTTTAGAAAAAATTTCCCAAGCAGAACTTACGGTTTCCTTTCAGCCACCAGCAAGGTGATACTCTCCTCTCAATGCTCCCACTGGATTGTGACATTGTTGAAAATGGGTAAACATATTTCTAACTACAAAGAGTTCTTTTAAGAACATAAGAAATTGCTGGGTCAGACCAAGGGTCCATCAAGCCTAGCATCCTGTTTCCAACAAAGGCCAAACCAGGCCACAAGAACCTGGCAAGTACCCAAACACTAAGAAGATCCCTTGCTGCTGATTCCAGTAATAGCAGAGGCCATTCCCTAAGTCTGTTATGCTCTCCTCCAGAGGGGAGGAGTTAGCAATCTGTTATTGCTCACCCTGCCAGGAGGGCGGAGTTAGCAATCTGTTCTGCTTTCCTCCTGAAAGGGGGAGGAGTTAGCAATCTGTCATGATCTGCTCCTCCAGAGGGGAGGAGTTAGCTATCTGTAGTGCTTACCCTGCCAGGAGGGGGAGTTAGTAATCTGTTAGCGAACTGCCGTTAGATGCTCCTGTAAGGGAAGGAGGTAGCAATCTGTTATGGAACAACTCCCCAGGGAAGAGGAGTTGGCAGTCTGTTCAATGATACTCTTCTGAGGAGAGAAGCTAACAATAGGTATATTGTACTTTGCTACTGAGTTAGCAATCTATCATGCCTCCGCTACGGAGTAACAATCTGTTATATATAGGCTGCTGGCAAGTCCCATAGAAAAAGGAGTTAGCTATCTATATAATACTTCCGTAAGCGGTGTTAGTGGTTGGCTCCCACAGGGTGACAGTAGTGTAAGGAATAAACACTTGGAGGAAATGGTGAATCCCTGGGCAGATGACAGCGCCCCCAGGAGGAGATCCTGAGAGGAACCACCGGCTAGGCTAGAATATGAAATAAACACAAATAGTTCTTTATTAGGCTGGAAGCTGAACCACCAGTGGTGGCAATAGTGAGTCGATGTGTCCGGCAGGGCTGAATTCCTTCTGATACTGGAATATAATCTCTGGGTTGCTGAGCTGTAGAGAGAGACTAGAAGTAGTGAGTAGGCAGGGTACACTGGATACAAGATGGTACACTCACAATAGTGTATGTCTGCAATGGTCTCTATGCCACAGAGAGTCTTCAGTACAGTCAGGAACAGGAGCCGTAGGCGAGCACTGGTTCCTATAAACAGTCTGTAATAAGAACTCACAATAGCTGTATATGAAATGACTTCTAGAGTAGAAGTGAGTCTGTAAAGGATTCTAGAAACATTGGCCCTCGTGGAGCGAGTGCCGGTTACTAGCTGCAATCTTGCCAATGTAACTCACGATCTCCGTACTTGCGATAACTTCTTGGACGGAAGGGAGTCTTCAGAGCTATAGGAATGTAGGCCCTCGTGGAGCGAGTACCAATCCCTATCTACAGTAGAACTTACTGTGTTCACGTCTGCGATCGCTTCCAGGCAATGAGGAGTCTTCTGAGTATTCAGGGACGTAGGCCCTCGAGGAGCGAGTACCAGATCCTGTCTTGACAATCTGAAATCAAGAAGAGAGAGTGGAGCCACCGTGGAGCGGGTACTCCTGGTAAGTTTGAAAAGGCTGAGCAGTGGAGAAGGATTCCCCTCACTGACTCGGATCGTTGTTGCAAGTATCGTGGACTGCCAAAGCAAGTCCTGATGGAGTTCCTTGGTAACTCATTAGAGGTTAGCAAACAAAGACTTTTAAAGTGAAAATGGATGATGTCACTACGGGGGGACGCCCCCAAGGTTCGCGCCCTTGCTGGTACAAAGTTTGGAGCACACGCCCTTACGTCATCAGGAACATGGCGGATCCGTAGCGTCAAGCTAGCCTGGGGACACCGGGACCAAGAGGCAGGGAGAAGCTGCGGCTGCATCTGTCCGTCAGTCGAAGGGAGTCGCTCCCAAGGTAGAGAGGGTGGAGCAAGGGCGAGAAGAGGCACGAACGCAACAAAGTCAACTTGATTAATAGCAGTTAATGGACTTCTCCTCCAAGAACTTATCCAAATCTTTTTTAAACCCAGCTACACTAACTGCACTAACCACATCATCTGGTAACAAATTCCAGAACTTAATTTTGCGTTGAGTAAAAAAGAATTTTCTCCGATTAGTCTTAAATGTGCTACTTGCTAACTTCATGGAGTGCCCCTAGTCCTTCTATTATCTGAAAGGGTTGATAACTGATTCACATCTACTCATTCAAGACCTGTCATGATTTAAAGACCTCTATCATAACCCCCCTCAGCCGTCTCTTCTCCAAGCTGAACAGCCGTAACCTCTTCTTTAAGGTCGATTATGAAGATCCAGCCATATTTGACTACAGCTGATTTAGCCTCTTTGATCCAGGCAATAATTGTACCTCACCTTGATTATTAGTTTGCAGGTTTACCAGCTAAGACTATATGTAAAGTTCAAATAATTCAAAACATATTTCAAATTACAATGTAAATTTAAAACCTAAATTAAACTAATCATATCGGTATGCATTATATCAGTTGTCCCTAAAATACAATTTAAAGACATTTAAAACTAACACAGAATTTCAGCAGGCCTGATCCACCATTTCCTCCCTGCCACAAATAAGCTGAAAGGTTCCGAGGTCCATATTCAGTAAGACCTGGATAATCTTTTGGAGACAGGTATTAGAGATTGCATCAGTCCTGCTCTATTTAACTTATACTGGCTTCCTATTTTTTTGGTAAGTTCAGTCCAAGAATTTATTGCTTACATTTAAGCCCTCCATATAAACTGTTCATCATATTTTCTGCAGTTATTGATACCATATGGCCCTGTTTGGCAGCTTAGATAAATTCAAGTAGTGCCATCTTTGAGGATAGCTTGCCTAACACAAACCTGGTGGCAAGCATTTTCCTGTCATCTACCTAATCTATGGAATATTCTTCCAATAGAAGCCAGATCAATAAATCATATAGCTCTATTCACACAGGGGTAGATTTTAAAAGAAGCGCGATCAGCCTACTTTTGCTTGCGCATCAGACTCAAGCAAAAGTACGCTGGATTTTAGTAGATACGCGCGGAGCCGCACGTATCCACTAAAATCCTGGATCGGCGCGCGCAAGGCTATCGATTTTGTATAGCCTGCGCGCGCCGAGCCGCGCTGCCTCCCCCCGTTCCCTCCAAGGCCGCTCCGAAATCGGAGCGGCCTCGGAGGGAACTTTCCTTTGCCCTTCCCTCACCTTACCCTCCCTTCCCCTACCTAACCCACCCGCCCGGCCCTGTCTAAACCCCCCCCTTACCTTTGTCGGGGGATTTACGCCTCCCGGAGGGAGGCGTAAATCCCCGCGCGCCAGCGGGCCTCCTGCGCGCCGGGCCGCGACCTGGGGGCGGGTACGGAGGGCGCGGCCACGCCCCCGGGCCGTAGCCACGCCCCCGTACCCGCCCCCAAAACGCTGCCGACATGCCCCCGAAACGCCGCGACGACCGGGCCCGCCCCCCGACACGCCCCCGACACGCCCCCCTCCGAGAACCCCGGGACTTACGCGAGTCCCGGGGCTCTGCGCGCGCCGGGAGGCCTATGTAAAATAGGCTTCCCGGCGCGCAGGGCCCTGCTCGCGTAAATCCGCCCGGTTTTGGGCGGATTTACGCGAGCAGGGCTCTGAAAATCCGCCCCACAATATTCAAGACTTAGCTCTTCTAACAGGCTTTGGGTTGTGATGTAGAGTAGTAGCAGATAGGTCAATTTCAAAAGAGTGTGGCTAAATACGGGACTTTGGAAAACCTGGTGTTGAATATGATCCCTCATTGTCTGGATAGTTTTTCCTGGGTTAAGTCATTAAAAGAGGCAGTGGTGGTGGGGGGGGGGGGGCATTCTGGAGGTGGGGCTGCAACTTAGCCAGGTAATACAGAATATCAGTGCTATCCTGCTAAGTTTAGCTGGCTGAGTCCAGGTGGCCAAACAGGTGGATAAAGCAACGACAAAAACCAGAAAAATGCTTGGTTGCATACACAGAGGAATGGTCAGCAGAAATGAGGTGATATTACCCCTGTATTAGGTCCCTGGTGAGACCTTACTTGGAATACTGTATACAGTTCTGGAGACTGCACCTTCAAAAGGATATAAACAGGATGGAGTCTGTCCAGAGGGTGGGTACTAAAATGAACAGTGGTCTTTCTTCCAAAGCATATGGGGATAGTTTTAAAGAACTAAACATGTACACCCTAGAGGAAAGGTGAGATAGGGGAGATATGATAGAGTCATTTAAATATCGGAAAGGTTTCCATGCCCAAGAGATGAGACTCTTTAAACGGAAAGGAGGCTCTAGAACAAAAGGTCAAGGGATGAAGGTGAAAGGGGGTAGACTCAGGAGTAATTTTAGGAAATATTTCTTTACAGAGAGGGTAATGGATGCATAGAACAGCCTCCCAGTGGAAGTGGTGGATATAAAAACAGTATTCAAATCCAAGAAAGCATGGGATAAATACAGGGGATCTCTGAGGGAGTGATAGGAATTATAAAGCTAAATTAATTGGGCAGATGGACAGACTAGATAGGCCATGCGGTCTTTTACTGCGTTATAGTTCTATGTTTCTGTGTTTTCTTTTTTTAGGGGTGGGGGGGTTGGATGTAAACTGGCACTATGGCCTGTCTTTATTGTTGCTTATTTTCTGGATGGGGAGAATGGGGGATTGGTCTTGCTGACCCAGATGGTTTCTTTTTTCTTTGCCACTTTGCCGGTTATATGTTGAATGTAGCCAGTTAAGGTTAAAATTATCTGAGTAATGTGCCCTGGGTAAGTTTAAACCTAACCGGTTATATTCAAAATATATGTGGGTAAACTTATGCGGATAATTTTAGCTGAGGGTATTCAGTGGGCGACTTGTCCCACTGAATATCCATGACAAGGTGGCCAGCTAACTTTAGCCAGATAACTTGTCCACTGTGGGGATTTTTAATATATTTTTTAATTTACTAAAGGCCCTGGTGATTCTTTCAATTTTAAAATAGACAAAAATGAATCTGTTGCAGTACAAATCTACCAAGTTTAACTGACATGTAATATTTACATAGGAAAAATATCACATGTGAGAAAACCACACTGAATAGGCTCTTGGTAGGCAGTCTTGAAATCCAGTAATTACAATCAGTTTTACATAGTATTTCTAAATACAAGGTCAGCATGATAAAGCAAAATATTAAAAGAATTGTATCTTAACTTAACCAATTACAGTTACATTTCTGCATTTTATTCAAATACCATAGGTTTTAGGTCCTGACTAATCAACAGGTCAGCCTGACCTAGGTTCAAATTGCAATAACCTACAAGTACAACACATTTTATTATTGTTAGGAAAAGGTCATATATTATATCTATTTTTTACCTAATATAATTATCTTTTATTTTGTCCATGGAGCCAGAAAGTCTACTGATGTACAATCTTATACAAATTTGTTTACATATCTTTCATTTTTATTATAATCTAAATAGTAGCTACTAACTGTGTTCATAGCAAGCATAGCATAAATCAGGAAAGAACATTATAAGCTAAATTGAACTAGATTACACTTGTCAGGAGAAGAGTGACAAACTCCTAGCACGGCAGGATATTCTACCGGTCCCCGTTCAGCAGTGGTCCAAAGATACCAAGGGGAAACAGCAGGGGGCGTGGAGACACCCTGTGTGGACTACAGTTCCCAGAATCCCAGAGCGGCAGGGGAAGGCTCCTAACCAGAAGGAGGCTGAGGTGAAGGCCGAGGGTAATCTGGAGGAATTAGGGGCAGCTGAGAGCATGCTGTGGGAAGCAGAGGGTGTGTCCAGGAGTGAGGAAGAAAGCTCAGAGAGCAGTAGCATGGAGAGTGAGGAGGAGATGGACTGGGAGCTGCCTTCCGAGGATTCCTCTGCGTCGGACATGGAGACGGAGTGAGTGTGTCCTGCAGCATTGGTGTTACCTGGTTTCACTACACACTTACAAGGAGGACAAGGTTGATTACCGCAAGAGATAGAGGTGAGACAGGACGGGGAGCACAACTATAGGGGAGAAGGGGTGAGTTGATGCTGGATCCCCACGCTGGGTAGTCAGTGCAAGGTTAGAAGCCTGACTACAGACATTTCGGTTTCAGTGCAGAGGCAATAGTGAATTGCAATTTCTGCACAATCTTAGGAACGAAACAAAAAGACCTGGATTTTTGATAAACTATTATATGTTTGTTTGTGACTCCTTCCCCAGTGGAGGAGGGGGAAGAACTGGGAATTGCATCTCGGTGAGAGCACAGGAAAAATACCTGACTGGAGGAGGGCCAGTCAGAGACAGAATGGGAAACCTCATTCAACAGGTTGACTCCTAAACTGTTTTAAAGAATTGCCAGAACGTCTGAATTTGCAGCAGAGCCCAGCCGTTTCAGCCTTGCAGCGATGCCTAGAGGGATGACAGCCCTGTGAGTGAAGGAACCACATCTCGCTGGTGAGAACTCCAGAGGTGCCCGCGACACACTACATTGAACAGAGAGATACAATAAAGCTTTTGACTTCCTCACACTCTCCAGCTTACTGAATATGGACCTCAGAAACTTTCAGCTTATTTGGGGCGGGGGAAATGGGGGATCAGGCCTGCTGAAATTCTCTGTTGGTTTCAAATCTCTTAAAATTGTATTTTAGGGACAACTTATAATTCATACCAATATGATTAGTTTAATTTAGGTTTTAAATTTACATTGTAATTTGAAATGATTTTGTTCCATGTGTTTCAATAGTCTGTGTTTTGATGGCATTGTTTTATGTTTTTGATGTTGTTATGCCCCTCACCTCTGATCTGAAACGACTCCAGCATAGCCTCCAGCAGCATGCTGTTCCAAGGACCTGGAATAGTACTTCCTCCAATTTTGGACTGCCTTTATAGGTCCCCTAATCAGGACTTCCTGTGACGCTGGCTAATGATATCACATTCTCCAGGAGTATATAAGGAAGACTTCTGCAACTAGCCAGCACCTCAGCAACAGGTCTCCTGGTGCCCTTGTGTTCCAGTCTGTATTGCTATCCTTGCCTTGTTCTGTGTTCATTGTCGTTCCTTGCCTTGCTCCTAGCTCCTCTTGTTCTGTTTGTTATCCAGTTCCTTGCCTGTTTGCTCTCATTACAGTTCCTGCTTGTTCCTTTCCTTGCTTGTCCTGTTGGTCTTGTCTGTTCTGTTTGTCTCGGATTGACTACCTGGATCCTGACCCTGGTCTGGTCCCTGACCTTCCGCTGTCTGCTGCCTGCCTTGACCTCTGGCCTGTTACCCGTTCTGATGCGTGTCATGTTGCTTAGATTGAATTCTCACTGAGCATAGCCTAGGGACCCACCTAAGTCCTTCTGGCCGCCAGAACCCAAAGACTCAACCTACAGGGGAGGCGGCTGGTAAAGGTGAAGCTCCAGCCAGCCCCGCCTATGGGCTTCTCTGCCAGCTGGTAGCATGGGCCTAGCAAGCTCACTCACTAGGTGCTGCCAACCACAAGGGTCCACTTCCTTCGACAGTGTTACAGATGTACCCTGCTGAGATTTTCATTTGTAAGGTGTGATAAATTAAACCCTCAATCACAACTTAAATATGGGCTGAAAGGAAAGACTTAAAAGCAGGGAGATTTGTGTTGTTCATAAAATCTCCCCAACTTTTGTTCCAAAAACAAATACATACAAATGTAATAAAATGTTAGCACAGAAAGAGAAGTGAGACCTAGGAGTAAGTCATAAAAGAAAAAAATATAGATGAGAAACATCTATGTTGATTTTGTGAATAATATAGCAAATATTCCTTTTTTAACTGTTGCAGCTATGACCCAGCCAGGCCTTTTGTGACATGAACACCCTTTATATAAGAAGCACGCTTATATGTGTAAAAAGCTATTGTTAATCCACCCTTGTTCGATGTAAACCAATGTGATATGACTTGTGTCATGAACGTCGGTATAGAAAAGAATTAAATAAATAAATAGGTGGAAATTATTTATTATTCTTAACTCCAGTAATGAAGACTAAACCTACATAGCTGAGCCTTATGTGGAGCACAATGATATACTGGTCCAAAGGATCTGTGAGATCCCTTAAGCCTCAAGGATGGCCCTAATGATGCTAGACCATGAGAGTCATGTGAATGATCCTCAGTACAGTCTTACTAGACAGTCCACCCCATGAAAGCTAGCATGTCAGCCCTCTGGGCCTGTGACACAGCTATAGTGAGAGCCACCAACCTGCCACCATACCAGGGTCTAGCGCCTGGCAGCAGATGCTCTCAGCTGTTCTGTGGGACCCTTAAACAGCTACCACTTGTGTTTATTATTAGTTGTATGTTGCTTTGGAATGATCTTTTGATCAAGAAGGCAGTATAAATTATTTTAAAATAAAGTATGCCCCTTCCCTTCCCCTGCCCCCCCCCCCCCCCCCCCCACCCCACCAACCTAGCTTGGATACCCTGCCCCCAACTACGATTAGTCATATATTAAACTTTAGAACTTTAATTATAATACAAAATGGGATTGAACTTGCTTAAAAGGTGCCTCCTATTTATCTGACACGACCAAAACGCAAGCTAGCATTAGGGTGGGCAGGGATATGGTCCGGTGTTGTCAAGCAAGGGAGAGAGGCCATATCCCGGATGACTTGCCTCTTTATTCTCTTTCCTGATCTCACCAGACTCAAGGAACAGTGGGAACAGTCCCCTTGAGGTGAGGGGGCATTCCTGGGGGTGTCAGCAGGTAGGACATAGGATGGCTGCTGGGTCCAGTGACCCATTCCCTCCCAACTCGGAAGTAAGTGAGCACACCATTGGCTGATCACTCTGCAATAAGTCCCTGCATTTATGTGCACATTCAGCTGAGCTAGTGGTAAGGGCACTGCAGCTTGATGTTGATGCCAACCTACTCTCCTACCCACCTTTTCACCTCCTTCCCATGCCACATCATTTGTAGGTTGGCTCAGCATGGCACCTTGGTTACCTGTTGTATCCATGCAAGTAGCCCAGCACGATGCATTGAATGTTGCAATACATTTTAAAGGCCTGAATTCCTTAAAGTATTTTTCCATAAGCATGAGGAGAAATCCTTCCTTAATGTACTTTTCCTGAAGCCCATGATATGGCCAGTCTCTCTGAACAATAAGATGCAATTTTCTATCCTTACTTCCAGCGGTCATGCACAATATTCTCCTTTTGTGGTTTGGACACTGGATGGTGGGATCAGATACAAGGGTTTAAAACAATGATGAAGAGCTAACATAACGGAAGTATCGAGCTTTGTCAAGCTACCTGAAATTTTGCCAAGGAGCAAAACAAATATATTTACTTAAGACTAATAATTTAAATTAAAAGAGGCTGAACATTCAGCTCTGCATTATGAAAAGCAAATGCTTCAAATGTAATTAACCCTTCTACTTTTTATTTGCATTATTTTTGTAAAACTGTCAGACTTTAAAAAATATATAAATTTATGAACTAAATTATATATATATATAGATTAAAACAAAAAATGTTACTGCATACATGATACTGTTAAAAGGCAGAATTTTAAGTGTGGCATTTATTAAGGTCCATTTCCCTTCTGATGATCTTGGATCATGAGTGTGGGAACTTGATTTTTTCTTTTGCTTTGAAACTGTCAGATTCATGTATACACAGTTTGGTTTGCTCGAGGCTCATATGTGAATATATATATAGTGAGAGAGAGAGAGAGGCACCGCTGTTCAGCATTCTGCAACTTCCTTTTATATTGTAGCTTTATTTCCTTGTCAGAAAAGCCTTAAAATGTGTCTTCATCAATATTTCTTCATAAATGAAAAGTACATTATCAAACACCACATTCTGACTATGCCCCCCACATTGTAAATTGTAGAGGTGTCGTAAACATATTCAAGAAAGTGGGATTTTTGAGGCCTAACTCATGGCATGTGTCAGGATTACAAAGATAGTACCTTTTCTGCCTATTTAAAAAAAACAAACAAAAAAAACCTACCACTCAAACAAAACTTTTCACATTTATCTTTTTTTAAAGACTGCATTTCAAGTTCTGGTTTTTTTTTTTTTCACCCAAGCATATTTCCAGATAAGGGCACACAAGCCTTAACATTATTTCATTTTGTTATGCACATCTGTCAAGGAATGGAGATACGATACAAGTCCTAAAAACTGGCAATTGTGAAAAAGTGAAACTTGACAGCAGTTCATTTCTTTTTATATTCTGATTATACACTTATCAGAAAACCTGTATCTTGTCTGGTTCAATGAGAAATGGGTAGAATTCAGGAGCTCAAAGGCTTGGCAAAGAACTCTTCTATTATTTGGTATCATCTTACATTTGTGAGAAGTTGCTTGCTTGAGTCATTGTTAAAGCTTTTTTTTTTTTTTGCTTCTTTCATTATTTTGGTGCGCTATCCTCAGATCACATTTCTATGAGTCCTATAGCGGCTTTGCAGCACAAATTAAACGCCGGGACATTTCATACATATACCTTGAAGTTTCAATGCTTGTCAATCACAGTTTGTAAAATATGGGGATTACAACCTTATAGTAACATCCAAATCCATTGTGTTCGTTTTGTATGTGAAAATGAGAAACCCTTGTGCGGACGCTAGGTTTCTGAGTTTCTTTGTTACCCTGTTTTTAATTTATCTCCATGTTTTGAGTCAGTAAAATGATTTTACTTATCACTTTAATGTAGTGATAAGTTAGATCAAACTGCAGTATCAGCACTAGAGTAGATCTGCTGGCCATGTGGCTTAGACAGGCCTTAGGGTGGTAATGACAAGCAGCAATGTTCCAAAAGAAACATGCTTTGTTTCTGTAAAATCAGTTCACCAAGCAAGATCTACTATACCTGCAAGTGAACCCCTCCCCTCCCTTCGTCGGGAGCTACCTTCGGTGGCTGCGGGGTGGTGAGTGACGCTTCTGCAGCCTCAGAACAGTTCAGGAAAGAGAGAGAGTTCAAACCAGTTGGGGACCAGCGGAAGGTGGGAGGCCCCCAAGGGGAGACTTACGCTCACTCAGAATTCCAGGTCCACACCAAAAACTTTCCAAAACAGAGAATTTATTCAAGATCCCAAAAAATTAAGAATATCCAAGCAGAGCAGAATAACAGCAGGAAAACTTCACTTCAGAAACACCGGCTCCAAAACAAAAGGCAAGCAGCTTTTTATTTTCACATCTCCTACAATAGCACAGATGTTACTCACAGCATCTCTTTACTTCACAAACTGTCCTCTGGTCCTACCCCCATCAAGATCCGTTACTCCTAAGGACCTTAGATGCAGGAATGGATTCTCCTGTCCCAAGCTGTGGGTTCCCCAAAGCAGAACAGCAAAATTTCCAGATGACTGAGGGATTTCCTTTCCTCTTTGAAACCCTTTCATGACTTCCTCCCAACCCATCCACCTTTCAGGGGAAGTTACTCCTTGTCACTCCACACTTGTACACGCCCTCAGAAATCTCCTAGCTCTGGGAAGTTCCTCTTTTTATTCTACAAACTATTCAAGGTGAATTTTAAAAGCCCTGTGCATGCCAAAACCGGGAGAATCGTGCACAAGTTGGGCCGGCATGCTCCGAGCGGGTTTTAAAAGCCGCCCGAGGACACACGCGTCTCCCGCTGCGCGCACAAGTAAACGTTTTCTAAAAGGGGGTGGAGCGTGGGCATGGTCTGAGCGGGCCGTGGGAATGCGGGGGCCTGGCCAAGAGATGTGTGCGTAAATGCTTACACGTCCTTTCATGCGCCGGGGTCCCCTGCCACATACATTTTCTTCTGCTCTGGATGGTGTGTAAGCAGTAAACAAAAAAATAGAGGCAAGGCAACGGGGTTTTAACGGTTGAGGCTATTAAATTGGGGTTGCAAGTTCTATCCCTAAACTGGTCGAACTGTGAACGAACTGAGTAAATGGCGAATGGCCCAGGTTGCTTGTAAAATTCCTCCACTTATGTGATAGGCATTGCTGCGCACTTACACGTCCATTTAAAATTGCGTGCACATGAAAGCGCGTCCAGAATATTTTATAACATGCAAGCATATACATGCACATGTTACAAAATGGATGCGTCTCTGGATGTGGGTCAATGAATGCATGCACCTGTACACCTGTTTAAAAGTTACCAACTTATATAGGTAAGGCATAAGGTGCCTCACATATATTTTCACAGACAAATGTATCAATCATGCTCTTAAAAACTTCTATTGACTCCTAGTGTCTTGCTGTTTCTGTGTTTAAAATATAATTGATAAAAACAGTATAAGCCGTGTATAATTCCTATGTTGATGCATTTCAAATTAACCAACATGAAATACTGCTAATTAAAACAATTCTTCTCTTTCCCTTTCTAGGTGTATTTTAATAGGAATTACCCAGAAGTACTTTCCAATGGACAGCTCACTACAGACACTTCAAAAGACACTTCCACACCATTTATCATCTTTGAGACTGCACTATGATCATAAATGTATTTTGAAAAAAAAAATCAGACTTTAAATTTCATGATGACGTCTACCAGCATTTTGATGTTTTATTGCAGTATGCAATTGGATTATATTTTTATTGATATAGACTGTTGTATGCAATAATTTTTTTGCAGTGCAAATTCACTACCAGAGATTAATAAGATTTGTTTAACCTTCTTGGAATTCATGGTAGTTTATATTTACTATGAAAGAATCTTGCAGTAGGAAACACATCAAATGAAATTTTATTTTAAAGAAATTGTTATGTGGAATGAGTTAGATTTCTTATGGATGGAATTTTCTGGATTACCACAGAAATTTTGGGTCTGCACCCATGTGCCACAAACAGTATATTTCTAAGTTCTGCTTAAGATTTGAAGCCTTCATACGTGTTTTGCCAGGTAAAGCCCGACTAGCATAAGTACTGCATGGCCTACTGCAAAATGGTTAAAACCATTTGTCTTTAAAGAAAAGCTATCAACAATGTCTGAATGTATATAATTTTCTATGTATAAATTATTAAAGTACAAGGAAGACACTGAGTCTACAGCCCTATTCACAAAGGTGCGGTAATGTGGAAAACTCATGTTCTTAATGAATAGTCCCCATTAGAAATAACGGGAGCTGCAGTAAATAGCACACATTTTTCTGCATTGACCAGTAACAAACCATTGTGAATGGGGCTATTAATCTTCCTTTTTTCCCCCCTCTCTAGAAATTTCTATTTTGTAGATGAAAAAAATCACAGACTCTTAGGCCAGGATTCATCATTCCTTGCGGAATGATGAACGCAGAGGTAAAGGGGGGCGGGGGGGGTGAAGAAGGGGGTTCTAAACATTATCACCGGCAGCGGTGCCACCGGCCTATTTCCCTAATCCCCTCCCTAACTCCTCCCTGACTCCTCCCGTCCACCTAATTTGAATGCTACCACCGCGATAATGGCTTTTCGCGAGTTGGAAAATAACCCCCTTAATTTGCTGCTCCCTGACTATTATTTAAGTGTTGCCTAGGTCATTTATTTTCTTAAAGGAAGCAAAGTTAACATTTGTAAAGTTTTCTTTGACACTTGGGGAGGGAGGTTTAACATATTGATCATACAGAAGGGACAGTGAAGCTGTGCTGATTTGTTTAGAATGTAGTTCACAGATGCTGGAATGTGATTTAAAAAGCGAGGTTTGCCTCACTCCAAGCTGAGAGCAGGAGTTCCTCACAACTGTTAGGGTGATATCATGCCTGTTGCGCTGCGGGATTTTCCTGCTGCCAGAGTGTGACAAAAGACCTGTGGGGGCCCAAGTGACATCTTTAACATTGGTCATATGCATCTATATTCTAGAGCTGTTCACTAAGAAAGGAAAAAGTCAATCAATCTGGCTAGCATGTTTGTTTTGTTTTATTTCCAGTAAATAAAGCCCTTCAAATGCAACCAAAGGAATCAACTAGCCCAATAAGCACTTAGACACACAAAACTTTCATGTTTTAATAAAGATCTGGGTAATTCCTGTTCACTCCAGGGGTAATTTTTTTTAAGCCAACACTTGGCAGCCATGAAAGAAGCACTGAGCAGAACAATATTAAGCACTGAGCAGATCAAAGTGAGACTATGAGCAGAACAGTGCTCTCTTGTGAAGATTTGATGACCTTCGGAGTGAGGAAACTCACCCAAAGATGAGATTTGTGTAATGTTTTCTCAACCTAGCTTCATGTTAACCAGGTAGAGAGTCCATCAAGCTAGGATGAGAGAACATTGCACAAATCTCATCTTTGGGTGAGTTTCCTCACTCCAAAGGTCATCAAATCTTCACAAGAAAGCACTGTTCTGTTCGTACGTCTCACTTTGAATGTCAAAGTGGCCCCTAACCCCTACACTAATACCTAAACCTCACATCGAGTTACTAGGTGGGCTTCCCATAGAGATATAAATACCTATCTAGTATTGGGCCATTATGGCTAGTCTCTCTCTCTCTCCCTTTTCCTCC
This sequence comes from Rhinatrema bivittatum, assembly GCF_901001135.1. Classification (NCBI taxonomy): domain Eukaryota; kingdom Metazoa; phylum Chordata; class Amphibia; order Gymnophiona; family Rhinatrematidae; genus Rhinatrema; species Rhinatrema bivittatum. The sequence continues at coordinate 363,876,740 of NC_042619.1, forward strand.
CTCTCCTTCTCCCTCTCCCTTTCCCTCCCCATACTATGGTTGTAGAAGGGCCCTGACAGCTAGGCTGGCTCTCCAGGAGCTTAAAACTACTAAACATGGTCCCCCCAGTGGTTATATGTATGAAATACAACAATTCTGGCACTTATTGCAAAGTGCAAAAAATGTATCACAATTTGCACTATCTTAGCACTTTTCATAGGTATTAGCTCAAATTGCAATAAACTGCCTATTACCATAAAACATGCCCCTTTTCCTATCGCATGCGATATTTAGTGCATTTTGATAAATCCAAGCCTTAGTTTGAATCTTAAATTCTTTGCTAATTAATTGATCACATTTTTCATCCGATAAATGTAAAAATTATGATTTTCTCTTTTACAGCTCAAATGATTAGCCTTAATGATAATGAAAAAATATTGTAAAAGATAAATGTGTGCAGTATGAGCTTAAAAAGGGTTTCAGGAGGTTGGCTCAGTGGCAGAGCTTTCAGGAGGACCTGGGTTTGCTTCCCAGGTGATGACTTTGCTCCTCATGCCAGTTGGTGCTGGGGACCCAACTTATGGAATTCAATGCCTCTTGAAATAAGGTTGCAAAAAAACTTCAAACTATTTAAAGGAAATGTGAAAACATGGCTGTTTAAACAAGCGTTTTACAAAGAAAACGGAGAAAGTAAATAAAGGCAAGCATCATGAAAGCAACACTCAGCCAGTACCACTGGTCTGGTCACGGACCACCCTGTCCTACTTCCGCGGGAGCGGGACCAGTGCAGGAAGGGTGCGAGGAACTGAAGAAGTAGACACAGGCAAAGTTCAAGGTAACAGAAGACTCAGGAAAGGCACAAGGTAATCAGAAGACTCAGGCAAAGCACTAGGATGAGACTGTGACGCAGCGCACCCTACACAGTCCACCCGCGGGACTGGTCACGGACCACGCTGGACTCGAGGAGCCTCTAGACGAGATGTGGAGCAATGAAGAGGAACATGTCTCAGAAGCTGTAAAGGCCTGCACCAAGGCGCGCTCTACTCAGCCACCAGTGGCTGGTCGCGGACCACGCTGATGGTACAGGTTCTGGCAGAGTCTTTGGCACAGACGGAGCAAGCACCAGGGACTCCGTAGACCAGGGATAAAGACAGAAGCGGAAGTCTCCCGGAGGCTAGGGCTGCAGAGGTGAAAGAGGCATTGCACCATGAAGCGCCCTACTCAGCCCGCCCGTGGGGCTGGTCGCGGACCACGACATGGCACGCCAGGAAGAGTGGCATCGAGGAACCAGGGGTGCAGGATAACTGGTCAGGATCACGGACATCAGGATCAGGAGAAACAACAACTAGACTGGATCACGGACATCAGGTTCAGGAGAACAAACATCTGGACTGGAACACGGATTACTGGATCAGGAGACAGACCTTAGACTTGGATCACGAACATCAGGCAGACATCTGGACTGGAACATAGACATCAGGACAGGGCGAGGAGCTCCAACAAAAAACAGGAAACACAGGACCTTGAAGAAGTGCTGGAACAAGGATGACTCCTGGAGCGAAGGACAGCAGGATCCCAGGAGTGACCAACTCCTTGCGAAGGCAAAGCTGGAATGGACGCTGAGCTCTTTTGTAGGGCTGAAGAGGACAACGCCCAGGGAGGGGTCAACAGAGGACCACACCTGGCTGGCCCTTGAAAAACAGGCGAGAGGCGTGCGCCCGCACCTATGGAAGCTGGAAAAGCAAGAGCTGGAAGCTGGTGGCATCCTCAGCCACGTGGAAGGCCCGAGGAAGCAAGGCAGGTAGTGGAGCAGCCCTGTCCAGAAGCTGGAGAGATAGCAGGCTGCAGGAGCTGCTCCATGCCGTGAAGAAATCAAGCAGAGTGAGTAAGGAGGCTGCAGGCACCAACAGGGACAGCCTCCCTGCCGGCCAAGAACCCCGGCTGAAGCAGGCACCGGCAGGGATGACCTCCCTGCCGGCTGAAGACCCCGGGAAGGCTTGCAGTGCGTCAGGAGGCCCAGGAGCGGCAGCGGGGATCCTGACCGCGAAGGAGAGCTCATGGCGGGTCGGCCCTGCCGCGCAGGGCCAAAGGCAGCTGGAGAGGAGCCCAGGTACAGCAGCACGACTGCCTCAAAGGCCGCAGCGCCAGCGGCCCAACCGGCCGAGTGGAGGTAAGAGCCTGCCCACGCTCCTCGCGGGCAGGATCGCAACATTAACGACGGTATATAAAATGTTGTGGAGGCAGCATTCACAGTTATTGGGGAAGAGAGAGAGGTCCAGTCAACGCTCAGCAGCAATATGTAGGGACCAAAGTTAGCACTCAGAATCACTGAGTTCTAGAGGGAGCCCTGATGTGCGGCTTCTGCCTGAGGATTGTAACTGCAGCGAATGGACTCTATGAACCGGTAGGAGATAGGAAAGAGAGAGAAAATTCCCAGGTGGTTGTAAATGTGGACGCCTAGGGCACCAGATCCCAACCTTCCTTCTGACTGAGCTGGAAGCTCAACGGCACAGGCAGAAACTGCCAAGCCAAAAAAAAAAAAAGAAAAATTTTCTTCGTAATTAATTGGTGGAATTAAATTATTCCTTCTGGTGCAACATGTAAATATGGAGCATGTTTATGGTCTGCGGACCATCTACACTAGGAATTTTGTCCCAGGCAAATGTAAGAAACTCCCTTTGTAAATCAGATTATTTGTGCCTTACTAATAATCCAAAGTTCATAGAGGGTCATAGTGAATTAATAAACTATTATTTTACTCTCTAAAATATGGTATGCTATTCGAAAACTGCATCTGAATTGTTTCCCTTAACACTATACAAAGCTGCACTTGGTACAACTCTCCATTTCTTGTTCTATGTGCAAGAAGTATTATGTTCAAATGCCTGGACCTCATGTGCTGATGTTGCTGGAGCATTAAGGAGGCATATAATTAACTAGTCACATAGATATATTTTGCTGTATTATGTGTTGTAGAGTTCTAGTAGTTGTTTTGGTCCTTGAGAAAAATGGTGTCTTTTTAGGTTGTGGTACTTTTTAAAGGACCAGTGAAAAAGATATAGTACATGAGTTTTCAAGACCTCATAGGCGGCCATCTGTTTAAGTTAGTCATGGGGTGATCAAGGCATTCTCCAAAGAAACTGTATATATAGAATAATGACAGTGTAAAATTCTCTGCTCTCCTACCAACCATCTGCCCTCCTCAAACTGTCTGCAAAATGTTGAGTGATGCAGGATATAGGAGCCCTGGCAGGACCCAGGGAACCTGGCCACCACATTCACATCACAATGACCTGCCCATTCAGTGAATAAAAGTGTTACTATTCTTACGTACCTGTTGACTTTCCAGACACTACACATGCACAACATGTGCAATCAATACCATTTATTGCATTTGGTAGGTTTGCTGTATAATAGAAGTGTCTTTTAAAGTGCTGCCATGCTGTCCCTTCACTAGGAAGAAAGGTAGGCTTCCTAGTGTGTCTTTTAGAGCCTGTAGTATTTAGCTGAAATGGCTGGGAAAAGTGGACTGAAACATTCCGGCTACTACAGCCACAGCAAACCAAAAAGCTTTATGAGACCTGTCTTCCAAGTTCTCATATAAATCCTGTATGGCCTGTACCTTTGGATGACCCCCACCCAAATATCAAGCAGAGTTGTCCTCTGCCTGAAATTCCTGGACCTTCACAAATCATGCTTCATCCTCTCTAAACATTCCTCTTCTCTTCTTCCCCCCTTCTGATCTGGTTTCTTTTCTCCCTACCTTTCCCTGTCTTGTTTTGTCCTGCAGCCACAGTAGCACTTAAGTTTCCATCTTCTCCACAAAAGTGTATCTTTTATATCTGGGGATAATCAGCCTCCAGCAAGTGAGAAAGCTTTTGACTTAATTTCAGTACAATATTTATCATGGTTTACTAATTACCACTGCACTATTTAATTATGTGTAGTAGGAGAAGTTGAGATTAATTCTTTAGTACATACAGCAATAGCAGTTTTGTGCTAAAACTCATATTTATTTAATATGATGAACCTGTTACTATCATTCAATACATTAACGCCTTTGCTTTGAAAACTATGTGGGTAATTTTCAAAAGCATATACGCATGTAAGACAGTTTTTTGAAAATTACTCTGGGGGCTGTACAGAAGTGAAATTACATGTACTTTTAAGCATATTGCAAAAAGGTATTCCTGGGTGCAGAGTTGGGACAGGGAAATTTTATGTGTTTACTTTCAATTTTTGAAAACATGCATGTAAATGTCTGAGTGGACATCGGTACCTACTCCTGTGCTATGCTAAGATGTGCACAATCCCACTAATTTTCAAAGCGGACTTAACATCCGCAAGCTGTTAGAAAATTGGGCTATTTATGCATCGTTTTTGACAAAAATGGCATTTTTCAACTTTTTAATTATTTTTTTGCAGAAATATGATGCCATGAACTATAAATAACTGAAATAACTGTGAATAACAAACAATGCTTGAGCAAAGCTTTAGGCATCCTGGTCAAATTGTATGTTTCAGGTTATCTCTAAGGAGTAGATTTTCTAAATTTGCGTGATCGCGTACTTTTGTTCGCTCAGCAGGCGCAAACAAAAGTACGCTGGATTTTATAAGATACGCGCGTAGCCGCGCGTATCTTATAAAATCCGGGTTTGGCGCGCACAAGGGGGTGCACATTTGCGCACCGAGCCCAGCGCGCGCTGCCTGTTCCCTCCGAGGCCGCTTCGATTTCGGAGCGGCCTCGGAGGGAACTTTCCTTTGCCCTCCCCCACCCCCCCGGTCCTATCTAAACCCCCCCCCCCCTTACCTTTGTTCCATGATTTACGCCTGCTAAAAGCAGACGTAAATCTGCGCGCGCCAGCGGGCTGCTGGCGCGCAATTACCCAACCCAGGGGCTGGTCTGGAGGCCTCGACCACGCCCCCGGGCCAGCGCCCGCCCCCACAACGCCGCGTCACGCCCCTGAAACGCCGCGTCATTTTAGACGCGCCCCCGACACGCCCCTTTTAGAAAGCCCCGGGACTTTTTTTTTTTAAATAACAATTTTTATTGAGTGGATAATACATAGAAATAACATTATCATGCTGACCCGAAATACATGCAGCAAAGTACAAATACAAACAACCATCGGCCAAGGGTAAAACAGAACCACTCTAATATCGGTATCCTTGTGCCGCCAATTCTCATTCATAAACCACCAGGGAAACCCGCTATAATCATCCGGTCAGGTAGCGTTGGGGATGCTGAACTCTGATACATCCCTCTCATCAATGAAGTCATTTTAGACGCGCCCCCGACACGCCCCTTTTAGAAAGCCCCGAGAATTACGCGCGTCCCGGGGCTCTGCGCACGCCGGCGGCCTATGCAAAATAGGCGCACCGGCGCGGGAGGGCCCTGCGCGCGTAAATCCAGTTGGATTTACGCGCGCATTTAAAATCTGCCTCTAAGTGAATAGAAGCTGATGCAGCCTCTACACAGTACAAAGTTTAACATGCAAAATATATATATATATATATATATATATATATATATATATATATAAGAAGGCACCCTACTGTGTATCAACGGAAAAAACATATGAAGTGCAAATAAAAACTCAATGGGCCGGATTTTAAAAGGGTTACGCACGCAGGGCCTATTTTAAAAAGGCCCGGTGACACACGTAAAGCCCTGTCCGACAGAGCAGCTCCCTCCCAGGCCACTCCAATTTCAGAGTGGCCTGGGAGGGAACAGAGGAAGGCAGCGCGGCTTGGCGCACACAAGGTGCACAATTGTGCACCCCCTTGCGCTCACCGACCCCAGATTTTATAACAGGCGCACGCATCTTATAAAATTGGGCGTACATGTGTGTGCGCCGGGTAGCGTGCGCACAAGTAGGCTGCACATGCTTCTTTTAAAATTTACCCCAATTTATAGAACTTGGTATCAAAATTATATTTGCCCTTTGGAGAAGTAAATCTGCTTTCTCCTGCCCACAGTAGGCTCCAGACAGGATTAGACTGCAACGCTATATGTTAAATGTTACAAAAATAAAATTAGAGAAATCTGTAAGGAGTCACGGCAAAAAGGAACTCTTTCTGCAGCCAGTTTGAATAAGGGACATTGATTCCATGTTAGACGAGTCCAGGTCAGAAATACCATATATTGTGTCTCATGTTTTATGTGTGTGATTTTATATTGGAAACTGCTCCGATATTACTGTGAGTGGCAATATAGAAGTATCTTTAAATAAATACAATAAATATATCTCAAAACATCTACCCATATATAAATCACAGTACAATCCCAAACTCGTAGTACAAAAATTAGTAATCTTCTTGTAGAATGATTGTAGAATGATTCACAATGAAAGTGCTCCTGTTTCCATACACTCAACATGGCCAGGGTTTCGCCAGTTAAACTGTCTTCAGGGGACAAATAAACATTTTACTGTAATAGAATAAATACAGTAATTATAATTCACTAAATAAAACTAACTCAAGAGTTCAAAGAGACATCTCCACATACCACTTTTTACACTTCCAGCCTCACTTTTAAAATAGTGGTGCATTCAAAAGAACGCCGCTGACAAACCCCTTTAAACCTATCAGCGAAGCATAACATGTTCCTATTCACCAAATGTGTTAAAAAAATTAACTTAAAGGCAAAATACCCTACTACTTTCTTTCATTGTTAGACCATGTGGATACACAGCACCTAATTTGTATATCCACATTTGTTTGTGTCTAAAAATTAAATCATAATTTCCCCCATGAGATCTTGCAAGGGGTTTCCCTAGTACAGAAAGTTTGAAATGTTCCAAAGAATGCTATATTGCTAAACAGTGCTATTAAAATCCTTTTAGCGAAGAGGAAGAGTAGCCTAGTGGTTAAAGCAGCAAACTACAAAGCAGGGAAGCCAGGGTTCGAATCCCACTGCCACACCTTGTGACCTTGCATAAGTCACTTCACTCTTCATTGCTTCAGGTACAAAGTCAGATTGTACCTGAATGTAATCTACTTTGAAGTGGCCTGAAAGGCAGAACCTCAATAAATAAATTCTTACCTACATATAGTACATTACAAGGACACCACATCATATGTATCTTACCCTTTATTTCAAAAGAAGTCCAAATATTTTGAAAACAATATTTTGTTATTCAAGTGTCTACAAATCAGTTTTTCAATAATAACTGGGGATTGTGAAGGTCATTCCAAAACCTTCATTTTTCTTTCTTTAAGCTACTTACTGGTTGAATATTAGGTATGTTTTAGATCGTTATCTGTTGAAATATCCAGTCCTTTTTCAGTTTCTTCACCAACTATGGAACATTGGCTTCTAGGATATATTGAGATTTAATTGAATCCATTCTTCCTTCCACTTGCACAATAATTCCTGTGTCACTGGCTGTCAGACAACCCCAAAGCATAATAGATAAACCCCCATGCTTAATGGATGACATGGTGTTCTTTTCTTCTTATGCTTCAACCTTTTTTCTCCAAATGTATCTTGTGTGGTTGTGGCCGAACTGTTTAGATTTAATTAATTTTAGTTTCATCAATCCAAATCATTTTATTCCAAAAAGATTCAGGTTTTCAAGGTTTTGTTTTGCATACTTTAGACAATGATATTTATGATGAGGTTGTAGAAAACATATCATTCTGACAATTACCCCATGCAGATAACTGTTATATATACAACACAGTACTGTGGATATGTGAACAGTGGCAGCTAAATTTTTCAGCATGTCATTTGCAGTAATCTGTAGGTTATGTTATGCAAATCATGACCATTTTTCAGGCTGTTCTATTAGAGATTTTTCTTGATTTTACAGGTCTTGTTCTCAATAGTTCCATATAATTTCCATTTCTTAACAATGTTTCTGATAGTTGAAATTGCTAGCTGGAAGCATTTAGAAAGCTTTTTATAGCCATCCCCTGCTTTGTAAGAGTGAATTGTCATAATTTTTAAATGTTCAGAGAGCTGCTTAAAGGAGCCAATACTTGTTGAAAGTTGACAGAACAACAATCAGAGTTGGAATATTTTTTAAACCATAGAATTGTTTTCACCTAACTAATTAAAGACCTAACAAGTCAATCAACTTTTTGGGCCTAATTAACAACTATTTAAAAAAATAGTAATGAATCAAGTGGAAGGGTGTCTAAATATTTGCATATGCCATATTTATTATTTTAAATCTTTTAAAATCAGAAATAGTAATTTTGCATTTAACATTGCAGGAACGTGTTTAACTTTGTACCGTGAAAAGGTCATGTCAGCTTCTGTTCACTAAAAGATTCATTAAAACATACAATTTGATCAAGAGTGTCAAAATATTTATCTATAAATGTTTGTCAACACAAGCACCAGCAATTCAAGGGGCACTAATGCTGTTCAAAGTAAATTTGATAATATTATATTTCTTTGTTGAAAAACATAAAAATGTTGGAAAAAGAATTGCTTTATAAAGGATAATATTGAATGGAAGGGGAAAACAAAAAGGACATAAGTCTTCTGTACTCCAGAGTAATTTTACAGGTAATGCTATATGATTTCCTGTTGGACAATTGAGCCTTCAGCTTTATTACATTTATTTTACAAGATTTAGTTGCACAGTAAATATATTTCGTAGTTACATTTGGACTCAGAAACAATCATGTAAAGACATTTATTTGTGCAATTATTAAATAAATTTCCCGGAACATTAAATAAGCTTCAAGGAAGCATTATATGTAGTTATCTATTAAAATGTTTAAGCACTGTCGTAAAATTAAAATACAGTGATGTGATATCCAACCAATTGGGTATCATTATCATAGTTAGTAGATTAAAGAGCCTTTAATATCACCAAAGCATTGCTGTCAAAATAGCCATATTTACATCTTTGTAAAATAAAATATCATTCATATGTGGTACCAACAATATGCATGAATTATCTAATATGCATAAGATTTGCAGTCACTTCTTAGATGTCAGGTAATGGAGATGCCTTACCCAATTTGTTACGTCTCACTGTACTACTCATGAGTGATGGCATCTCTTCTGAATCATAATCAGTAGAATTAATATTTTTATCTATCCTGGCTTTGGGTGTGTTCTTTCTGTAGTATAGGTGTACCCAATGGTTAATGTGGCTGGATATCCTGATGAATGAATGACATCTTCCAACTGAGTTACAGTGAAAAGCTTTAATTTCTCACTTTTTTGCCACATTTAATGGGTTTTTTTTTTAAGGGACTGTTAAACATGGGGCAGATTTTAAAATGTATGCGCGCGGCCTACATTTGCGCGCACTACCCGGCGAGCACAAATGTACGCTGGATTGTATAACATGCGCGCGCAGCTGTGCATATGTTATAAAATCAGGGGTTGGTGCGCACAATGGGGTGCACACTAGTGCACCTTGCACGCTGCGAGCCCTCCGGGAGACCCAGCTGGCTTTCCCCGTTCCCTCCGAGGCCGCTCCGAAATCAAGCCATATGCTAGTAAGGGGTCAGTTTATTATGTTGTGCTGAAACAGTATGGGGTAGATTTTCAAAGGGTTACGCGCGTAACTCCCGAAAACCTACCCCAAATCCCCCTTGCACGCGCCCCGGACGTGTGTAAGTCCCGGGGCTTTCCTGGGGGGCGCGTCATTCGGGGGCGGAGCCGTGGGCGAGGTTTCGGCCTGGGGGCGTTTTAGGGGCGTGGCCAAGGCTTCCGAAACAGCTCCCAGGCCGGGGAATCATGCGCGAGATACGCCTGCCTCTGGTAGGCGTAACTTTTAAAACAAAGGTAGGGGCTGTTTAGATAGGGCTGGGGGGGGTGGGTTAGGTAGGGGAAGGGAGGGGGTGGAGGGAACGGAGGCAGGCTGCATGGCTCGGCGCGCGCAGGCTGCTGATTTTGGGCAGCCTTGCGTGCGCCAACCCCGGATTTTAAAGGATACGTGCGGCTACGCGCATATCTATTAAAATCCAGCGTACTTTGCTTGCGCCTGGTGCGCAAACAAAAGTACGTGCGGGCGTTCTTTTATAAAATCTACCCCTATGAGAATATGCTGCTTTATCACCACAAAATTCCTGTGGATTTACTAAACGGTTGTACCTGTGTACTGCAGTTCAGTAAATCCCGCAGGAATTTTCCTCACTTTGCTATAGCTGGGAAAATTGTGTTTCTGGCCATGGCAATGTGTGATGGCAGCCCCTCATTCTGGGGCTGCAGTCTTTAAAGTGGCTGCCAGTGGTTGTTAAAGTTTTCCCACCCACCTACCTATAGAAAAAATGTCCCTGGTGGACTGTAGGCTAAGTGGCTGTCTTACCCCTTGACACACACCCCCTCCGCCCATCCTAGTGCATAACTATAAAAATAAAGCGCCCCTCCCCATCCCTAGCGCTGTAACTCTGCAACTCTGCCTCTTGTAAAACAATTTTAAAAAATCCAGACCCTCAGCTTATCCCATTTTTTTTTTTGGGGGGGGGGGGGGTATTGAGGCAGGAGCAGTCTCCACTCACTCCTGCCCTGCCTGCACATCTTGGAATATGGTGCCTGCTGATCTGAACCTCTCCTTTTCCATTCATACGGAGCAAAAGAGCCCCCGGGATCAGCCGGTGCCTTTTTCTAAGATGTCACCGGTGGGCTAGGAACAAGTGGAGATCGCAGGCAATAAATCTTTTAATTCAATAAATGCTGTGGGATGGGGACCTACTCCCCAAGAGAGGAGGTGGATGTTTTTCAAGAGGGTACTTACAGGACCCAGTTGCAGCGCTTGAAGACGGGGATTTTATTTTTACATTTACAGGCCTTATTTACTTTTGTGATAAGCTGCTGTGTCGTTGCAAAATGTGTGCCAATGAACATTAAGATGCATTAAATGCAGATAGCTCATGTTAATTGGCAAATAACACTGCTTAGGAGATAGGCCTTCTTTTTACTAAAGGTCTTCTCCCATTGTGCTTCTATAGGGAAAATGTTTAGAAAATAAGGCCCTAACTGAGTTTTCAGGATTTATTGTGTTTGATCCATTAATTTTGAAATTCTCCTTCACTACTTGCTACTGCTTTTCGTTTTTATATGTGCTATACAACATATGCAGCGCTAGAGTCCATGACTATATCTTTACACTCCGGAGTTGTAGAAATACCTCTCATCATTCATCGTTAGAAAGGATAAGCTTTTATGTAATCAACAGTTATCACATACAGTTTTGGCCCTTTAAGACTGCTATAGATACAAAATATGCATACTTCTATTTGTTGGAAAGAGAGTGGGCATTTATATACTGCATTTATCTATCTTAGCACTTTGTTTATCTTTAATTACTGTGCCTGGTTAAAATTAATTAGGAAATGATTTACATATTAGGATTTTATTTGCTTGCATACCCTGAGATGGCCTATTGGATTGGCCAATACAAGTATTTCTTGAGAACCGAGCCCCAAAACATTAAGATGTGTAAAATGTTTGTTGGGGTATGTCTGAATAGAAAAGAAGTGATTAAATTATTTATGATATATTTTCCTTAAAGGAATCTAAACTTGATTTTCATTTGAAAACTGCCACTTACCCTCCATGAACTTAGTGCAAGATCATGCTAAGGTTCTTGCTAGTGCAAATAAAAATAATGAAAATAAATGTATGTTGTATGTAAATGTTCTGTATATTTTTCGTTTATGAAAGACAACCAACAAAATTATTTTTTATAGAAACCAATTGAGATTTTAGTTACTAATTGCAGTCTTGAGAATTTTCTAGAGTGCATAGGAATAAATAGAATTATTTTGGTATATGTTTGTTAATGAATAAATGTTTCAGTTCTGTAATTTTGTTCAAATTGTACTATAGCCCTGGTGTTTAAAACATTGTTTAAATCTGTCTCACAGTTCCTAGCTGAAAAAGTGTAAATTCAGCTATAGTGTTTGGTTGTTGAATAAATGCTTGTTGCACATCAGTTTTATGTATAAATGTTTATTTAGAGTAACTTTTTACTGGATCATTAATTTTAGATAGTTTAAAATATTGTATAGTCTGTACTAATTAGTATGTATATTCAGTGGGGCGGATTTTAAAAGCCCTGCTCGCGTAAATCTGCCCGGATTTATGTGATCAGGGCCTTGCGCGCCGGCGCGCCTATTTTCCTATTTTCCATAGGCCTGCCGGCGCGCACAGAGCCCCGGGACTCACGTAAGTCCCGGGGTTTTTTGTCGGGGGCGTGTCGGGGCGGGGCCAATCGACGCGGCATTTTGGGGGCGGGATGCGGCGTTTCGGGGGCAGGCTCGGGGGCGTGGTTTCGGCTCGGGGCGGTCCGGGGGCATGGCCATGCCCTCCAGAACCGCCCCCGGGTCTTGTCTTGGCGCACCAGCGGCCCGCTGGCGCGCGTGGATTTACGTCTCCCTCCGGGAGGCGTAAATCCGTGGACAAAGGTGGGGGGGGTTTAGATAGGGCCGGGGTGTGGGTTAGATAGAGGAAGGGAGGGAACTGAGGCAGGCTGCGCGGCTCGGCGCGCGCCGGCTGCCCAAAATTGGCAGCCTTGCACGCGCCGATCCTGGATTTTAGCAGATACGCGCGTACTACTAAAATCCAGCGTACTTTTGTTTGCGACTGGTGCGCCAACAAAAGTACGCGAACGCGCATTTTTTAAAAATCTACCCCAGTATGTATGTTTTCTACAGAAATATCATTTTGCAGTCAATTCTAAATGCATTTTGATCATAGAATAACCTATGCAAATATTGGAGAAATCGTGAAGTTCAACTTCTATAAAAAAAAAAAAAATTAAAAAAAATACTTCCCCTTAAAAATAATTATCAGCTGCTGTTCAGATTTTACAAGAAAGTAATTTCCCAAAACCTTTTTTTTTTTTTTCAAAAACATTTTTTGAAATGGAAAACCTCAGAGAACCAGGTGTGTAAGCTATAGTGAAAACACCAAAATCTTTCATGACTGTCATTTTTATCATTGATAAATAAAAGAAATAAGCACCAACTTTCATTTTCAGGTGCTTAAATATCTTCACCATCTCAGCCTTTAGGTGGTTTAATATTAAAAGTCCATTTACTTTTTTTTTTTTTAATTTATACTGATAGAATATGTTGCGGACCCTTACCTCCATGCTCCTGGACCTACTCCCGCTTCTGGGGGCCTGGTTTGCTCCCTGTTCAGCGGCATCCCCATGGGGGCTGCGCCCTGGGAAGCTTCCCATGGACGCCCTGCTTCTAGGCGCGCACGCGCGCCACTTGGACGCTTTTCTAGGCTGTTTTCCGCCAGTGGTGACTCTGCCCAGTTCCTGATGTCAGACGCCGCGGCCTTGATAAGCCGGCCATGGACAGTCTTCGCCTTGCAATGGGCTTACCTCCTGGTTCCCTGTTGCGTTGTGCCCCGGAGTGAGTGACCTCGCTACTCGCCCCGTTCCTGCTTCCCTGCTACAGTACCTGCTTGGTTCCTGCTTCCCTGCTACAGTACTTGCTTGGTTCCTGCTTGCTTGCTACAGTTCCTGCCTGGTTCCCGTACCAGAGTCTTGCTACAGTTCCTGCCTGATTCCAGAACCCGAACCCTGCTACAGTACTTCTACTGTCCTAGTCTGGTTCCAGTACCCCGTCCTGATCAACAACTCGCCTAAGTCCCAGCGGTTGGGCTCCTATGGGCTCCTCCCGGGGGAGTACCAGCTTCCAGGGCGAAGAGCACCTCTACGTCCTGTCTGAACATCTGCCTCCTGGCCTGCCACATACTAGAGACATTGACCACCTTTCCCAGTCTCCTGCAGGTCGGCCTAAGGGTCCACTAAACTGAGACTCCATAAAAGAATATGTTCAGTTGCTTCCAGTAAACTACTTGGATGTCAACATTCAGTATTTTTCACAAGCCATTCCAATAGCTGTATCAAATGGTTGTACTATATAGTCCATTGCAATTGTGAGGTTTTATTTAGTTGACCTGGGGTAAGATAAATTTGGTACATAGTCATAAGAGGTAAATTTTAAAAAGGGATTGATTCCAAATTCCAGTGCCAAAAGTCAGAAATAAAAATTATGATGTCATGGGCATTAAGGTTTGATCTTTACATTCTAAGTTATCCCTATTTGCAGATGACATTTTATTCATTTTATCCAACCCTCTTTCAGGGGATAATGCATGAAGTGAAACAGTTTATTGCGGTTTCCAGTTTCAAAATTAATCTTGACAAATCAGAACTATTGAATATCTCTACTCCTGATGCTTTAGCAACTTTGATTCATAGGAAGTTTCCTTTAAAATGGGCCAAAGAAAAACTCAAGTACTTGGGAGTGTATCTTTTTAATCTAATTGTGGATTTATTTCTCTCAAACCCCTCCTTAAGAAACACAACTTAGACCCTAGTGAACTAGCTAATTTTCGCCCTATATCGAATCTTCCATTCTTAGCCAAAATCACAGAAAAGGTGGTTAACACCCAGCTCTCAGAGTATTTAGAAGATTACAATATACTATATCCTTCACAGTATGGTTTCCGCAAATCACGCAGTACAGAAACCCTGCTCATCTCCCTAACTGACCATATTATTATGGGACTTGACAAAGGACACTCTTTTCTGCTAATCCTCTTAGACATATCAGCGGCGTTCGATACTGTCAACCACGCCATTCTCCTGAATCGTCTATTAGACATAGGCATCTCAGGACAAGTCTACAACTGGTTCAAGTCTTTCCTTAGTGATAGAAGCTTCAAGGTCAGAATAAATAATAAAGAATCACCACCAACAAATTCATCACTAGGAGTACCTCAAGGATCCTCCCTGTCCCCCACACTTTTCAATATCTACCTCCTCCCCTTGTGCCAATTGTTAACAAGTCTCAACCTTATTCACTACATTTACGCAGATGATGTGCAGATCCTGATCCCCATAACGGAATCCATTACCAAATCACTCTCGATCTGGAACAACTGTCTACAATCTATCACTAGTCTCCTCAACAGTTTAAATTTGGTCCTCAATGCTAACAAGACTGAACTCCTTCTCATTTCCGCCAACCAAAACAACATCCAATCACAGACCCATCATAACCATGCCCTCACTCATACTCAGGTTAGAGACCTGGGGGTAATACTCGATAACCGTCTTAACCTAAAGAGTATGATTAACACTATCACCAAAGACTGCTTCTTCAGACTACAGGTATTAAAAAGACTCAAACCTCTCTTATATTTCCACGACTTTAGGACAGTTCTTCAATCCTTGATATTTGCCAAAATAGACTACTGCAGCGCTCTCCTCACAGGTCTACCCAGCTCAACCATTAAGCCACTTCAGATGATACAAAATGCTGCTGCCAGAATCCTAACAAGCACCAAGCGGAGTGATCATATTACACCCATCCTCCGAAATCTACACTGGTTACCAATCAACCACAGAGTCCTTCACAAATCTTTATCATTAATACATAAATCCATCTACGATCTCCTTTATCTCGACCTTGAAATTCCATTAAAACTCCATACTTCTAATAGGCCAATGAGAGAAATATCCAAAGGAACACTACAAGCCCCTCCAACCAAAGCCACGCGACTCATTGCATCCAGGGACCGAGCATTTTCAACAGCAGCCCCAGCTATCTGGAACAACCTCCCTGCTGAACTCAGGTTGGAACCTTGCCTGCTAACTTTTAAAAAAAAACTCAAAACGTGGTTGTTCCGCCTAGCCTTCCCAGAACCCTGGGATACACATTAGACTTTATCTACTCACGAACAATTATACGAACAATTATACCTCCCCTCATCTGATTCCTGGACAGCATGGATACCAACTCTAACATGTGGACTAATTCTCTTCTGAACTATCTCTAGTCCGGAATTTGTTATTTCTCTTTTCTTTACTTAACTTTATCTCTTTTCTTCCAGCTACCTAAGCTTCCAAGTTCACGGTCCTCGTTTAATGTAACTTTGTCTCTTCCTTTACCTAATTATTTTTATCCCTGTTCGATGTAAACCGTCCTGATATGGTATTTAACCATGAAGGTCGGTATAGAAAAATGTTAAATAAATAAATAAATAAATAAATATTTAATTTAAATTATATCCTCTTGGTTAAGGCTATTATGCAGGATCTAGAAAAACGGGATCAATATGGGTTCTCCTGGTTGGGGCGAATTGCAATTATTAAAATGAATGTGCTTCCCAGGTTTAACTATGTATTCTTAACACTCCCAATTGCTATCTCCTCATCTATGTTGAAATCATGGCAAAAGAAACATTTTTATTTCATCTGGAGACACAGACCTCCTAGGGTTTCTCGGGGGATCATGTACCAACCCAAGGTCAGAGGTGGTTTATATGTTCCCAATCTAACTTGGTACTTTGCAGCTTTTCAATTGAGAACAATTATTGATTGGAACAGGAAGATAATGGTAAAGCAGTGGGTACAGTTGTAACAGTCCTTTATTGGATTAATGCCTCTACAGGCTTTACCTATTTTATCTTACACATGTATTCCTTCATAGAGATTTCCTGGCCAGTTAACCAATGAGTGCCTTCTCAGATTGGCAGGATAAGAGGCTGATATGTGTGGAACATTTGATTGAGGGGGGTAAGTTTCTGACTTTCCATGAACTAGTTCATATGTTTGGACTACAGGTAAAGAAAAAAATTCCCATTTTCTCAATTAAGGCATTTCTTAACCTCCATAAATATTAGTGCTTTGATAGATAAGGGGAAAAAGCATATACTATAAAAGGAACTGTTTCCAAAGTATATGGGCTATTAAATATTCACTACAGGCTCCATTGAAACATATTGTAGCCTGGGAAAGAGATCTTGGTCAATCATTGGCTTAGGATGAATGGGATCTCTCTTTTTTCCATACTAGTAAGGGTTCTATTTCTACTACAGTATTGAAAAATGGATATAAGGTATTACTCAGATGGTATCTGACCCTGGAGAAGGTGTGTAAGATGTATCCTCATGGGAATGATAGAAGCTGGTGGGGTTGCAGTGGGAGTACTGAGAGATTACCTTGCTGGTGGCTGAAAGGAATCAGTAAGTTTTGCTTGGGAAATTTTTTTTTTTAAGTATTGGAGAGAAGTAAACTATTGGGGTATATTATTTAGTGTGTTTGTGTGTTTGTGCTTTTAATAGTCAGTAAGGCAGCTAATAAGCAGAAGTTAGTGTGTTTATTTTTAAATAGTAAGGCAGCTAATAAGCAGGTTAGTGTGTTTATTTTTAAAAGTCAGTAAGGCAGCTAATAAGCAGAAGTTAGTGTGTTTGTATAGATGGGATACATCCAAGGGTGCTAAGGGAACTTAGAGATATCCTGGCAGCTCTGCTGGCTGACCTTTTCAATGCTGTTTTAGATTTGGGAATATTTCTGGAGGACTGGTGGATGTGGTTCCTATTCATAAAAGTGGTAGTAAAGAAGAGGCTGGGATCTACAGGCTGGTTAGTCTAATCTCTGTGGTGAGCAAATTAATGGAATCACTTCTAAAACAGAGGATAGTGCAATTTTTGGAATCCAATGGATTGTAAGATCAAAGGCAGCATTGTTTTTCCAGAAGTAAATTTTATCAGATGGATCTGATCAATTTCTTTGATTGGGTGACCAGAGTTTTGAATCAAGGGAGAGCACTAAATGAGGTGTACTTGGATTTCAGTAAGGCATTTGACACGGTTCCGCTTAGAAGAAGAATAAATTGAATGTTCTTGGTATGGGACCTAGAGTGACTGATGGGGTTAGAAAATGGCTGAATGGGAGGTAACAAAGGATAGTGGTAAATGGAGTTTTATCTGAGGAGGGGGTTGTTACTAGTGGTGTGCCTCAGGGACTGGTCCTTGGACTGGTTCTTTTCAACATTTTTGTGAGTGACATAGTAGAAGGAAGGTCACGAAAGTTTTGTCTTTTTGCCGATGATACCAAAATATACAACAGTTCGACAGCCAGGAAGATATGAAAAACATGAAGAAGAATCTAGCAAAGCTCAAGGAATGGTCTAGGGTCTTGCAGCTAAGATTAAATGCTGAAAAATGCAGAGTAATGCATTTAGGATGCAAAAATCCAAGGGAGAGGTACAGTATTGGAGGTGAAATTCTTCTAGGCACAAAAGAAGATTGGAATCTGAGGGTAATTGTATCTGAAGATCTTAAGGTGGCCAAACAGGTAGATAAAGTGACAGAAAAAAACCATATAAAGATGCTTGGTTACACAGGGAGAGGAATAGTCAGCAGAAAAAGGGAGGTGATATTGCCCCTGTACAGGTCCTTGTTGTGACATCATTTGGAATACTGTATACAATTCTGAAAACTGTACATTTTAATAGGATATAAACTGATTGGACTCCGTCAGAAGGTGTCTACTAAATATGTACAACCTAGAAGAAAGGTGAGTTAGGGGAGATATGATAGAGACATTTAAATATCTCTAAGGTTTCCATGCACAGGAATCAAGCCTCTTTCAATTGAAAGGAGGCTGTAGAACAGGGGGTCATGGGATGAAGCTAAAAGGGATAGACCCAGAAGTAATCTTAGGAAATATTTCTTTACAGAGAAGGTCTAGATGTATGGAACAGCTATGTTTTGTCTCCACCAGTGGATGTAGTGGAAACAAAAATAATATCTGTATTCAAGAAAACATGGATAAATGTAAGGGATCTTTAAGGGAGTGATAGGCCGTACAGTATGTTTGTGCCATCTCGTTTCTAAGTATACAAACCTTAAGCAACTTATCTTAACAATAAATATCTTATTCAACTTAGAAGTTACACTACTCATTATAGCTCTATCGTATGCACAGACTAATTCAACCCCTCCCATTACCACCTTAGTGGCCTACACATTTTTTTATGTCTGAAAAAGAAAACCGCTTGATAAGGAAAGGTGAGGACATACAACTCTTTTGGAGTCCTAAAAGCTTCATTTTTAATTAAGTACTAACTACTCCACAGTTTGGTAGACACTTAAATCAGGTCAGAGCTGCCTCACTTACAGGCTGATACAGTACAGTGCGCTCCGGTGGAGCGCACTGTTAACCCGCGATTGGACGTGCGTTTTCGACGCGTTAGCATTACCCCCTTATTCAGTAAGGGGTCAAAAACGCGCATCCAACCCCCCCCCCCCCGAACTTAATAGCGCCCACAACATGCAAATGCATGTTGATGGCCCTATTAGGTATTCCCACGCGATTCAGGAAGGAAAATGTGCAGCCATCCCGCACATTTTACTTTCAGAAATTAGCGCCTACCCAAAGGTAGGCGCTAATTTCTTTGGGCACCGGGAAAGTGCACAGAAAAGCAGTAAAGGCTGCATTTCTGTGCACCCTCCGACTTAACATGGTCCCGAAAGTTACAAAAAGTTAAAAAAAAAAAAAATTTGAAGTCAGCCCGTGGCTTGAAAACCGGACGCCCAATTTTGCCGGCGTCTGGTTTCCGAACCCGTGGCTGTCAGCAGGTTTGAGAACCGATGCCGGAAAAATTGAGCATCGGCTGTCAAATCTGCTGACAGCCGCTGTTCCTGTCCAAAAAGAGGCGCTAGGGATGCGCTAGTGTCCCTAGCGCCTCTTTTTACCTCCTTTTACCGCCGGGCCTAATTTGAATACTGAATCGCGCACACAGGAGAGTGCCCTGTGCACGTACCGGGAGAGCGGGCATTCGCCCGCTCTCCCATGGACTTTACTGTATCAGCCCGTTAGAGGAAACATTTAATTTTTTTAGATTGACACCACAGAGGAGAGCATAGGGTTCATCCATAGCCATTGATTAGCCACTGGTCTCAAATCATTAGAGTTTATGCTAGCTTTTTAAACCTTTGTTTTCCAATTTTTACATCCTAATGTGCAACTGCTATAATTAAAGAGACAAAATGTCTTTTAATTAATCAAAAATGTGATCATGCTCCCTTGGCATGAAAGCTGAAAATCTAACCTTCCTGGCCCTTGAAAGATTCCTGGGTGGGCCAAAAATGCCTAATCTATGTGCATCAATCATTATTTTCAAATATATGCATTTCATTTTTAACGTGCAATCATGAAAATACTGCTAAATGTTTTTGTTCCTGGAAAGATGTATATCATAAGGGACCATTTAGTAAAATTAAATTAATTCACCAGCTTTTCATCTCTGGAGGCATATATTCAAATCTGTCCTAGGTTACAAGGAAAGAAGGGATTAATGATCTGAAAATAGTCCCTAGAGAACATTTAAAACCATAATTTAGTTTGTCATAGAGTTGGAAATCTGCATAGGACAATCCCAGTGCACGCAGGGATTTTTGGCAGAGCTGTGTGGGCAGACACCTGCTGTTAATATCACATGTCTGTCTCTTGTATGTGTCCTCTTTTGCTTCTCTGCATACTAATTATATTTGCCCGGATGCCAAAAGTTTACAAATTAGTATATGTATATATTGTATTTTAAAAAGTAATTAATTGAATAGCAACCCACCAAATAAGATCATGACGTATATTGCTATGCTGTTTTTACATACTGTTTGTACAAATATTTCACCAAAATAGATTTAAACATAAGAATTGCCATACTGGGTCAGACCAAAGGTCCATCAAGCCCCTGTGTCCTGTTTCCAATAGTGGCGAATCCAAGTCACAAGTGCCTGGCAAGTACCCAAATATTAAATAAATCTCAAGCTACTATTGCTTAGTAATTAATTGCAGTTTATGAATTTTTCCTCTAGGAACTGATCCAAACCTTTTTTAAACCCAGTTTCAGTAAATGCTGTAATCACATCCTCTGGCAATGAATTCTAGAGCTTAACTATCAAGCCGATTCAATAAGGTCCGCAGGAGAGCCGGCGTTCCAAGGCAAGCGTCTGCTATCCTGATGCGCGCCCAGGCACCTTTCCTGGGCGCACAATTCTTTATTTAAATTAGGGCCCGTGCTAATAAGGAGGCGGCAGCTGTCAGTGGATCTGACAGCCGATGCTTAATTTTAACGGCGTCGGTTGACAAACCTGCTGACAGCCACGGGCTCGGAAAATGGATGCTGGCAAAGTTGAATGTCTGTTTTCCGACCCGTGGGCCGCGGACAGATTTTTTTTTTAAAAGAAGCTTTTTTTTTTTATTTTTGGGGCCTCCGACTTAATATCGCTATGATATTAAGTCGGAGGGTGTACAGAAAAGCAATTTTTTCTGCTTTTATGTACACTTGCCCAGTGCCGTCTGAAATTAACGTCTGCCTTTGGCAGGCGGTAATTTCTGAGAGTAAAATGTGCGGCTTGGGGAGGAGCCGGCTGTCGTGGTACATGTGGGCACCAATGACAATGGAAAATGTGGGAGGGAGGTTCTGGAAGCCAAATTTAGACTCTTAGGTAGAAAGCTTAAAACCAGAACCTCCAGGGTAACATTCTCTGAAATGCTCCCTGTTCCACTCACAGGTCACCAGAGGCAGGCAGAGCTCCAGAGTCTCAATGCGTGGATGAGACGATGGTACAAAGAAGAGGGATTCAGTTTTGTTAGGAACTGGGGAACCTTTTGGGGAAGGGGGAGTCTCTTCCAAAGGGATGGGCTCCACCTTAACCAGGGTGGAACCAGACTGCTGGCGCTAACTTTTAAAAAGGAGATAGATTTTCCTCAACATTTCACTCTCGCCTTTTATCTGATGTACTTGAATCTTTTCTACTTGTAATACTCTTTGTTCTATAGCCTTTATATCTTTCTGTTGGGCTACCATTACCTCTGCATTGCTTTTCACTACTGAATTAGTTTCATTCACTGCTTGTGTTAAATTATTGATAGAGAAGTCCAATTTAGTCAGATAAGTCCATAAGGTCTCCAAGGTTATATTTGTAGGTCTTGCAATTAATTCATGACATATTTTCTTCTCAGTTGCAACTTCTTGTTTATCTTTAGAAACCTTGGCAGAAGTTTGATCTCGCTCAGATTTCTGATCCGTAATTATAGGGGACACAGTCTTTACTTTAGTATCTCCAATTCATCTCCGGTTGTTTCATCACTTTCCTCCAGACTCTTAGATTCACCTTGAGAATTATCTGGCTTACTAAGGGATATTGTCCCTTCTTGGCCAGGAGGTGTTGGTACATCCGGCGCCCCTGGACTTAATGAGATGCCCTCAGCCAATGGGGATGGAGTTTGCTCCAGATCCATCCCCATGGTGGCCCCCTCAACAGGGGTATTCTGTGGGGAATTCAGCCAATCTGCTACAGTCCTTTGACCAGAGTTCACTATTGGAGTACTTGAAATTGGCGTAACCTTGGCCTTTCTTTTTGTATGCGGCATGTATATGCCCACTCAATCCAGAAATGGAACTCTAATTCAGAAAGGCAGAGGCTAAACTTACTATATCAGATAAAACTTCTCTTAGGGAGGTTGAGGAGTTTCTTTATTAAGAAAGATTTACCTACTTGCGGCTTTAAAAAACTATTCACAGGCAAATACAATGTTGAGGAAAATAGAGAATATAGAAAACTACTCCCGAATATTAAATTTGAGGATTATTAATTTTCCGATTACTAGTAAATTGAATCCCATTGAACTCTTTAGATCTTATGTTGTACAAATATTAAAGATTCCGGAACAGCTTATGCCAACAATAGTAAAAGCCTTTTACATTAATACAACTACTGGTATTGGTGCAAAAGAGCAAGTACAATCAGAAAAACAAATTAAAAAATTAGAAGAACAAAAAAATAATGTTGAGCTATCAGTAGAATTATCAGATTTTCTTGAAAAATCTCAAGACGAGTTGATTATTGAAAAGAGAGGTAATATGTTAGTTACACTGGCATTTATTTCAGATAAAGAAAACATACTAAGATATTTTTTTCAAAATAGATTGCAAACTTTTTATGGTTATAAAATTTGGATATATCCAGACATAGTAAAAACTACGCAACTTAGGAGGAAGAAATTTCTCGCTTTAAGACAATCAGTAATTGAAAAGGGAGGCCAGTTCTTACTTCGGTACCCTTGTAAATGTATAGTTAAAATGAAAGGACAAACTTATCATTACACCGATCCGGAACATCTTAGTACACTTGTGGGAATAGATAAGTCGGCGGATAAATAGATATAGATAAGGGGAATTGACTTACTTTTTCCTTTATTGCTATAATGTGCTTTTCTTTTGTTTTAGCTCCAGATTGATAATACTTCTCTTATTTTCTTGCAATAGATTACAGAAAATGAAATATATGTAAGGTTTACAAATTATTAATTTTTAGTTTTGACTTTTTCCTTTTCCTTTTCTGTATTTTTTCAAATACAATAGTTATATACTTGTATTTAAAAATCAATAAATAAAGAATTAAAAAAAAAAAAAAGGAGATAGAGCAGCTTTTAAACTAGAACAAAGGGGAAAGCAGACAGTCACTCAGCAGCGCATGGTTCAGAGAGAGGTATCTTCAAAGGATACAAATGATGCATTAGAATTAGGGCATCCCGACATTGAGGTTCCAATAATAAGAAAAGTAGTCCAAGTGCCTGTAATTAAAAACTCAGCTGACCTAAAAAATTCTAACCTATCCCTATCAATTAAAAAGCTGAATGAAATTACAAACAAAAAACAAACTTTGAAATGTTTTTATGCTAATGCCAGAAGTCTAAGAAGTAAAATGTGAGAATTAGAATGTATAGCAGTGAATAATGACATAGACTTAATTGGCATCTCAGAGACATGGTGGAAGGAGGACAACCAATGGGACAGTGCTATACCGGGGTACAAATTATATCGCAATGACAGAGAGGAGCACCCGGGAGGTGGTGTGGTGCTTTATGTCCGGGATGGCATGGAGTCCAACAGGATAAAGATCCTGCACGAGACTAAATGCACAATTGAATCTTTATGGGTAGAAATCCCTTGTGTGATTGGGAAGACTATAGTGATAGGAGTATACTACTGTCCACCTGGTCAAGATGGTAAGACTGATAGTGAAATGCTAAGAGAAATTAGGAAAGCTAAACAAATTGGTAACGTGGTAATAATGGGGACTTCAATTACTCCAATGTTAACTGGGTAAATGTATCATCGGTACATGCTAGAGATATAAAGTTCCTGGATGGAATAAATGACATTTTTATGGAGCAACTGGTCCGGGAACCGACAAGAGAAGGAGCAATTTTAGATCTAATTCTCACTGGAGTACAGGATTTGGTGAGAGAGGTAACGGTGGTGGGGCCGCTTGGCAATAGTGATCATAATATGATCAAATTCGATTTAATGACTGGAAGGGGGACAGTAAGCAAATCCACGGCTCTCGTGCTAAACTTTCAAAAGGGAAACTTTGATAAAATGAGAAAACTTGTAAGAAAAAAACTGAAAGGAGCAGCTACAAAGGTAATAAGTGTGCAAGAGGCGTGGTCATTGTTAAAAAATACCATCCTAGATCAGTGGTTCTCAACCCTGTCCTGGGGACCCCCCAGCCAGTCGGGTTTTCAGGATATCCACAATGAATAGGCATGAGAGAAAATTTGCATGTTATAGAGGCAGTGCATGCAATTTTTCTCTCATGCATATTCATTGTGGATATCTTGAAAACCTGACTGGCTGGGGGGGTCCCCAGGACAGGGTTGAGAACCACTGTCCTAGATGCACAGTCCAGATGTATTCCACACATTAAAAAAGGTGGAAAGAAGGCAAAATGATTACTGGCATGGTTAAAAGGGGAGGTGAAAGAAGCTATTTTAGCCATAAGATCTTCATAAAAAATTGGAAGAAGGATCCAACAGAAGAATAGGATAATGCATAAGCGTTGGCAAGTTAAATGTAAGACAGGCTAAGAGAGAATTTGAAAAGAATTTGTCTGTAGAGGCAAAAACTCACAATAAAAACTTTTTAAAATATATCTGAAGCAGAAAGCCTGTGAGGGAGTCAGTTGGCCCGTTAGATGATCGAGGGGTTAAAGGGGCACTTAGAGAAGATAAGGCCATTATGGAAAGATTAAATGATTTCTTTGCTTTGGTGTTTACTGAAGAGGATGTTGGGGAGACACAAGTTCCGGAGAAGGTTTTCATGGGTAATGATTCAGATGGACTGAACCAAATCACGGTGAACCTAGAAGATGTGGTAGGCCTGATTTATAAACTGAAGAGTAGTAAATCACCTGGACTGGATGGTATACACCCCAAGGTTCTAAAGGATCTAAAAAATGAAATTTCAGACCTATTAGTAAAAATTTGTAACCTATCATTAAAATCATCCATTGTACCTGAAGACTGGAGGATAGCTAATGTAACCCCAATATTTAAAAAGGGCTCCAGGGGCGATCCTGGAAACTACAGACCGGTTAGCCTGACTTCAGTGCCCGGAAAAATAGTGGACTAAGCATCAAAATCACAGAACATATAGAAAGACATGGTTTAATGGAACAAAGTCAGCATGGCTTTACCCAAGGCAAGTCTTGCCTCACAAACCTGCTTCACTTTTTTGAAGGAGTTAATAAACATGTGGATAAAGGTGAACCGGTAGATGATGTGTTCTTGGATTTCCGAAGGCATTTGATAGTTCCTCATGAGAGGCTTCTAGGAAAAGTAAAATGTCATGGTATAGGTGGCGATGTCCTTTCATGGATTACAAACTGGCTAAAAGACAGGAAACAGAGAGTAGGATTAAATGGACAATTTTCTCAGTGGAAGTGAGTGGGCAGTGGAGTGCCTCGGGGATCTGTATTGGGACCCTTACTTTTCAATATATATATAAATGATCTGGAAAGAAATACAACGAGTGAGGTAATCAAATTTGCAGATGATACAAAATTGTTCGGAGTAATTAAATTACAAGCAGATTGTGATAAATTGCAGGAAGACCTTGTGAGACTGGAAAATTGGGCATCAAAATGGCAGATGAAATTTAATGTGGATAAGTGCAAGGTGATGCATATAGGGAAAAATAACCCATGCTATAGTTACACAATGTTAGGTTTCATATTAGGTGCTACCACCCAAGAAAGAGATCTAGGCGCCATAGTGGATAACCGATTGAAATCGTCGGTTCAGTGTGCTGCGGCATTCAAAAAAGCAAACAGAGTATTGGGAATTATTAGGAAGGAAATGGTGAATAAAACGGAAAATGTCATAATGCCTCTGTATTGTTCCATGGTGAGACCCCACCTTGAATACTGTGTACAATTCTGGTCGCCGCATCTCAAAAAAGATATAATTGCGATGGAGAAGGTACAGAGAAGGGCGTCCAAAATGATAAGGGGAATGGAACAGCTCCCCTATGAGGAAAGACTAAAGAGGTTAGGACTTTTCAGCTTGGAGAAGAGACGGCTGAGGGGGGATATGATAGAGGTGTTTAAAATCATGAGAGGTCTAGAACGGGTATATGTGAATCGGTTATTTAGTCTTACAGATAATAGAAAGACTAGGGGGCAATCAATGAAGTTAGCAAGTGGCACCTTTAAAACTAATCGGAGAAAGTTCTTCTTCACTCAACACAATTAAACTCTGGAATTTGTTGCCAGAGGAAGTGGTTAGTTCAGTTAGTATAGCTGTGTTTAAAAAAGGATTGGATAAGTTCTTGGAGGAGAAGTCCATTACCTGCTATTAATTAAGTTGACTTAGAAAATAGCCACTGCTTTTACTAGCAACAGTAACATGAAATAGACTTAGTTTTTGGGTACTTGCCAGGTTCTTTTGGCCTGGATTGGCCACTGTTGGAAACAGGATGCTGGGCTTGTTGGACCCTTGGTCTGACCCAGTATGTCATGTTCTTATGTTCTTACATTTTACTTTCTGTATTTTGGGTTACTAACTAATAGGCTCATCAACATACATTTGCATGTGATGAGCGCTATTAATTTTGGGGGGAGGATTGGCCATGCGTTTTCCATGTGATATTACCCCTTAGATTATAAGGGGTAATAATAGGTCTTCAAAAACGCGCTGCCAAACGGGGTCTAAACGCGCTCAGCCGAGCGCACCATTCTGTATCGGCCTGTATGCGCTGAGTGAAAAAGAATTTTTCTTTGATTTGTTTTAAATGAGCTATTTGCTAATGGACTGCCCTCTAATCCTTCTGTCAGCATTGTTTTCAGTTTCTAGTGATTCCAGACTTGAAATGCAATACGGCCTGTGTTGATTTTCTGCTGGGTCATGCCAGGTTACCAGCTCAAAACCTTTTGGAACTTGAGTCTAGGCCAGCATTTTTCTGGTCTCTGTACCACCACCAAGTTTATCTGGCCCTGCCTTGCTGTGAAGCCCCAGTTTGTGATTGAACATCTGGCAGTTATGTTTTGTTTTGATACTTTTCCCTGCTCATGCCTCAAGAACCTAGCAGCAGTGACTCTAATCAGAGAAGACAAACTCAGACTTGTCTCAGCGCCATGAGGCTCACTCAGAAGGTAACTTTTAAAACAGCACATGGGTGCACAATTTGTGCACATTCGTCGGCCCAAGGACACAGCCATTTTATAACATGCTCACATGTGCACAATTTTAAATGGGCACAGACCTATGTGCACAAATACTGCTTCTCCCGCATAATTTTAAAAGACACATGTGCGCATGCCATTAGCAGGTTTTCCAGTTCATTCCCAGTTCACCTAGGTAAGGAATAGGACTTCCAAACCCCACTATTTTACTAGCCACCCTTCTCCCCTGTTAGCCCCAAATCTTAAAACCCTGCCAATCTATATATCTTTATTGTATAACTTACACATCATCATTTACAGCGGTATAGTTTCACAGCAGGGAACCCCAGCGTGCACCTGTGTGCGTAAGTATTTACGTGCTAATATGAAGTTGAAATCCAGGAACACCCATGCCGCACCCACAGACCACGCCCTGCCCCTTTTTTGGAACATTTCATTAGTGCTCGCAGCGGGAGATTTGCATGTACTTAGGCGGCTTTTAAAATCTCGTCAGTGTGCATATCTCCCAGTTTTGGTGTGCGCCGGGCTTTTAAGATTCACCTTTGTTGAGCATCTTGGGAGGCATGGTTTGTCTGTTCTTGTGATGTTCTCTGAGAAACATGGGTAGCATATCGCTCTAAATCGGCCCATGCAGAGGAAAAGAGCCAGAGAATCATCAGGGGCCTAAAAGGTAAACAAGGGAGAGTCAAGAGATTTGAGGAAAAGGTGGATTGAGAGGTGTTAAAATGAATGGGGAGAGACACTGAGGAAAGGACAATGGTGGTAGGAAGGGAGAGTAATGGGGTTAGGGAGGTGAGAGAGATCAATGTAGGATTAGGGGGCTGAGAGTGAGAAATAGGGGCTTGGGGAAGGGGGTGAGAGTGTACTGCAAACAAAAACAAAGATGAAGAAAGTGACAGAAGAACAGACGTACAGGACAGTCACTGGGCACAGCGATGCTTCGGTCAGGAGGAGGAGCTCCCAGGCAACGACAGTGGTTGTGCGGAAGCTTTCCTCTGCATCTGGACTGACGGAGATATCTTGCCTGCCCCTTTTGATGGTCATTCACCCTTTCCACTGCAGGTCCCCCACTTTGGAATTCGCTCCCTCCGGATCTCCGCCAAGAACTCTGCCCAAATGACATTCAAAAAGAAGCTAAAGACTTGGCTTTTCGCCCAAGCATTCCCGGAGAGCTAAGGCCCGATGAAGTCGATGACTTTATAGACCCCGGTCCATCTATCTCACTGTACATATGTTTTTGAGTTGTACTTTATTTCTTTAATAGTCTCTTTGAATGTAGTCCTTTTGATCTCTCTGTAAGTTCTTTATTTTCAACTTGTTCCAATGTATTCCGCCCCAGAGGCGACAGTTTCAGTTCCTTGTAAACCGGTGCGATATGTATATTATACAGGAACATCGGTATATAAAAATTAAAAATAAATAAATAAATAATATGTGAGCATCTCTTTCCATCATTTGATCTAGGTTGGAAGGAGATCAGGAACAGGCTGGCCTGGCCTACCCACAACATTAAACATAAATAAAACTATCCTTTAGCCTTTTTTAACATTTATTTTATATTCTGTGTTTACAATGGTATACAAATAACATCAATGTCTAATTTTAGTTATGTGATACAAACTGGGGTAGAAATAGCAAATACTACAGTTCATTTTATAAAAACTCAAACAAAAAATATTGTATGAGCTCTGGGGATAAGTGTTTTTCTTCTACTGAGTTCTGGGAGAAAATATATATCTTCCACTGACTTAGCCTCCCTAGGATGGTAAATTTTAAACAGGTGAACATGTGCACGTGTTTGTCGGCTTGTGCCAAGGAATGCAGCCATTTTATAACATACGCATATATATGCGTGCATGGTATAAAATAGGCTGAACGCGTGCACATGTGCATGTAATTTTAAGTGGGCGCGTGCCTATGCGTGCACATGCCACTTCTACCACATAAAAGGGATTTTAGTAGACATGCGCCAATGTGCTTACCAGTTTGCCCAGTTTGCCCAGGTAAGGGATAGGACTTCTTAACCTCCTAGCTAAATAGCCTCCCTTCTCCCCTGTTAACCCCAACCTTTGAAATCCCTCTCACCTCTTAACTTTTTTTTGTTTTTCGAACTACACACCATCCATAGCAGAAGTAAAGTTATGTAGCAGGGGACCCTGGCGCATACTCATGCACGTATGTATATGTGACTGGTTTCATTGCGAAATCCAGGAACGCTCATGCCCCACCAGGACAACGCCCACGCGCCACCACTTTTTAAAAACATTTTTATGTACGCATAGCGGGAGATATGTGCGTTTGCAGGCCACTTTAAAATCTGTGCGGCATGTGCTGGTCCAACTTATGTGCATATCTCCTGATTTTGACATGTGCCAGGCTTTTAAAATTCAACTTTGAGTGTTTTTTTTATATGCCCCACCTATGAACTGTAATCAGTTTGCTTTTCATGATTACAAAAAATCTTCATTCAAAAATTGGAAGAAGGATCCAACAGAAGAAAATAGGACAATGCGTTGCCAAGTTAAATGTAAGATAATGATAAGACAGGCCAAGAGAGAATTTGAAAAGAAGTTGGCCGTAGAACCGGGAGCAGGAGCTGGAAGCCGGGGGTAAGTGTTGCGGGCCTGCCATGGGCGGCACCCGCAACATGCATTATCTATAGGGAGCTGATTTGTTTCACCAGATGGTAGAAAGTAAATCTTATCCCACAGAATCTCTTCCGTCCTTTAATTTCTACACAAAGTAACATGAGGGAACTCCCCCACCACACTAGGACAATTAAGAAAGAGAAGGTTCAAATGTCTGACTATCCTCTACAAACTCCACTCTCCTATTGAGGGTCCCATGCTCTTGAATGAGGGAAGAATGTGCAGCTTTTAAAGATTTTTCATCATTCTCCAAGGTTACAATTCTCTTGGACAGCTCCTGTTCTGGTAAAGCATGATTAGAAACCAGACTCAAGTTTATTAGACATGGAAACTACTTTCATAAACATTCAGAGAAATCTGTACCAACTTTAGCCATTAAGCCCCATAGGGAATCCAAGACATGGGGTGGGACACATCTTTGTCTCCAGGAGTAAAGCCCTCCATACCCACCAGTGCAGTTCCAGAAAGCCCCCATATAAATGCAGAAAAATCAGTGTCAGTACCATCATCTCCTATGGCTCCCTCCATCTCAGCGTCCACAGTCACATTATCTGTCTGCAACGTCGGGGCACTGGAAGTGGAGCTTCGCACAGCCGGTGACAGGAGGTCATCATGGAGGCTAAAACGACACCTCCTCCACAGCCATGACTGAGTCTCCTCCATCCATCCCAACAACAGGACCAAACGCCCCCAGTACAGATGAAGAAGCCACAAACTCATCGATGACATGCTGCCCAAAGGAAGATAAAGACTTGGAGGGAAATGTCTTAACCTTTCCTTTCCTTTTATTTATTTATTTTTAATTTTTAATTTTCAATTTCAAACTTTATAGACATCAAAAAAATGCCATCAGAATTTGGTATCAATGATTACACATATTTTTACTCATACAACCTTTACCCAATCTTTTCTTTTTAAACCATTCTACCTATTGTTACTCATATACAACAAAAGGGAGACGTAAGATTAAATATGAGCAGCAAATGTAAACATAGTGGGGCACATTTTAATACCTACTCGTGGGCGTAGATTTGTGTGCGCAACCTGGCGCGCACAAATCTATGCCCAATTTTATAACATGCGCGCACAGCCGCGTACATGTTATAAAATCCAGGGTCAGCACGTGCAAGGGGGTGCACACTTGTGCACCTTGCACGTGCCAAGCCCTAGGGGAGCCCTGATGGCTTTCCCTGTTCCCTCCCTTCCCCTCCCTTCCCCGCCCCCCCCCCCCAGTCCTACCTCAAACCTCCCCCTAACCTTTGTTGTGCAAGTTGCGCCTGCCTCTGGGCAGGCGTAGGTTGTGCACGCCAGCCTAGAGGTCTTACGGAGTCCTCTGGCCACGCCCCCTGCACCTTTTTTCAAGCCCTGGGACATACGCGCGTCCCGGGGCCTATGCAAAATAGGTTCGTGCACGTAACCCCCCTGCCCGCGTAAGGCTTTTAAAATCTGCCCCAGTATTTCCAAAAATAAGTGAGAGTAAGGCAGACTCCAATAATTATCCATCAATCTATATATCACCCTGGATCCTGAGTCCAATGATGTGATTCCAAATAATCTTCAAGTTGTTTTGGAGCATAAAAAATATATTTAATGCCTTCTACATTCATGATACATTTGCAGGGGAAACGTATTATCTGGGCCCCTCGTTGCCTAGCTTGGACAGCTAGATTCAAGAACTTTTTTCCTCTTCTCTGTGTCTCTTTAGCCACATCTGGGTAAACCCAGATCCTCTGACCCAAATAGAGGGAGCTCCTCTTTTGAAGAAAAATTTTCAGGATGTTATCCGTATCAAGGGAGACCATATAGTTTACAAGTAACGTGCCCCTTCCTTCTATTTGGTGTTCAAGTGAAGTCTCCAATAGCTCAGTTACATTCAATATGCTTTCCTTTATATCCTGTCGATTTCCATTCTCCTTTTTAAATCCGGGTAAGAAATAAACTTTTATCAATGATGGCTGTTCTTCCATTGATATCAGCAGTACTTCTTTCAAATAATGCTTAAATTGCTCTTTAGGCAATATCATTTTGCATTTAGGGAAGTTCAAAACTCTTAGATTTCGATATCTGGCTTCATTTTCAAAAATCTCAGTTCTCCTGCTCATCATCATTTCACCCTGTATTATGGTGCTTTGAACATTTTTTACTTGTTCAAGTTTAACTTCTACTTGTTCAATCTTTTCTGAGTGTATTGTAACAGCTGGTTTCAAATTATTACACAACTCTTGAGTTCCTTTTATTGCCTCAGTTAAACTCAAAATTGTGGTTTGCAATCAAAGATTCTAAAGTTATAATATTAGGCTTCACCAAAGGTTTTAGAGAGGGAAAGGTCAATGATTGTAAAACAATATTTGGCTCCACTTGGATTACAGATCCATCTGGTGAGATTTTCTGAGTGACCCCTGCACCACTACTGGGTTGGTCACCCTCGATATTCGGCTCTCCACTCATCGGGGTGGAAGAACTCATTCCCCCCTCCATAGCAATTCCCTTGATATCCCCAGCCTGACCCTCCTTGGAGGTACTCACTCCGATAAATGGCATCCGTTTCAGGAGTGTGTCCATGTCGGCTGCTGCGGTGAATGCTGGAGGGGAGGGTGGCAACGGCGCCCCGGGACTAAGGGTAGTTTCTCCCATGAGCAGCGGGGTCTGCTCATCACACGCCGCTCCAGCGGGACTCTCCGAGGCTCTGCTTTCTGCGGGTGAGTAAAAGCCCGCGATGGTGGTTTGCACGAGGGGAGGATTCTGAGAGGCCGAGGATCCTACTCTAATCCTTCCCTTTCTTTTAGTGTGAAGCATTACACAAAAGAAGAAATTTTTCCAACTAGCTAGCGGGAGCTCAAACTCAGCATCCTCTCAGCTCGATGCCATCTTAGATCTCCCTTTCCTTTCCTTTTAGAAGGCTTAATAAAAGAAGACACTCTACAAATTGTTCAAGGAGAAATGCAGGGTGCAGCAGACATTGACTCATTCATATCGCCATCTTGCTCCTCCCTCCTTGATCAATATCTGCAGCTGTCCTTCTCGAACATCTTCAGGAGACTCCCAGATAACTTATCTGGCTAAAATCTGGCCAGATAAGTCAGAGCATTTTGGGGGCATAACTTGGAGGAGCTGAGTTAGTTGGATGAGTAATCTGATTAATTTTGATATTCAGAGCCAGATAATTTATCTAGCTAACTCGGGTCAGCATGTACACCTGTCAAAAAGTTAGCCAGATAAACGTATGTAGGCTAAGTTATTCAGATGAGTTTGTCTGGCTAACTAGCTGAGCCGCACAGTGGATGAATATGGACCTCCTCATTTCTAGCAGCCACCCAAGTTCAAGCAAATCTGCACACAAAAGAGCATATTGGAGCAGCTGGATTACTATGCATGCCAACCTCTCCCTAACTGCATGCTGGTGGCAGCTGGATGAGGCAGAAATGAGCATCAGCTTTAGTGAGAGTGTATCAGGAGGGTATTGGTGGACAGTGCTGCAAACCCAGGTGATGGACCAGAGCCATACAGAAGCCCATATCTTAACAATGGGGGCTTCCAGGGGATTTAATTCTCAGTGCACTTGCTGCACCTGATAGTAAGGAATGCCCATGGGTTGGGAAACAAGAGGGGTGGCAGCTTTGTATTGAGGGATCTGTGACATAGTTGCAGGAATGTAGCCAGGCTTTTTAATCAGAGCATCAAGGGTGGGCAGCATCTACAGCAGAAACAGGGAAGTAGTCATGGTGCCTCTGAACCACCTTACTGAGGATATGGTTACTAGGTAGAATTCTACCTACTTCATGACATAAGCACCAGTTTTGTGAGTGCTTGAGCACTCCCAATATTGTGTCCTGTACTCCTGTAGATTGGGAGCTGAGAATTCTATGCTGCAGGGCTTTCCAGGAAAGCAGTGTGAGAGTGCTTCCATCTCTTTATTACTGCTTCCACCTCCCCCTGCTGCCTATTGGTTGGCTATGGAATGTATGACCAATGAGCTTCAGGGAAGACAGGCAAGAACTGCCTGTATCTACTATGATACTACTCCCGCTTCCCCCTGCAGCCTATTTTCTGGCTGTGGAATGACTGACTAATGGCTGCAGGGGAGGGTGTGCATTGCACCTTGGTCTCCCAGCTGCCGTGTCATCCTCCCCCTGCAGGCTATTGGCTGGATGTAGTATGTCTGACCAATAGCAGAGAGCAGCAGCAGTGTGGGATAGACAGACTTCCTGAGGTGCACAGGAGATAGGAGTAGGAATTGGAAAAAGGGACAAAGAAGAGAAAGGAGGAGAGGGAATGAAGACTTGGAGATGGGAAGCTTAATTGTTTAAGAGAATACTGGTTGTAAGAGAGAATACAACAGTGAGGGTCTGTGAGAGAAAATGAAAGAAGGAATTCTGGCTAGGAGAGGAGGAGAGGGACTAGGTGAAGAGCTGTGGGAAATGGGAGAGAGGTCGTGTTGCAACCATCCCTTCCCGACGGCTTCACTCCGCTTACCTTTCTTTCTTTGCACTTCCTCTCGCTGTGGATGGACGCCTGGCTGCCACGGCATCTGCCTGCCATCCTCTCCGGCGTCCCCAGACCGGCTTGGGCGCTGCCTCCCACCATGCTTCGCTGGTACCTTAGGGCGCGTGTGCCGCACGGCCCTCACTCTTATTTCCTACTTGGTGCGAACCTCAGGGGTGTCCACCTGTAATGACATCACGCTGCCCGGATATTTAAAGCCTACGATGTTTGCTAGCCTTTGAGTTAGCAAGGGGGATTTCTACGGATAGGATTCACTCTCCGTACAAAGCTACTATGCCTCCAACTTCCATTGGACTCTTAACGCTAACGGTGTACCTGCTCCTCGGGGGCCTCACTTGCTTTTCAGGTCGCTATCAGGAAACCGGGACTCGCTCCTCGAGGGCCCATGTTCCCTGACTCACTGTCTGCTCCTACCTTCTCTTTTGCCTGGAAGGATTCGCTATCTTCAACACCAGTGAGTACTACCATCTTCACCTCAGAGCTGTTCCCTGGAACCAGGTACTCGCTCCTCGAGGGCCTGCCTCCATTCCAGCCCTAGTGCCATCTCCTACATGGAACCGCTGTGTGAGTACATTACCTTTAAGGCTCTCAGGGATTAGGTACTCGCTCCTCGAGGGCCTACTCTCCCTATCCTGGGGTTCTCCATACTGGGGCTTTGTGCATATTCCACTGTACTCATTATTCTCAGTTCTTTCCACTACAGCACTGCTACCAGAGGAGTCACTGTTCCAGTACCTGAGGGATACTAGCCCAGCCGGGCTACTTCTGCTGCTCACCACTGCCACCTCTGGTGGCTTCACCACATTGTCTAATAAAAGATCAATTACTGTGTTTGTGTGTCCTAAGCTGAGCCTGACCTGTGGCCCCTCACGGGACTCCCCCCCCCCCCCCCCGTGGGCGTGGTCAGCTGCCACAGTGTCCAAGGGTCCACCTAAACCTCACTAATTATAACAGATTGCTAACTCCATGGATCCTGCACAGCTCAATGCCTTGCAGGCCATTCCAGGCCTGGCCCGACGCACTGCTGAACTACAAGACGCATTGGAGAAACTCACTTCAGCATTTCATCAGCTACAAGCATGAAAGACGCAAGGCGTTACTTCCAGTAATGAAGGTCAGTTACCTGAAGTAACTATAAAGACTATGGTACCTCTGGCTGCTCCAGCTCATTTCTCTGGAGAGATTCAAAGAACTAGAGGTTTCCTAAACCAATGCATAATCCTTATAATAAATTATATTAGTCTACATTGATTGTTACCGAGTAGTACTGGCACCACCTATGTAAATTATGATCCATATTCTCTTTGATATTGGTGCACTATTGTAAACCGTTATGATGGTAAATAACTTAATGACGGTATATAAAAACTCTTAAATAAATAAATAATAAATTTCGCCTTGCAGCCTGCACACTTCCCCACAGCCTACGCCAAGACTATTTATATTCTATCTTATCTTGATGGAATGGCCTTGTCTTGGGCTTCAACGCTGTGGGAACGTAAGGATCCAATCCTGCAGGATATTGATGGATTTCTAGAATTATTTAAATCCGCTTTTGATGATCCTGCTCGAGTGACCGTTGCTGGTTCTGACCTGGTGGACCTGAAGCAAGGCAACCGACCACTGGCTGATTTTGCAATAGAGTTCAAGACTCTTGCTACAGAATTATGCTGAGAAGCTAGATGCCTGAAAACTCTCTTCTTCAGAGGTCTGAATACCCGCTTGAAGGACGAGCTTGCCGCTCGTGAGACACCTGACTCGCTGGATGAACTAGTGGCTTTGGCTACTAGAATTGACCACCGGCTTCGTAATAAGGTGAAAGAACTCAAGCCTACTAAAGGACCAGTTCAGAAGGAGACTCGTGCTAAACTTGCACTTCAGATGGTTCCAACAGTACCTGTTGCCAGTGGAGAAGAACCGATGCAACTTGGTCGCAGTCATTTGACTTCAAAAGAGAGAACACTTCAGAAGAGGCATGGCCTATGTATGTACTGTGGACAAGCTGGTCACGATGTCCCAACATGCCCTATTTGTCCGGAAAACGGCTTAAGTCCTGCAGGAGGACTGTTCTTAGGCCTTACCTCGCCTTCTCCTCCTCTCTCTCTACCAGTCTCCCTGACTTGCGGACCGTCTACAATCCAAACTCTTGCCCTTGTGGATTCGGGGGCAGGAGGCAACTTTATACTTTGACGCCTAGTGGAACATTTGAGGATTCCCCTCGTTACTTTAGAAGCTCCACTACTCTTGTCATCTATCCATGGAGAGCCTTTGCCCGGTGATGTGACTTGTTGCACTGAACCAATAACTCTTCACACCGGAGCCCTCCATAAGGAGACAATCCCCTTCTTTGTGTTAGAGAAGGCCATGCATCCTATCATTCTGG
The DNA here is from genome assembly GCF_901001135.1 of Rhinatrema bivittatum. NCBI lineage: Eukaryota > Metazoa > Chordata > Amphibia > Gymnophiona > Rhinatrematidae > Rhinatrema > Rhinatrema bivittatum. Next base: position 363,913,509 of record NC_042619.1, read on the forward strand.
GGTTACCCTGGTTGCAGTTGCATCAGCCTCAATTCGACTGGTCCTCCTTGGAACTCTCCCGCTGGGGCCCAGGTTGCCATGGCAGTTGCCTCAAGGAAGTTTTTCCTGTTCTCTGCATGCCTACAACTCCAGTGATGGCAGGACTGCCGCCTCTATACACATCATTCAGTTATGTGTTTTCCAAAGAAGCTGCTGACATCCTCCCTCCACACAGATCTTATGACTGTGCCATTCAGCTGAAACCAAACACTGAACCTCCTAAAGGACGTGTCTATCCACTCTCTGCAATAGAGAATAAGGCTATGTCCGAGTACATTGAGGAGAATTTACAGAAAGGTTTCATTAGGTCTTCGAGGTCGCCTGCCGGCGCAGCATTCTTCTTTGTGGGGAAGAAGGACGGAACCTTACGTCCTTGTATCGACTATCGAGGTCTGAACGAGATTATGATTAAAGACCGTTACCCCCTGCCTTTAATCTCAGAGCTGTTTGACCGGCTTCAGGGGGCCAAGATATTTTTGAAACTTGACCTCAAGGGGGCCTACAACTTAGTCCGGATTCGTAGTGGTGACGAGTGGAAAACGGCTTTCAACACTCGAGACAGTCATTTTGAGTACTTAGTAATGCCCTTCGGCCTGTGCAACGCACCCGCTGTGTTCCAGAACATAATGAATGACATTTTGCGGGATTTGTTGTACAAGAGTGTCGTAGTGTACCTAGATGACGTCCTGATATTTTCTCAGAATCTGTCTACTCATCTAGAAGACGTCAAACAAGTTCTACTAAGACTTGCTTGACGTCTTTTGGACTCTACGCCAAGCTATCCAAATGCGAATTCCATAAAGACCCTGTGACTTTTCTTGGCTACATTGTGTCTAAAGATGGCTTCCAGATGGATCCCCAAAAATTGGAAAGTATCAAGAATTGGTCCCAACCTACCAGCCTGAAGGCCCTGAGATGATTTTTGGGGTTCACCAATTACTATAGAAGCTTTATAAAGAACTATTCTTCTTTAACTGTGCCCTTGACTGATATGACTCGGAAAGGGGCCAATGCTTCTAAATGGTCTGCGGAGGCCAATGCTTCTAAATGGTCTGCGGAGGCCATTTAAAGACTGCCTTTTCCATGGAACCATGCCTACGTCATCCGGACCCCAACAAGCCATTCATCGTAGAGGTCGATGCCTCTGACATCGGTGTGGGGGCTGTTCTGAGCCAGGCTGGAGATTCCAAGTCCTTACGTCCCTGCTCTTTCTTCTCACGACGTTCCTCTCTGGCAGAGAAGAATTATGGGATTGGTGACAAAGAGCTCCTGGCTATTAAGTTGGCATTCGAGGAATGGCGGCCTTGGCTCGAAGGCACTCAACATCAAATTACCGTGTTTACGGACCATAAGAATCTAGAGTATCTCCGCCATGCGCAACGTCTTAACCATAGACAAGCTAGATGGTCCTTATTTTTCAACTGCTTTGACTTTGTGCTCAAATATCGCCCTGGAAGACAAGAATACCAGAGCTGATGCCCTATCACGCTCCTTTCTCTCGGAGAATATTCCGGAAGAGCCGCAGCACATAATCGACCCGAAGAAAGTCGTCTTAGCCGTTACTCATTCTGTGGCCGCTGGTAAAACCATTGTGCCAAAGCATCTCAGAAAGAAAGTGCTTTATTGGGTGCACGATTCCAAGCTGGCTGGCCATCCTGGTCAACGCATTACCCTGCTGAAGCTACAGAAGTATTATTGGTGGCCAACTATCAAGGAAGATACGCTCTCCTATGTGGCATCTTGTGCCAACTGTGCCAAGCACAAACCTACTTCTGGCCAACTATGGGGATTGCTGCAACCGCTTCCAGCTCCGGAACAGCCCTGGACGCATATCGTTACTGATTTTGTAGTTGATCTACCCCTTTTTGGAGGTATGAATACCATCTGGGTCACAGTCGACCGCTTCAGCAAGTTGGTCCACTTTGTGGCACTACCTGGCTTACTCTCAGCCTCGGAACTTGTGAAGCTCTTCATAGTCCATATCTTTCGCCTCCACGGCCTACCAAAGCACATAGTCTCGGATTGAGGGACACAGTTCATGACAAGATTCTGGAAGGCCCTGTGCAAACTCTTCGATATCTCTCTAGATTATACATTTGCTTATCATCCTCAATCTAATGGCCAAACAGAATGGATGAATAGGACCCTGAAACAGTTCCTTCGGGCCTATGTGATTTGCTGTCAGAATAACTGGGCCGAACTATTACCATGGGCTGAATTCACCATTAATTCTCATCCAGCAACATCAACTGGATCAACACCATTTGAAGTGGTATATGGACGTTCCCCATCACCGCCACTTCCACTGAAGCTCTCAGTGACTTCCCCAGCAGCTTAATCCACTTCTGAAGAAATCCATCAATTATGGACTCAGACGAAAGCAATGCTACTCAAAGCGAGTGATCGAGCCAAAAGGTTTTATGACGCTCATCATTCCAATGCGCCTGTCTTTCAACCTGGTGACAAAGTCTGGCTATCCACTAAGCACCTTAGACTGAAGTTACCCTCCTCTCGATTTGCTCCTCGCTACATTGGACCATTTCCAATCCTCCGACGTCTTGGCAATGTTACCTACAGTCTGAAGTTACCACCTGGATTGAACATCCATAACGCTTTTCATGTTTCACTTCTGAAACCACTCATCATCAGTGAATTCTCTTCCAAATCTCAGGAACCATCTCCTATCAAAGCAGAAGATGACCTAGAATACAAGGTCGAAGCCATTCTTGATGTCCGCAAATGAGGCAAAACCTGGGAATACCTTCTCTCTTGGGAAGGTTTTGGCTTTGAAGAGAATTCTTGGGAGTCTTTGGCTAATATCCTTGACAAAGAGATGCTCCATCAGTTTCATCTCTCACAACCTTGGAAACCAAAACCTGGTACCCGCAGAGGAGATCACCCTTTGAAGGTAAGTACTGTTGCAACCATCCCTTCCCGATGGCTTCACTCTGCTTACCTTTCCTTCTTTGCACTTCCTCTTGCTGTGGATGGACGCCTGGCTGCCACGGCGTCTGCCTGCTGTCCTCTCCAGCGTCCCCGGACCGGCTTGGGTGCTGCCCAGGGCAGGTGAAAGCACTAGGCGAACTAAGCCTGGGCCTAGGGCGCCGAGTATTAGGGGGCACTGCGAGCAGTGGTATCCCGAGGGGAGCCAGTGCCCCCGGGCACAGGGAGGCTCATGCGGCTGCCGGTGGACCTCATTCCACTGGCGGCTGAGCAGTGACACATAGCGGGCAGATCGTCAGGGCCGTGGTGGAGCTCACGTCACCATGGCCCGAAGAAAAAAGTCACGTTTAAACGTGCAGGTGCTCCTCCTCCTTCCTGCCTGCATGGCCCCGGAAGAAAACATGGCTGGAGCCACGTGGGCAGGAAGGAGGAGGAGCATCAGCCGCGTGCTGTGCTGTGTGCCGGATACACACAGCAAGAAGATCAGCAGGGCCGTGATGGAGCACGGCCCGAAGAAAAAGGTTGCATTTAAACGTGCAGGTGCTCCTCCTTCCTGTCTGTTCGGCCCCGGAAGAAAACGTTGCTGGAGCCGCGTGGGCAGGAAGGAGGAGGAGCATCAGCGCGTGCAGAAGAGGAGCAGCACTTACGGGCCACCGCAAATCCTAAGTCGCAGCGGCCCTAGAAGAGGAAGAGGCCTGGTAGCAGGGCCGCCGCGGATCCCACATTGCGGCGGTCGGCCCGAGAAGATCAGGGCTGCTGCAGAGCCCATCCTGCGGCGACCCGTGAAGAAGAGGCCCAGAGGTGAGAGAGAGGCTGAGGGCCTGTAGAGTGTGTATGTGTGCGTGTATGAGAAGAGTTGAGAGATTGTATGTGAGAGTGAGTTGAGAGACTGTGTGTGGGAGTGAGGACCTGAATGTTTGCAGAGACAGCATGTGAGGAGAATCTGTGTGTGTGAGAGAGACAGCATGTGACAGTGAGAGCCTCTGCTTCAACAAGACAGTATGTGGGAGTGAGAGAGAGCCTGTGTGTGTGAGACTCCGACAGCATGTGCCAGTGAGAGACTGTATGTATGAATGATTGTATGAGAGAGAGCATGTGACAGTGAGAGCCTGTGCTTGAGCAAGACAGCATGTGGGAGTGAGAGAGAGCCTGTATGTGTGAGACTCAGACAGCATTGCCAGTGAGAGACTCTGTGTATGAATGATTGTATGAGAGAGAGCCTGTGACAGTGAGAGCCTGTGTGAGAGAGAAAGCATGTGAGAATGAGAACCTGACTGTGTGTTTGAGGGAAGAAGATGGAGAGAAAAGAAATAGAAAAAAAGACAATATAAAAGGAATTGGCAAAAAAATAAGAAAGGGAAGGTGGGAAAAAAAAGCCTGTGACCAACCGATTAGAAAACTAAGATCAGACAGCAAAGGTAAAAAAAAATAAATTATTTTTTAGTGATTGGCACATGTAATCTTTGGGAATATGCAAGAGTAGCACTTTCTCTATGTGGATCTCAAAATGTATGAGATCAGCATTGAGGAAGTGGAAGCCCACGGGCCTGCACAGAGGAGGCACCAGAATGGGCTTCAGTGCCAGTATCAACAACTGGCGCCTCCCCAATAGCCATGCAGCAGCAGTGACAGTGGCAGCAGAGGAATGAGAAAGGTTCCGAGGTTACTGGCAAAAGAAAGAGAGGGGGGTCTGCCTTTAGTGTGTGCATGTGTATGAATGGGAGTCTGCCTGGGGGTGTATGTGTGTGAATGCATGGGTGCCTGCCTGGGGGTCTGTTTGTGTGAGAATGAATGTGTGCATGCCTGGGGGATTGGGAGGGAGTGGTGTGAAAATGAATGGGAGCCTGCCTGGGGGTCAGTGTGTGTGTGTGTATATGTGTGTGTGTGTGTGAGAATGACTGGGAGCTTGCCTGGGTGTGGGTGTTTGTATGTGAGGGAGCCAGTGAGAGTGAGAGCAAGAGTGCGTATGAGAAAATCCAGGGGAGTAAGAGTTTGTGTGTGTGTGTGTGTGGGGGGGGGGGGGGGGTGGAGGGGGAGAGAGTGTCTTAGAGCCTGAGAGTGTATCAGAGTCTGTGAGAGCGAGAGGTTATGGTGGATATAAGAGCATGAATGTGTATGTATGTGACAGTGTATGTGTGAGAGAGAATGGACATGTGAGTATGTGTGAGAGAGAGAGGGTAACCTCCTAATCCTCGACAATATCAGGGTGACTGGAAATCAAGAGCTCCCACAGAAGGGGACAGCAGGGGCTTTTAAAAATCCTTATTAGTTTTAATTATTGGATGATATTTGATATATGTACTGTTTTGAAATATTTTATTGGTGTTTGGGAAATTGTAAAACATGTATATGATTTTAATTAATACATGCATACGTGCGTCCCAGGGCTTGCGCGCATTGCCAGGCCTATGCAAAATAGGCTCGGCTCGCATAAATCCAGCTGCATTTATGCGCATAGGGCTTTTAAAATCTGCGCCTATATGTATTACCCAAAATTCACAAATCCATAACTGATCCGCCTGGGAGACCAAAAGCCATTTTTTTCTCTACTTGAACCCCTCTCTACATTTATAGACACATTTCTAAAACCGATCATTTTAGCAAGGCCCGGGACTTACGCGCATCCCGGGGCTTTGTGCGCGCCGGCAGCCTATGCAAAATAGGCGCGCCAGTGCGCGAGTGCCCTGCGCACATAAATCCGGCAGGATTTACGCACACAGGTTTTTAAAAAGCTACCCCATAATTACTCATCATCTTCAAAAACGCACTGAACATAGACGTATTCCAAACCAATTTTTAATTGACCTAGCAGAGATTGCTCTGACAAGAAATTTCTTCAGTTTTAACAAAAAGATTTGTAAACAGATCAAAGAGGTAGCCATGGGGTCTATTATGGCTCCATCAGTGGCAAATTTGTATGTGGCCAAGTTTGAGGAAGAATTCTTAATAGACAACAGTTTTAAAGACAATATTTTATTATGGAAAAGGTATATCGATCACATTTTTTTATTATGGGATGGTGACATAGCATCGTTAGAAAAGTTTTTTAATTGGCTCAATACACTCGATAGAATCTGAGATTCATGATGAGTTTTAACAGCACTAGCATAGCCTTTTTAGATATTTTAATTAATTTTAAAGGAGGATGTTTTAGTACTGATATTTACAGGAAACCAACAGACAGTAATAAGCTATTTCATTACAAAAGTTGCCATAATAATTCACTACTCAGATATTTTCCATATTCACAGTTTTTAAGGTTGCGAAGGTTGTGTGCAGATGAATCAACCTTCCATATTAGAGCCAAAGAAATGAAACAAAGGTTCATTGACAAAGATTATCCGATGAGACATATTGACACTGGATACACAAGAGCTTCCAAATTTAAGAGACTTGATCTCCTAATGAAAAAAGAGAAGAGACCCATGAACCGTATTGTATGTCCCATCACCTACACTCAGATGTCATATAATATCGTGTCTATTTTAAGAAAATATTGGCCAATCTTACAAGTTTTATACATTTTTAAAGACAAAGAATTACTGGTAGCTAATAAACGTGAAATAAATTTGAAAGATTTGATTTTTCTTTCAACATTGCCACAATATCCGAGTCGAGATATAAGACCCCCAGGCCATTACCCTTGTGGTAGATGTTCAGTGTGCAAATTGAACATTAAAACAGACCATTTAGCAATACATGGACAAAACCAAATTTTCAAATTCAGAACCTTTACAAATTGTAACATGAAAGGAGTTATATATGCAGCAATTTGCCCTTGCAACAAGATTTATATAGGCAAACCTATTAGAGAATTTAAAAAAAGGATCATTGAGCATAAAAGTAACATTAACAGGTCAGTCACATCAAAACCATTAGTGGAGCATTCAATAATACACAATCATAAATTTAATGATTATAAATTCTGCGTAATCCAACAGCCTATTTTAAATTGGAGAGGGGGTAATCTTGATAGACTTGTGTTACAGTTGGAACAGAGATATATTTATGATTTTAATACTATTACCCTGCATGGTTTGAATGTGGACATTGATTACTCTGCCTTCCTATAACTATTAGAAGGCAAATGCAATTGTCATATATGGCTATATACAATGTATTATTTTTGATTTTTATTGCATTTTTTTTTTTTTTAATTTTGTAAAAGACGCCGCGAGGAGGAGCATAGACGGCTCCCCCTCCAGCGAGCATCACTGAGGCCCATGCCGAAGCGACGGGCAAGGATCAGAGGCCTCCCCTGGAGCTCCCGCGGCGGGTCGCCGTCGCAGGCATGGTAGGGGACCGCGGTCGTGGCCTTCCACGGCTGCGGAACACAACAGTACCCCCTCTTTAGGGCACCTCCCCCGAGGCCTGGGTTTAGACGTTTGGTCTCTGTGGAATTGCTCAAGCAAGCCCCAGTCTAGGATGTTGGCCAACGGCTCTCAGGTGTTTTCGTCGGGGCCGAACCCCTCCCACGCTAACAGGTATTCCCATTTCTTCCTATGCTTTCTTATGTCCAAGACCTCTCGAACTTGATAGGTAAGGTAATCTTCGGAGGCAATAGGTTGGGGAGTCGGAGGCGTGCTGGCAGGCCATGATAACACCAGAGGTTTCAAGAGGGAAACATGGAACGTGTTGTGTATCTTGAGGGAAGGCGGCAGACAAAGCTGATATGAAACGGCACCAACCTGTCGGATGATGGGAAACGGCCCACTAAATCGTGGGGCCAGTCGCGCTGATGGCAGCTTCAGGCGGATGAACTGTGTGCTCAGCCATATCTTTTGGCCCGGCCAGAGGGGTGGATAAGGTCTTCTTCGCTGATCTGCATACCTTTTTGCTGCCTGACTGGCTTTGATCAGTGCACGCCGTGTGGAGATCCACAGGCGGTGTAACTCGTCTGCAGAGATTTGGGCTACTGGGGACGTAACTGGAATGGGAACTGGCAGCGGCGGGCGTGGCTGCTTCCCATACACTATCTGAAATGGCAAGGATTCGGTAGCCGTGGAGAGATGAGAATTGAGCGCAAATTCTGCCCAGGGTAGCAGGCTAGCCCAGTCATCCTGTTTCTCGTTGACGTAAATACGGAGGAACTGTTTTTAGGTTTGGTTCGTTCTCTCCGCAAGACCATTGGTCTGCGGGTGGTAAGCAGACATATAGTCCAGGGTGACATCGAATTTTTGGCAGAGGGCCCTCCAAAACCTGGCAGTAAATTGAGGCCCTCGATCCGAAAGGATACTTCTTGGTAGGCCATGTAGTCTGAAGATGTGCTGGATGAACAGCTGGGCCAGCTGTGGTGCAGACGGCAATCCTGGGAGCAGCACGAAGTGTGCCATTTTACTAAACCGGTCGACGACCACCCATATGACCTTGTTGCCATTGGATGACAGCAGGTCGACCACGAAATCTGTTGCCAGATGGGTCCATGGTTCAGAGGGAGCTGGTAAGGGCTGAAGCAAGCCTGGGGTCGCCCCCGGGATCCTCTTGTGACGAGCACACGACTGGCAGGACTCAACGTAAGCTCAGACATCTTTATTGACCTTAGGCCACCAATAGTACCAGCACAGAGTTTGTAAAGTTCGGGCTTGTCCTGGATGGCCGGAGCAGCGGGAATCGTGAGCCTATGCCAGGACTTGCTTCCGCAAGTGCGGCGGAACCAGGGTCTTCCCAGGAGGGATGGTCGTGGTGGCAGACAGTAGAATCCGTGACGGTTCGATGATGAACTTCAGTTCATCAGAATTCTCCGTAGACTCAAATACACGCAATAGGGCATCGGCCTTGATATTCTTCCCGGCAGGTCTGTACCGGAGAATAAAATTAAATCTGGTGAAGAATAGGGCCCAACGTGCCTGCCGTGGGTTGAGTCGTTGTGCCTGATGCAGGTACTCTAGGTTTTTATGGTCTGTGTAGACCATAAACTGGTGTTGTGCCCCCTCTAGCCAAAGGCTATCACTTTATCGCTAAGAGCTCCTTGTCACCTATGGCGTAGTTCTGCCCAGCCGGAGAGAACTGGCGGGAGAGGAAGGCACACGGGCATAGCTTATGACTTTCAGAAGTCTGACTCAGAACGGCCCCCACGCCTTCTGAGGACGCGTCCACTTCGATGACAAATGACCGCTGCGGATCCGGATGCCGAAGGCACGGTTGTCGCAGGAACACCTCCTTGAGGCGACGAAAGGCGACCTCCGCTCCAGGCCAATTCTTGGGGTCCACACCTTTCCGGGTCAGGGCTGTCATCGGGGCAACGATGGACGCATAATGCGGTATGAATGATCGGTAATAATTGGCGAAACCCAAGAAGCGTTGGAGCGCCTTTAATCCAGACGGCTGCGGCCATTCCTGAATGGCTTTCAGCTTTTGTGGGTCCATACGGAATCCCTCACTTGAGACGATGTATCCCAGGAAGGGAAGAGACTCCTGTTCAAAAAGGCACTTTTCAAGTTTCGCGTATAGTCTATGCTCTCGGAGGCGCTGCAATACCTGGACGACGTGCTGACGGTAAGCGGTCAGGGAGTCCGAGAATATCAAAATGTCGTCCAGGTATTCGACCATGCACTTAAACAAAAGATCGCGGAGTATCTCGTTCATGGTGTTCTGGAACATCGCTGGAGCATTACAGAGCTGGAACGGCATCACCAAATACTCATAGTAGCCGTCTCGGGTGTTGAAGGCCGTTTTCCATGCATCACCCTCCTTGATGTGGATCAGGTTGTAGGCCCCTCGGAGATCCAACTTGGAGAAGATCCTCGCACCTTGCAGCCGATCAAAGAGCTCAGAGATGAGGGGCAAGGGGAAACGGTCCTTGACCATTATGGCATTCAGGCCCCAGTAGTCAATGCAAGGGCGAAGGCTTCCGTCCTTCTTTCCGACGAAGAAGAACCTAGCCCCTGCTGGGGACCTTGACTTTCGAATGAAGCCTCTCTCCAGGTTCTCTTTGATGTACTCTGTCATGGCCTGTGTCTCTGCAGGCGAGAGGGCATAGGTGCGCCCCCGAGGAGGCTCAGTGCCAGGAAGGAGGTTGATGGCACAATCGAACGATCGATGGGGTGGAAGTATCTCGGCTCTTTGTTTAGAGAACACATCCGCGTATGAGGCATAGGGGGCCGGCAGGCCTGGAAAACTGGGGAAGGCAATGGAACATAAGACTGGGATCACTGTTTGGAGGCAATTGCCGTGACAATTCGGCCCCCAGCGAGATAGTTGCAGGGTCTTCCAGTTGAACTGGGGAGCGTGCTCCTGGAGCCAGGGAAGGCCCAGGATGACCGGATGACCGGATGTATGGAATACTCCAAAACATAGAACGGCATCTGCTCTTGATGAAGGACCCCAGCCCTCAGCTGGACGGGAACCGTGGTGTGTGTCACACGTTCCGGAAGAGGTTTCCTTGGATCGAGGAGATGACCAAAGGAACTGGAAGACGAACCTGTGGGATCTTTAAGTGTTCCACCAGGCTTTTCATAATGAAATTGCCGCCGGCGCCGGAGTCCACCAGGGCTAACGTGTGGAACTCCCCATCCGCAGAGGTTAACGCCACTGGCAGCGTTAGTGGAGGTGCAGGTGAAGTACGGCCCAGGAAGAGACCTCCTTCAGGTCCTAGGCCCGGGAGTTTCCTGACCATGTCGGGCATGCGGCTATTTGATGGCCTGCTGCTCTGCAGTAAAAACAAAGTCCCTCCTTCATTCGCCGCCAGCGCTCTTGTGGAGAGACTCTCCCACTGCCCAACTCCATGGGCTCCTCGGCGGGTGTTCTAAGGGCTCCTGATGCTCCTTTGGGGAAGGCGAAAGCCTTCTCGCTGCCTTTACTTCTGGAAGGCAATCCACTCGATTGGCTAATTCTATCATGCCATTGAGGTCATCCGGAAGTTCCTTCGCTGCTAGTTCATTCTGGAGGCACGAGGCTAGCTCTTCCAAGAAGATCCCGTGGAGGCAATCCTCTCTCCAATTTAGCTCTGCGGCTAAGGTGTGGAATTCTGTTGTGTATTTGGCCACTGTCCGAATACCCTGTCTCAACCGAAGCAATTCTGAGACAGCAGTGGGTTTACAGACAGGCTCATCAAATATCTGTCTGAAAGCGGACAGAAACTGGTTCAAGTTTTCAAACACCGGGTCTCTTCTCTTCCATAGGAGAGAGGCCCAAATCAAAGGCTTCCCGTCGAGCAGGGACATAATGTAGTTGGTTTTGACCAGGTCACTAGGAAATTGGGCAGGTAACAAGGAAAAACAGACCTGACACTGGCTAAGGAATCCCCAACAAAACTTCGCATCTCTGGCGTATCGAGAGGGCGCCGGGAGTTGTGTGGGAGTTGCTTGTCCAAGACCGCCCACGGTAGCCTGCGCGGGGCCCTGAGGAGTAGAGTGGTCCCCCGGAGCCACAGGCAGGGACGTCAGAGTGGGGTTCATGGTCCCTAACGCTTCAATGCGTTGGTTCAGGCCCTCCACTGCAGAGACAAGTGCATCCAGGGTCTTTTGCTGGTCCATCAGGCGCTGGGCCATTTCCGGAATGGCCTGGCGGGCAGATACTTCCGCTGGGTCCATGGACTTGGCAATCTATTATGCTCAGGCTTGTGCTATATCAGCATTCCATGTACTTCTTAATGATAAATCGTTGGCATTGCATCCAGATATCTCAAGGTTTATGAAAGGATTTTATAAATTCAAGCCTCCTCTAAAGAGACCCACTTCACAATGGCATCTTTCAATAGTTCTATCTTTTTTTTAAAAAGTCTCCATTTGAACCTCTTGAAGAGATTAGTCTATAGCATCTCACCTGGAAAGTATTATTTTATTTTTAATAGCCATTACGTCAGCAAGATGAATCAGCAATTTACAAGTATTAGTCACATACCATCCATTTACTCACATTTTTCCAGAGTGCGTTTAAAAACTAACCCGCAATTTCAACCAAAGGTTATTTTGAATTTTCATGTTAATCAAATAATCAGGCTTTTAGTGTTCTACCTGCCTCCCCTCAAAACTAAAAGAGAACAATCTCTGCATACATTGGATTGTAGAAGATCTTTCTTGATTTGCCTAAATGGAACAGAATCAAAAAGGAAAAGTTCACAATTGTTTGTTTCTTATACACCGGTGACTATGGGGAAACCAGTTTCCAAACAAATTTTATCCAAATGGATAACTAGATGTATCACTTTTTGTTACCAATTACAGTCTACTTCTCTCACATCTCAAGTTACAGCTCACATGTTAAGAGTGAAAGCTACTACTCTGGCATATTTGAATGGAGTCAGTCCCTCTGAAATTTGCAGAGCGACTACTTGGTCATCTTTTAGTTCTTTTCTTTCTCATTACTACATTTCTCCTTACTCAGATTCTAATACTAATCTGGGTGCAACTGTTTTACGCAGCACAATTGATTAAATTAAATATCAACCATCCTCCGTACTTAAGGACTGAGCTTTTCAGTACCAGCTTGTGGGGCTGTTTTGGAAGGTCCACAGAGAAATCAAAGTTGCATACCTGTGACTGGAGTTCTCCGTAGACAGCAGCACAAAACAGCCACACATTCCTTCCCTTCCTCCCAATTTTTGATATATAATTTCTATGTTTTTCATCAAATTTCAAGGGGGAGGTTTTTTTTTTTTTGTAAGTTTTTATTTTTGCATGAAAAACAGATGTTACAACACAGGATAAAGTCAGAATCATTGACATGTACTTATAAACATATTATATAGAAACAGAACTATCCCCTATACCGCGGATCCTTCCCGGAACCATTATAGATAAGAGATACAGCATGTAAAATGGAGAATAAAACGTATTTGAAACACCCAGTGTCTTGTCTGATTTTTGAACACAGACCATCGATCCATATACATCCATAATCGATAGCATTTTCCATCTATCCCCCAACCCCTCCCCTCCCCTCCCCCCCCCCCATCCCTCCACCCCAACCCACCCCCCAACTTGCTTACATTCCCATTCAAGGTTGTCTACTTCATGTTTGCTTTTGCAGCCAAATTGAATATGGATCCCACACATCCTGAAATTTATGGATACGATCATGTTTAAGCGCAGTCAAATGACCCATCTGATACAGCCTGTCCATCCGCAGATAAACCTGCATCATAGTAGGGACCTCAACATTTTTCCAGCGGAAAGCGATTTCACTGCGCGCAGCAATATAGACTTGTAGTAAGAGCAACTTGTGCTTGTCGCTAAGCTCTCCATCCACCAAGCTAAGGAGACAGCCTCTGGGATCCAATGGCACTACAATACCAAGGATCTCGGATGCATACCCCGTAATCAGAGCCCAAAAAGTCTGGATCTTGGGACAAGTCCACCACATATGGTAAAAGGTACCCCTTTCTCCGCACTGTCTCCAGCAAGAGTCACCTATCTTAGGATTCATTCGGTGTAGACGGGCCGGTGACATATACCATCTATATAGTAATTTATATCCATTTTCCTTTATATTAGCGGAAATGGAGCTCCTTCCCATGAGCATATGACATTGATCCCATTCAGAATCCTGGAGACCTTGCCCCAGATCAGATTCCCAATGAAGTTGATAGGAGACCTTAGTTTTATCCCTATTATTGAGTAGGAGATAGATCCGAGATATCGGTTTGCGAATGGGCCCTCGCTGTTCACAAAAGGACTCGAAGAGGGATTTACCTTTAGATAGCTCCCCAGGCGCCCCCACTGAACGCAGGAAATGAATAATCTGCTGCAGGGCAAACCAATCCCCCTGCGACCTGCCAAATTTATCCTGTAACACCGCCATATCCAGCATGCTCGACCCCCTACAGAGTTGCCCAGCCCTAGTCAAGCCGAGTTGTGCCCACCTTTGCGAAAAGGCCTTATCCATACCCGGAGAGAACCCAGGATCCCCCAAAAATGAAGTAAGATGATAAATCCTTTTGGACCCAGCCAACCGGGTTCGCCATTTACTCCAAAGCTTTAACACAGCCTTAGTAAATGGAGTGAGTGAGTGGGTAATAGCTGTCCCCCAGTCCCTGCACCACACCCTAGACACCAGTGGCACCTCCCCGGAGACTGCCTGCTCTATAACAACCCACGGCTTGGGTTCCCTAGTGTCGTGCCACGTGACAATCACCCCTAGTAAGATGGCAGTGTAATACCAACTTAGGTTGGGAACATTGAGGCCACCGCGCTGTTTATCCCTGTAGAGAGTAGAGCGAGAAACCCTCGGGGGTTTATGCTTCCAAATGAAGCGGAACAGTTTGCGTTGCCAAATCCTCATGGCCCCTTCCGGCACAGGGACGGGTAAGGTTTGGAATACATAACAGAGCCTAGGTAATATGTTCATTTTAAGGGCGGCTACCCTGCCAAACCAAGAAAGATCCGTCCGGTCCCACCTATCCATGTCTTGCTGAATCTGAGACCATAAAGGCCCGTAATTGAGTCGATAAAGCTCCTCAAGGTGGGGCCCTATTTTGACCCCCAGATATTTTATAAATTCCTTGGCACATCGGAAGGGCATATCCTCCCGTAGGAGGCCAAATTGTCCCTCCGGCATAGATACATTCAAGAGCTCGGACTTATCGGCGTTTATCTTAAAGCCAGACAACCGTCCGAACGCTCGAAGTTCCTCTAGGAGGAGACTCAGAGATGTCTCCGGACTAGTGAGGGTGAATAAAAGGTCATCTGCAAACAGTGTGATCTTGTATGACGTGTCCCCTACCTGTATACCTTTTATGTCCGCATGACGTCTAATTTTTTCTGCGAAGGGCTCTAACGAGAGAGCGAACAGCAGAGGGGACAATGGGCAACCTTGTCGGGTACCCCGTTTGACTTCAAATGGATCCGAATAAGCCCCATTAATCTTAATCCTAGCATGCGGACCGCCATAAAGCTTCTGGATCCAAGTGAGGAAAAACTCCCCTACACCCATCCCTTGCAATACTTGGAATAGAAATGGCCAGTGCACACGATCGAACGCCTTTTCGGCATCCACCGTAAGCAGCACTGCCGGTATGTCATTGGACTGGGCCCACCACATAAGTTCCACCACCCTCCTCACATTATCCGAGGCGAGTCTGCCCGGAATAAAACCAGACTGATCCTTATCGACCAACCACGGCGCCACTCTACCTAAACGTATAGCCAACGCCCACGCCAGGACTTTCAGGTCGATATTAATCAGAGATATAGGCCGATATGACCCACACAATGTATGGTCCCTTCCCGGTTTTGCCAAAACCGTGATGCCCGCAGTATTTGAGTCCTTTGAAAATGTTGCCCCTAGCCGGACGGCATTATACATAGCCACCATTGGCGGGATCAACTCTTCACTAAAAACTTTGTAGAATTTCCCTGTAAACCCATCTAACCCAGGAGCTTTCCCCACCTTAAGATCTTTAATAATAAGCGACACCTCCCCTTCTCTCAGGTTCGCATTAAGAGTTTCCCTATGTGCTTGGGAAAGCTCCGGCAACTGTACCTCCTGCAAATACTGTGCAATCTCCTCCGACGTGCATAAATTCTCGGAATCATACAGTTTCTGATAAAATTGATTAAAACAATGCCCAATATCTTTCTGGGAATATACGAAGTGACCCTGAGACCCCTTAATTTTAGTAATTTGCGACTGCGCTACTTTTTCCTTAAGCTTCCTGGCCAGAGAGCGCCCAGCCTTATTGCCCCATTCAAAATGGTGCTGATTCAGCAATTGTAACTGATAAGCTATCTTGTCCCCTTCCAGAGCTAACAGGGCTTGTCGAGCTGCCACTAAAGGCGGTAGGGCATCAGGGTCTAAAGTCCGCTTATGTCTCAACTCCAATTGGGCCACCCGTTCCATAAGACGAATACGCTCCCGTTCTCTTTCCTTTTTTACATAGGCAGCCCGCGCTATACAGAGGCCCCGTACGTAAGCCTTCAGACTATCCCAAACCACCCCCGGTGAAACTGCTCCGTTCTCATTAATATCCAGGAATTCAATAATCCGCTGTCTAAGCTGAGACACAAACTCTTTGTCATCTAAGAGGCTGTCATTTAACCTCCAAAATTTAGTGCCCATCTGAGTATCCCTGATTTGTAGCTTGAGCCACACCGGGGCGTGGTCCGACCAAGTGATGGTGCCCACTTCCGCCTCCAAAACCTTGCCAACTGTATCCTTATCAATCAGAAAGTAATCAATCCTAGAGTAGGACTTATGTGGGTGAGAAAAGAACGTATAGTTCCTCGCTGTGGGGTTACGCAAGCGCCATATATCCGTAAGCCCCCGATCTTCAATGAGATGTTTAAGGGACTGCCTTGCCACTTTCCCCCCAACACATCCACTATGAGAATTGTCAAGATAGGGATATCTCGTGATATTAAAATCACCCCCCACTATTAGACGACCTTCCGTCCACTCACTGATAATAGTCGATAGTTTAGTAAAAAACCCAGACTGTTCAGCATTGGGAGCATACACACTTAAAAAGGTATACAGTTCCTCATTAATGTTTGCTTTCACCAAGACATATCTACCCTCGACATCCCGGATCTCAGATACAATATCTGCCACTACAGAGCTTGCAAACAGGATCCCAACCCCATTATATTTATATTGAGGTGTAGCTGCCGCGTGGAAGACTTGTGGGTACCCTTTTGAGGCCAATAGACGGGCATATCGTTTTCTAAGGTGTGTTTCTTGGCAGAAGATGATATCCACCTGATGGTGGGCCATATCCCGCAGAAACATCTGTCGTTTGTTAGGAGTATTAAGGCCCTTCACATTAATAGAAAGCAATTTTAAGGGCCTCATGGTAATGCGTAGTAGTACATTGCTATGCCTCCCCCGTCAGACATATAAAAGACATGTACCGAACCCAGTGCCCCACGCAT
Organism: Rhinatrema bivittatum; assembly: GCF_901001135.1. Classification (NCBI taxonomy): domain Eukaryota; kingdom Metazoa; phylum Chordata; class Amphibia; order Gymnophiona; family Rhinatrematidae; genus Rhinatrema; species Rhinatrema bivittatum. The sequence goes on from NC_042619.1 coordinate 363,930,299, forward strand.
AGTAGACCAACCCCTGCCCTGTGTAGATAAACCTAACCCCAGCCCAGCCCCACACCCAGAACCCACCCCCTTCCCCCCCACCCACCCATCCCCTCCCAACTGCTCGCCACTCAGCCTCGAGTGGAACTCCTCCATGGGAGACCTGACGTCACCGCCAGACCAAAGGGTGGTCCCCCCTCCTCTCCATACAGAACCACAGCAATCCTATCGCCCCTTACACAAAAAGAAAAAACCATGGGTGTAAAACATAAACAGTAACATCCAGAACTTGGTATTAAACCTCGTGGAAAACCAGTGCGACCCACAAGTTCAGCTTAGAACTCCTACTTAAACTCAGTTCAGCAAAGGTCGGTCAAGCGAATATAAAACCTGGACACAGTCCCCTGGGAGCTCAGCCTGGTTCTTCTAGTCCCGAGGGACCCCCGGATCTGCGACGTAGCCGTTTGCCACCATTATCCACTCGCTTCCACCTGGGCCTGTCGCTTCTCCGAATAGTACTCGCTGCTGAAGTTTCTCTAAGTCCCTCCGGGTCAGATGCTGGTAAACCGGCTGCCCGTAGAATGTCCTCTGCTTCCATGACACGCTGCACGCGGGAAGGGACTCCGTTGACAGTGAAGAGAAGGCCGAACGGAAAGAGCCATCTGTACTTGATATTGTGGGATCGAAGGATACTGATAACATCTCGAAAGGCACGCCGTTTCCTGATAGTTGAAATAGCCAGGTCCTGGAACACCTCAATTTTACAGCCCTTCCAGGTGATAGTCCCCAAATCTCTCGCTGCACGAGCCACCGCCTCCTTAACCAGGAAGCTGTGAAAGCAGGCAATTATATCCCTGGTTTGGTTATTCTTCGGACTGCCAAAAGCTCTGTGAGCCCGTTCCAGAACCACTTCCCGTGGCTTCTCACTGGTGCCCTCCGGGTCCAGCAAATATGCACAAATGTCCTGCACCACCTTGGAGCTATCACGAAATTCCTCTCCGTCCGGTACACCTCTAAATCGGAGGTTCACCCTTCTGGTTCTATTCTCCAGGTCTTCGACGTGGGATAGCAGCTCCTCATGTGAGTCCTTAAGCTGCCCCAGCTCTTCCCTCACGGAGTCTAACTCTGTTTGTGTCTCCTGCAGGCCTTGTTCCGTTTCATCTGCGCGCCTCTCCAGCTCCTTAACATCCTTTTTAGTTCCCTCTATCATATCGCCAAGTTCTTGGCGAAAACGGGCCATGTCCCCCCTCAATTCCTGAAACCAGGTCCGGAACTCGTACCTGGAAGGGATCTCTGTGTCTTGCAGCGCCTCGGCAGGCTCCGTCCCCGCTGCACTCTCCGGGACCGGCGCCATTTTATCTCCTTCCCCGAGCGCCGCAGCTGTGCTTGCTGCCGCAAAAGAGAAGCGGTTGAGGTCGGGTTTTTTCCGGGGGGTAGCCATCCTTGGCTAGTCGGGACCTGGAATCGGCGAATTTCAAGTGTCCTGGACCGAAGGGGACCGCGATGGAGGCAGATTAGCGGCGGAGGAGGGGGGAGCCGAGGTCTTAAGCGGCCATCTTAGCGGGTGACGTCACCGGTCTCCAAGGGGGAGGTTTTAAAAGGAGCGCACGCGCGTCCATCTGCTCGTGGTTCCTGGTGCACAGACATGGACACGCCGATTTTAAAACATGTGTGCGTATGTTATAAAATCCATTTGCTGCATGCGGAGAGATAAATTTTAGTAAATTATGCGCGGCAACGCAATCAAGCTTTCCCCAGATCCCTCCCAGTCAGCTCCAATTAAGGAGCGGATTGGGAGGGAACTTTCCTATCCCTAAGCCTACTCTTCCTAGCTCTTCCCCTCTCCACCCCAACCCCTAAATCTTTCCTATCTATCCTTTTTTTTTGTTTGTTTCAGAACTTACTTCAGGCCCAGAGCTGAAGTAAGTTACACGCGCAGGCTGTTGCCAGCATGCGAGTCATTGGGACAGCTCAAAATGACGCTGTCCCAGCCCACTCCTCACTGCCCATCTGGCCCGCTCCTTCGGAGAGGCCTAGCACTTGTGTGCGTATCAAGCATTACGCACGTGGCTGGGACCATTTTAAAATGCCTGTGGCGAGTCCAAGGCCCCAGCCACATGTGTAAATTCCAATTTTTGTGCATGCAGGCCTTTGAGAATCTGTGCCTAAGTGTATACTTTGCAACTTTAAACAGTCTGAGGATAATCGAATGGTAATGGTCACTAGATGCTACTGCGCACGCTCCTAAGATTCTTCTAAAGTTTTAGGAGCTAAAAACGAGTTTGTTTGTCCACTGTCAGTGATGTCACCCAGCATGTGTGGCTATTTTGTGCTGCTGTTCACCACCGCCGGCACAGAGATGTGACCCCCTTTCCAGCCCCACGGCGCTCTCCTCTGACGTGGTAGAAGTGACAGCAGCAGAGGAGGGCTGGTAGTGTGATTTCATCTGAGCCGTTGCTTTGGATTTCGCTTTTGGAGAATGTTCAGCAGGAAGGTCTCCTCCAGCTTCTATGAATTTTGGGTGGCTGGAGGAAGGTTTGGACACTTTTCCTTCTATTTTGCCCTGGGTGAGACCAAATCTTTCCTCCTGGAATTTTTTCTGATTCCTGCTTGACTGGCCACCGTGGAACTTTTTCCCAGTTTTTAAATATAACACATTTGAATGAAAGTCTGGGATTGTTTTTAATAATTATTTTATTTTTACTTTCTTGCATGAAAAATATGAAGGACAAATTTACAAGTCTGAATAGGAAAACAACTAGATCTTTTTCCTGGGTGGTAGCTCCTAATATGGAACCTAAAATCGTGTAACTACAGCATGGATTATTTTTCTCTATATGCATCACATTCACTTGTCCACATTAAATTTCATCTGCCATTTGGATGCCCAATCTTCCAGTCTTGCAAGGTCCTCCTGCAATTTATCAGAATCCGCTTGTGATTTAACTTCTCTGAATAATTATGTATCATCTGCAAAGTTGATTACCTCACTCATCGTATTCCTTTCCAGATCATTTATAGATATATTAAAGAGCACCGGTCCAAGTACAGATCCCTGAGGCACTCCAGTGTTTACCCTTTTCCACTGAGAAAATTGATCATTTAATCCTACTCTATGTTTCCTGTCTTTTAACCAGTATGTAATTCACAAAAGGACACCACCTCCTATCACATGACTTTTTAGTTTCCTTAAAAACCTCTCATGAGGGACTTTGTCAAATGCCTTCTGAAAATCCAAATACACTTTATCTACTGGCTCACCTTTCTCCACATTTTTATTAACCCCTTCAAAAAAATGAAGCAGATTTGTGAGGCAAAACTTGCCTTGGGTAAATCCTTGCTGATTGTTTTCCATTAAACCATGTCTTTCTTTTTTTTTTATTTATACTTTATTGAGTTTCTCAAACATTTTTTACAATGAAAGAAAAGGTATATTGTAAAAAGAGCAGGCAGATACATCCACATTTAAATCAAAATAAAGCAAATACTTTTCCTCTTTTTTACATAAAAGTCCACTTTACAGGGGAGATTATTTAAGAAAATAATTCAAAGAAATATTCATATCTATTGAATATAAGAGAGAAAAAAAAATTTTCTGACCAGCACACTTCCAACTGTAAACTCAATCTCTACCCGCCTTTATCTGAAAGGAATACCTCTAAATTAGAAGGTTCAAGAAAAACAAACTTATTTTTCTGGTAAATCACAATACATTTGCAGGGAAACTTAAGAAAAAATGTTGCCCCTAGGGCTAACACTCTTTGACGCATCAAAAGAAATTGTCTCCTTCTACACTGGGTATTCCTAGAAACATCAGGAAATATTTGTACCAATTTGCCACAAAAAAGAAAACTTTTGTTTTGAAAATATTTCTGTAGAACATGATTCTTATCTTGTTCTAAACAGAAAGCCACAATTAATGTGGCCCTTGTGGCTATATCATCCATTGAGGCCTCTAAAAAAGATGTTAGATTTGGGCTTTTTTCACTCAAAACATCTATTCCTCCTTCAGGTTCTATTGTTTCTCTCCTATAATTAGATACATAATACATTTTTGATATCAAAATATCATTAGTAATATGTAAAATCTCATTTGCATATTTTTTGAAAAGTTCTTGAGGAGATAATAACCTCGTATATGGGAAATTTAAAAATCGCAGATTCTTATTGCGTAATAAATTTTCCATATTTTCCAAGTTCTTATATAATATCACAGTATCTTTTATGAAGGTGGCCCCAGTTGTTTGTAGGGATCCTATTTGAGAGCCCTTTAATAAATTAGAGGCTTCAACCTGCTCCATCCTTTTGCTGAGATCTTCCATTTTCACATTAATTTCTGCAGTAAAGACAGTGGATTGGGTTATGGACTGGGAAACCATCCTTTCCACTTTGGTGATGGCTTTCCAAACGTCCACTAGGGAGATATTATCAGGCACCTGAATCTCCTCTGGCGCCTGCTCTAGAGACTTTTGTCCATTTTCTTTAGATGTTATTCCCTCCCTCACTTCAGGGGTATTTAAAACACTTACCCCTTCTTGATCGGGAGGGCCGTTGGATCTCTGGTCCTGGGCAGGACTCGCAGTAGTCCCCGAAGAAAAAGATATTTCCTGGGCCACCTCCCGGGAGATCTGGCTCCGAATAATATGGGTGTCCATTGGGCCTTTCATCTCTTTCCCCAACGGAGTCGATGTTGAAATCTTGATTTTCCTCTTTTTACCCATATATATTGCCACTAGATGTTCACGAAAAAAATTTTCCCCCGGCTTCGGCAGCGCGCCGGCGGCTGCGCGCCGCTGTGCTTCTCCTTATATCCGCACAGCAATGCGTCGCTGTTGGTAACGTCACGGGGGGGAGGAGATGGGATGTTCCGCTCACCAAGTCTCAATTAGTCCCGGCTGCCCTTTCTCCTTTTGGAGCGTCTCTCTTCAGGTAGGCTCCCGATTCTCTGTTGCTGTGCTTCTCCTTATATCCGCACAGCAATGCGTCGCTGTTGGTAACGTCACGGGGGGGAGGAGATGGGATGTTCCGCTCACCAAGTCTCAATTAGTCCCGGCTGCCCTTCTCCTTTCGGAGCGTCTCTCTCCAGGTAGGCTCCCGATTCTCTGTTGCTGTGCTTCTCCTTATATCCGCACAGCAATGCGTCGCTGTTGGTAACGTCACGGGGGGGAGGAGATGGGATGTTCCGCTCACCAAGTCTCAATTAGTCCCGGCTGCCCTTTCTCCTTTTGGAGCATCTCTCTCCAGGTAGGCTCCCCTAAACCATGTCTTTCTATGATTTTATTTATTTATTTATTTATTTAGAACTTTTCTATACCGACTTTCCAGTAACAGAATTACTGATCAATTCGGTTTACATTTTGAACAATAACAGTGACAAGTAAATGTCTTACAAAGAACAGGTATAAATAACTTGGAAATAAATATATGGGGTTAATAACAAGAGATATAATATACATTGCCTAAGTAGGCAGAGTTTTGGACTGCCAAGGAGTTGAAGTTGAATTGCATAATTCTTTAGAGAATTCTTTGTGGTGTTCTTAGGTTATTCTTAGGGTATTCATAAATATATGGGGTTAATAACAAGAGATATAATATACATTGCCTAAGTAGGCAGAGTTTTGGACTGCCAAGGAGTTGAAGTTGAATTGCATAATTCTTTAGAGAATTCTTTGTGGTGTTCTTAGGGTATTCATAGAGGGTTCAAAGAATTTTTAGGGTTGTACTTGTCTGGTACTTGTCTGGTTCTTGTGTAGTTCTCTTGTAGGTTATTGAAAATAACTGAGGATCTTGTTCTTGTGTAGTTCTCTTGTAGGTTATTGTCTGGTTCTTGTGTAGTTCTCTTGTAGGTTATTGAAAATAACTGAGGATCTTAAATAGTTCTCTTTATAAATAGTTCTCTTTATAATTCGATTTAGAAGATGTTCTTATCTTCTAAAGGGGACCTTTAGAAGATAAGAACATGATTTTAGAAGATAAGAACATAAGAACATGCCATACTGGGTCAGACCAAGGGTCCATCAAGCCCAGCATCCTGTTTCCAACAGTGGCCAATCCAGGCCATAAGAACCTGGCAAGTACCCAAAAACTGATCTTTAGAATAATTTCTATTTTTCCTGGCACTGAAGTCAGGCTCACTGGTCTATAGTTTCCTGCATCGCCCTTGGAGCCCTTTTTAAATATTGGGTTTATTTTGGCCATCCTTCAGTCTTCAGGTACCATGGATGATTTTAATGATAGGTTATGAATTTTAACTAATAGATTTAAATTTAATTTCCTAGCGTGTAGCAGATGGACTCAAAACAAATGGGTATAGTGTGCTCGTGCTAGCAGTTGGAGACGGATCTGACGTCAGCACGGGTACATATACCCCCACAGGAAGTGAAGCAATTCAGTAATTTCCATCTCCAAAGCAGTTTGGAGCTACCTCACGCTCGCTGAGCGTGTTCCCAAATTCTAACGACTAAATTTATAGAAGAAATCTACTGAAGATGAGCCCTGCACTCCTGTGGTGATACCAGGCGGTCACTCACCCAGTTGTTTCCCGAGCTGACTTCCGTGATCCCTCGGAGGTAAGAGCCTCAGTCCGGTGGCCGGTTCGCGGCAGGGACCCAGCCCCCGAGTGAGAAGGGCTCGGGCGCGGCTTGGCCCCCGAGTGAGACGAGTTCGGGCGCGGCCTAGAGGCAGCCTCGGTCCCGGTGTGGACTTGGCCCCTGAGCGGTTCGGGCGCGGCCTAGAGGCAGCGGGTGCACTTCCTTAAGCGCGGCAGTGAAGGTATTCCCCTCTCCCCCCGCAGCCGGAGACCGCCCGGGTCGCAGCTGGGAAGCGCCGAAGACAAGGTAAGGCGTACATCTTTACTTGGTCTCCGAGGAAGTGTGGACTAACTGGGCCTGCCTACGTGGCCGCCCGCCTGGGAGGTCGCCATTGTTGCCTGCCTACTTCTCTTTCTAATTTAGTGCTTTTGCTTGCCACACGCACGTTGTTCGCGATAGGCGCACGTTGTTAGCGCACGCGATAGGCGCACGTTGTTAGTGCACGTGATAGGCGCATGTTGTTAGCGCATGCTACTAGGATAAGCGCACATTTATAAGACGCCCCGCTATAGGCGCACATTTATAAGATGCCCGTTATAGGCGCACATTTATAAGACGCCCGCTATAGGGCACTGTTATAAGACGCCCCGTTCATAGGCGCACGATAAGACGCCCGTTCTAGGCGCATGCTGTTATGCGCCCGTGTTAGGCGCACATCGTAGAGAAATGGAGCATAAGAAGGCCTCTGCGTCCGCAGAGCTGGCACCCCCAGAATCAGGCATGAACGCTCTAAGCCTCTGCTCAGCATGCAATCTTAGAGCCACACAGAGCGAGGAAGCAGACTCCCTATGTGCCCAATGTGAGGAAGCCATGGCAGTTCCAGGACAGGACCGGTCCCAGCCCAGTGGTTCCTTCGAGAACACTCCGGACTTAGCAGGCCGCGGCGAGCAGCCAGGGAATCCGAGAGACCTGGTACCCCTGCGGCCAGATCTGGCTTCGCTTTCCTGGGTGGAATTATTTAAGGGGATTCACGCCTTTGTCCAGATGCAGTCTGCTCCTCGGATGGGTCTTTCCGTCCCGGTTGATCCGGCCCCTGGACCCTCGAGACCTAGGCGCAGCCACTCACCTCCCGACAGCCCCAATCATGGGGATTCGGATTATTCACAGGTAAGTGAGGAGCCCCCCGAGGAGAATGAACTTCCCTCGGAGATAGAACCATATCGGACCATGAGACGCTTCTTTCGGAAAGAAGATCTGCCGGGCCTGGTCTCACAATGCCTATCAGAGCTGGCCATTCTGGGCCAGGACCCCCCAGGGGTCCCTGTACAGAACCCTCTGTTAGAGGGCCTGCGCCAATCGGCTCACCACTTTCCCCTCCTACAAGCAGCACAGCAGCTAATTGAGCTGGAATGGAAGGCACCGGAGGCCTCATTCAAAGGGGGTCGGGCCTTGTCTGGCATGTACCCTCTAGATCCGACAGCCAAGGAACTGCTGGCGTTCCCCAGGGTAGACGCCATAATTAATGCAATTGTGAAACGCACCACCATTCCGGTGGAGGGGGGAGCGGCTCTCAAGGATGCGCATGACCGACACATGGACACCATTCTGAAACAAGCCTTTGAGGTAGCAGCCATGTCCCTTCGAATCACGACTTGCTTGACTGTGGTGACGCGCTCCTGTTTATCACAGGCAAAAAATAACACCCCGGGAGAAGACATGGAATCGGCTCTCGCCTTTCTCACAGACGCAGCCTCCAACCTCGTCCATACGGCAGCCAAGGGAGTGCCCTCCTCAGGGACAGCCAGAAGACAGCTTTGGCTACGCAATTGGGCGGCCTACTCGTCCTCCAAAACTCGACTCACAAGAATGCCCTTTAAGGGTTCCCTACTGTTCGGCAGCGACCTTGAGAATTGGGCTACTAAATGGGGTGCCTCTCCGTTACCCCGTCTACCAGAAGACAGGTCAAGGAGGAGCCAGCGTCCTGTTTCCAGACCATCCAGAGGTAGAAACTCGCAGCACTTCAACCCTTACAGGTCTCGCTATCAAGCACCTCATTCTCAGGCCAGGAATCAGCCCTTTCGGGTCAAGCACACCAAGAAGAGAACCAGGCCGTAACCCACAATGACAATCAGCCGACTCATCCGACGGTAGCAGCCATAGGAGGCAGGCTAACCCTCTTCTACCGCAGGTGGGTCGAGATCACGTCGGACCAGTGGGTCCTCGCCATCATCCGGGAAGGATATTACCTGGACTTCTTTTGGCTTCCGCCGAACAAGTTTGTGGAATCTCCTTGTTCGCCACTCAAGACAGTGGCACTAGAAGTGACCTTACAGAGGCTCCTGGCCCTAAAAGCCATAATCCCAGTACCTGCGGAAGAGGTACCTTCTGGGTATTATTCCATTTATTTCATAGTACCCAAGAAAGAGGGCACCTTCAGGCCCGTCCTGGACCTCGTCAGTCAATCGACACCTACGGGTCCCCAGCTTTCGCATGGAAACTCTACGGTATGTCAAGAACTCAGTACAGCCAGGGGAGTTTCTCACCTCCCTAGATCTGTCAGAAGCCTACCTGCATATCCCAATCCATCGGGATCACCAGCACTATTTACGCTTCAAAGTCCTAAATCAGCACTTCCAGTTCCGGGCTTTACCCTTTGGGTTAGCCACCGCGCCGCGGATCTTTACCAAGGTAATAGTAGTAGTGGCAGCGGCGCTCAGGAAGGAAGGAATCCTCGTCCATCCCTACCTGGACGATTGGCTGATCAGGGCAAAGTCACCGGAGGAGAGTCACCGGGCAACCAACAGAGTTATAGCTCTTCTGGAAAGCCTAGGATGGGTAGTCAACATAAAGAAGAGTTCCCTACAGCCATCCCAATTGCTGGAATACCTAGGGGTCCAATTCGACACCCAAGAAGACAAGGTCAGCTTGACCCCCAAGAGACAGTCAAAACTCCGGAATCATCTGCAGGGCCTGCTGAGCGCCAGCAGGCCCACAGCTCTGGATTATCTACAAGTCCTCGGCCTCATGGCATCCACTCTGGAGGTGGTACCATGGGCGCGGGCTCATATGAGACCATTGCAACACACCCTTCTCTCTCGTTGGAGTCCACGATCACAGGACTACACCATACACCTGCCTCTACCAGCCAGAGTGCGGAATCAGCTACGCTGGTGGTTACAGCCCGGCCACATGAGCCAGGGGTCAAAAATGTCCTCCCCAACCTGGATTCTGCTCACCACAGATGCCAGCCTGAACGGATGGGGAGCACACTGCGAGGAGCTCACCGCCCAAGGACGGTGGACCAGAGAAGAGTCAAGGTGGAATATCAACCGTCTAGAGGCACGGGCAGTCAGGCTAGCGTGCCTGCAATTTGCCCACCGACTTCGCAACAGAGCGGTCAGAGTGATGTCAGACAACGCCACCACGGTGGCATACATCAACCGACAGGGCGGAACCAGAAGCCAACAAATGTCCCTGGAAATAACTCCCCTGATGATTTGGGCAGAGGCCAATCTTCAGGGAAGGACAACACTGCAGCAGACAACACTGCAGCAGACTTCCTCAGCAGAGAAAGCCTAAAACCGGGAGAATGGCAGCTGTCACCCATAGCCTTTCAGATAATTGTGGATCACTGGGGGACGCCAGCCATGGACCTACTAGCAGACAGGTCCAACGCTCAAGTTCCCAGATATTTCAGCCGCAGGCAAGATCCTCGGGCTCAGGGGATCGATGCCCTGGTACAGCCGTGGCCTCAGGGGATCCTGCTATACGCCTTTCCTCCATGGCCCCTGCTGGGCGCCATTGTTCACAGGATTCAGCGACACAGGGGCCTAGTTCTTCTAGTGGCCCCGGACTGGCCAAGAAGACCCTTGTACGCAGACATGAGAAGACTACTGGCAGGGAATCCTCTTCCTCTGCCTCCATACCGGGACCTGCTACGGCAAGGCCCCATTCTCCACGAGGATCCAGCTCAATTCTCTCTTACGGTCTGGCCATTGAGAGGGCTAGACTGAAGAAAAGAGGGTACTCGGAGCCGGTAATAGATACACTCCTCCGAGCACGCAAGTTCTCCACATCACTAACATATATCAGGATGTGTAGAGTTTTTGAAGCATGGTGCGATTCTCACGGCACCAATTCACATGCCGCTAAGATTCCTCTCATCTTGGGCTTTCTGCAAGATGGACTGCAGAAGGGTCTATCCCTCAGCTCCATCAAGGTACAGGTAGCAGCACTGTCTTGCTACGGTCCCAGACGTGACAGCAAATCCATTGCCCAGCACCCAGACGTTTCACGCTTCCTGAAAGGAGTTAAACACATTCGCCCGCCACTGAAGTGGCCAGTGCCCTTATGGAACCTTAATCTAGTATTGGAATTTCTAGCGGGATCAGCCTTCAGGCCCCTTTGATGCCTGTCTCTCCGTTTATTGACCTTGAAGATGGTGTTCTTGCTGGCTGTATGTTCAGCACGCCGCATCTCAGAGCTACAAGCACTATCCTGTCGTGATCCATTTCTTAGAATCACTCCAGAGGCTATCCATCTTCGCACAGTTCCTTCCTTTTTACCCAAAGTGGTCTCCCACTTTCACCTCAACCAAACCATATCCTTGCCTACCACGGAAGGCTTGAAGAAATTGGAAGAAGGTCGAATGCTACGTCATCTCGACATCGGCAGACTGCTGTCCAGATACCTGGAAATGTCAGAGGCAGTACGAAAGAAGGACCACCTGTTCGTCCTGCACAGCGGGAAGAAGCAAGGGGAAGCGGCCTCACGGCCGACCATCGCCCGCTGGATTAAAGAAGTTATCAAGGCAGCCTATGTAGAGGCAGGAAAACCACCACCTCTACAGGTCAAGGCTCATTCTACCACAGCACAATCAGCCTCTTGGGCAGAAGCTAAGCTGCTGTCGCCTGCAGAGATATGTAAAGCGGCAACGTGGTCCTCCCTCCATACCTTCTCCAGATTCTATCGTCTGGACGTTCAGGCCAGGGAGGACACAGCATTTGCGAGGGCGATCCTACACGGTCCTCGGGCAGCCTCCCGCCCAGTCCGGGAGTAGCTTTTGTACATCCCATTTGTTTTGAGTCCATCTGCTACACCCTAGGAAATGTTAAGATTACTTACCTGGTAATCTCCTTTTCCTTAGTGTATGCAGATGGACTCAGCATCCCGCCCGGCTGCCGGTATACATGGGGATTCGCTGACTCACGGTAAGCCATGTTTTGTTTATAATAGGGCTTCCACCCTGCCGGGTGTCGACGCCTTCCGGTTGAGAACACTGGCGGTCTCCAGCTACCATCAATTGGTCAGGGTAATCCTGTTGATTAATCGATCGGTCAGTACACATATAGCTATAACAAGCTTTGCAAGGAAGATTACTGAATTGCTTCACTTCTTGTGGGGGTATATGTACCCGTGCTGACGTCAGATCCGTCTCCAACTGCTAGCACGAGCACACTATACCCATTTGTTTTGAGTTCATCTGCATACACTAAGGAAAAGGAGATTACCAGGTAAGTAATCTTAACATTTTTGAGTTCCTTCAGAACCTGCTAAATTCCTGTTAAACTCTCTGTTAAATTCTCTGTTAAACTCTGTTAAACTCTCTGTTAAATTCCTATCGCCTTTTTCTTCTACTCCCAGTTTTGAACATCCCTGTTTTATTGTAATTTCAGTGTTGCTCCGCACCTGTTAAAGTTTTTATTGTATCTTCATTTTTTCACCCCCTGTTAAATATAAACCAGCATGATGCGATCCATATCGCGAATGCCGGTGTAGAAAAACACTAAATAAATAAATAAAACCTTGGGGTGCATACCATCCAGTCCATGTGATTTGCCACTCTTTAGTTTGTCAATCTGGCCTACTACATCTTCCATGTTAATAGTGATTTGGTTCAGTTCATCTGTATCATTACCCTTGAAAACCAACTCCGAAACCGATATCTTTCCAACATCCTCATTAGTAAACACAGAAGCAAAGAATTAATTTAGTCTTTCTTATCCTTCTCTAAAAGCCCCTTTAACTCTTCAGTCATCTAACGGTCCAACCAACTCCCTCACAGGTTTCTTTCTTCGGACATATTTTTAAAAGTTTTTCTTATGAGTTTTTACCTCTACAGCCAACTTCATTTCAAATTCTCTCTTAGTTTGCCTTATCATTGTTTTACATTTAACTTGAGAATGATTATGCTTTTCCTATTTTTTTTTTCAGATGAATCCTTATTCCAATTTTTTAAAGATTTTTTTTTGTCTAAAATAGCCTCTTTTACCTCACCTTTGAATCATGCTGGTAATCATTTTGCCTTCCTCCCACCTTTCTTAATGCATTGAATACATCTGAACTGTGCTTCTAAGATTGTATTTTTTAAACAATGTCCACACCTGTTGTACACTTTTAACCTTTGCAGCGGCACCCTTTAGTTTTTATTTTCCTCATTTTATGAAATTTTCCCTTTTGAAATTTAAGGGCGGATTTTAAACTGCCCGCGTGCTTAAAAGCCGGGTCTTGTGCATTCTGGGCGAATTTTCCAAGAGGTCTGGCCACGTGCATAATGGCCGGTATGCGCAGAAGTGCCATGCTTCCTGGAAGGGGCTGTCCAGGGGACATGTTCGAGGAGGGTCGGGGCCGGGGCAGGACAGTGCTATTGATGGCTGTCCCAAAGACTCGCGCACCGGCTGGCAGCCGGTGCGTGCAACTTTCTTCAGCTTGGGAGCTGAAGTTGTCAAACAAAGGGAAAAAAAGAAAAAAGGTAGTGTTTAGGGGGTGGGGAAGAGAGGGAAAGAGGAAGGGAGTATGGGTAGGGGGGTAGGAAAGTTCCCTTCCAGTCCGCTCCTTAATTGGAGCAGACTGGGAGGGAACTGGAGAAGGCCTGAATGTGTCGCTACGCGGAAATTGTAAAAATCTCCCCTTGCACGCGCCACCCGCACATACATGTATGGCTTATAAAATCTTGCATGCATGTGTGCGCGACCCACAGATTCTTCACCATGTGTGCGCCGGCGCATGCATGGTAGAAAATTGACGCATCCATGTGTGTGCGCCAGGAAGCACGCACACATGGACGCAGCGCGCACATGTGGAAAATCTACTCCTTAGTGTTAGAGGTGTGGATTTAATATTGTCTCCCTTCCAGTCATTAGTTCAAATCTGATAATGTTGTGATCACTATTGCCAAGTGGCCCCACCACCATTACCTCTCAAACCTCATGAGAGGCTTCTACGAAAACTAAAAAGTCATGGGATAGGAGGCGATGTCCTTTCGTGGATTACAAACTGGTTAAAAGACAGGAAACAGAGAGTAGGATTAAATGGTCAATTTTCTCAGTGGAAAAGGGTAAACAATGGAGTGCCTCAGGGATCTGTACTTGGACTGGTGCTTTTCAATATATATATAAATGATCTAGAAAGGAATACAACGAGTGAGGTTATCAAATTTGCGGATGATACAAAATTATTCAGAGTAATTAAATCACAAGCAGACTGTGATACATTACAGGGGGACCATGCAAGACTGGAAGATTGGGCATCCAAATGGCAGATGAAATTTAATGTGGACAAGTGCAAGGTGTTGCATATAGGGAAAAATAACCCTTGCTGTACTAGTTACACGATGTTAGGTTCCATATTAGGAGCTACCACTCAGGTAAAAGATCTAGGCATCATAGTGGATAATACTTTAAAATCGTCGGCTCAGTGTGCTGCAGCAGTCAAAAAAGCAAATAGAATGTTAGGAATTATTAGGAAGGGAATGGTTAATAGAACGGAAAATGTCATAATGCCTCTGTATCGCTCCATGATGAGACCACACCTTGAATACTGTGAACAATTCTGGTCGCCGCATCTCAAAAAAGATATAGTTGCGATAGAGAAGGTACAGAGAAGGGCAACCAAAATGATAAAGGGGATGGAACAGCTCCCCTATGAGGAAAGGCTGAAGAGGTTAGGACTGTTCAGCTTGGAGAAGAGACGGCTGAGGAGGGATATGATAGAGGTCTTTAAGATCATGAGAGGTCTTGAACGAGTAGATGTGACTCGGTTATTTACACTTTCGAATAATAGAAGGACTAGGGGGCATTCCATGAAGTTAGCAAGTAGCACATTTAAGACTAATTGGAGAAAATTATTTTTTACTCAACGCACAATAAAGCTTTTTTACTCAACGCACAATAAAGTGGTTAGTGCAGTTAGTGTAGCTGGGTTCAAAAAAGGTTTGGATAAGTTCTTGGAGGAGAAGTCCATTAATGGCTATTAATCAATTATACTTAGGGAATAGCCACTGCTATTAAATGCATCAGTAGCATGGGTTCTTCTTAGTGTTTGGGTAATTGCCAGGTTCTTGTGGCCTGGTTTTGGCCTCTGTTGGAAACAGGATGCTGGGCTTGATGGACCCTTGGTCTGACCCAGCATGGCAATTTCTTATATTCTTATGTTCTTACGTTCTACTAAGAATTAAATCTAAAATAGCTCCCTCTCTTGTTGGCTCGTGAACCAATTGCTCCATGAAGCAGTCATTTATTCCATCCAGGAATTTTATGTCTCTAGCATGTCCTGATGTTACATTTACCCAGTCAATATTAGGATAATTGAAATCTCCCATTATTACTGCACTGCCAAATTGGTTAGCTTCCCTGATCTCTCTTAGCATTTCATCATCTGTCTGATCATTTTGGCCAGGTGGACGATAGCATACTCATATCACTATACTCTTACCCAACACACATGGGATTTCTCTCCATATAGATTCATTTGAGCATTTAGTGTCTTGTATGATCTTTATCTGTTGGAATCTATACCCTCCCGGACACCAAGTTGTTCCTCCCTATTATTGTGGTATAATTTGAACAAAAAAAATAAAACTTCCTCTGCTCATATCAAAAACTGTTCTGAAAAAAAATTCAAGAAAACAAGACATTATCTATCCAATTAGTAATACAAAAAACAACCTCAAATATAAAAATATTAACCAAAATAGTAACACTCGGTAATCATGACAAAAAAGAAATTTTTAAAAAGTCTTTTTCATAGTATATCACTAAATGTATTACAAGCCAGCAGAAAGCAACCCTCTCCAAGGGAGAAAATAGATAAATCTGTCAGAGCAATAAACTGAGTTTAATTCAGAAACAAGGAAACAGTCGGATGAACCTTATTATCAACCACTTGACAGGGTTTAAGCAAACATTTAATTAGTTGCTCTGGATCAAAAAAATATGAGTGCTTTTTAGAGATCACCCTGCATTTAGCAGGATATCGTAAAGCAAATTTACTATACACTAATAAATCTATTCCATCTGGGAATATCTTCATCTGACATCTGAAAATTTTTTTGAATCTTAAATCTCTGTTTAAATTCAATAATTAATGTGGCCCTTGGGATCAATAGTTGAAAATCTTCTAAAAAATTCCATACAATCTAACTTTTTATCCCTGGAAGTAGAAGACAGCTTAGGAATTTATGTAACCTCCAGTTTCTTTTCTACCTTTTCAGCCTATTTTCTGAGATCACTGTGTATGTATTTCCCTAAAAAATTTTGTTTGGTGTCCTATCCACACCAAATTTTCAGAACATGGCAGAGGATCCATGAGGATCCTGGCAAGGATCCACATATACCTACACATTTCCCAAGAAGTAGGGACTTCTTGTTATTTGTTACCGAATTAGGAAAATAAAAGTACTTTATTATGGGAGAGATAATTTTAAATATCCCAAGGGACTCTTAAGTAGCTATAAATACTTTTAAAGACGCGACATAGTCTAATTTGGGGAAATTAATTATCCTTCACTTCTTGACATAGAGAATGTTGCAAGATAAGGTCTAATTTCATTCTGGGTGCATAGCCAGAGTCTTCGGTTACTCTTTGGCATTCTCTCTGCTTATTCCATGCATTCTTGACCACCTACCACCCTGTTCATGAAGAAATAGTTTCTGATGTTGCTTTGCTTCTCCTCCTTGGATGTCTCTTGTCTAGCGCATTCTTTCTTCTGAAAAGCATTTGCTTTTTGTGCATTATTTATATGTTTGAAGTATTTAGATGTTTCTGTCCTATCACCCCATTTTTCCTCTCCTCTTCTCTAGGGTAAACATAATTGAAGTTAGTCTCATCTCGTATGGCTTTTGGTGTAAACCCTTCACCTTTTTGGTTGCCTTCCATCCTCTGTTTTTATTTTTCAGTCATCCCTTATATCCCTTCCTTTCTGTCAACGCCCTCTGTAATACCGTCACCCCTTTTCTTTCACCTCCCTCTTCCAATCCTCCAGTCTATCTGAATGACACGGCAGAAGCACTGACTTGTCACTTTGGTCATTCCTTCCTTCCTCTTACTATGCATTTTCTTTTGCTGGGAAGTGTAGAGAGTTGGGTGAGTATTTGATTTGAAGAGTCTCCTTCCTTGCTGGCTGGGGACTATAGACAGCAGGGTGAGTGTGGCAGGGAGGCTCCTTGCTCTCTTGAGTTCTGTAGAGAGCAGGGTGATTACAGTTGAATGACAGTGGTTTGAGGCCAGGAAATCCATCTTTCACTCACTGGTATCTGTAGTCAGTATGGCAGGAGTTTGTGTGATTTGGGAAGCTCCTATTTCAGTACTTAGGTGGGGGGGGGGGGGGGGGGGTTTGTAGAGAGTAGGATGAGCATTGCCATAATGACAGTAGTTTAAGGTTCTCATCTCTCTCGCTGGGGGCTGGTGTAGTTGCTTAAGAGAGCAGAAGGGGAAAGAGCCAGAACCACAGTGTGAGTTACCTGGGCCCGGCCAGCTAATTACTGATTACTCCACACCAAACTGCTGAATAATACCTGACAGCACAGGATAGTATACAAACAAACAGCTTGTGATGAAGAGGGGCTGACTTTCTAAGTGCCCATTATGTTCTAATTAGAGATGTTCCAGGCTGTTTTGGAAGACGGCTAATAACAGTGTTAAGATACTTTTTCTCACAGCTCAATAACAGGTCAATGTCATCAGTCTGCAGGGGGAAAAGCACGTGCCAGGAGCTCCCTAATCACCAACTCTGCCCCACTTCTGCCAGAAAAATAATAATATGGAAAGTACGTGCACCACAAAAACTTCACTTTTTTTTTCTATCAGCCATTTCTGTGGCAGTAACCCCAGGCAAACTCGCCTTGTGTTTCACTTGCTCTACATAATCACTTAAGGGGGAAATCTGTGCTGTAAACAACCTGAACAATTTTCTGACCTGACTCACCTTTTTCTCTCTCTTCTTATTTTAGTTTTGATTGATGCTGGGATAGTAAGGAGAGCGGAAGCTTCTGTCCCTATCTGCCTGGCCCTTGTGTTTAAGGGACTGGAGGTGCATGGGTAGGCAATGTGAGAAAAAGACCTGTTGGTTAGTTAACCAGGAATTGAAAGGCCGTTCTGATGCAGCCAGACTGCATTGTAAAATAAAATATGACTCTTAAATTGCTGCACAAATAGAAGGAAGTACAGTCCTCTTAAATCTGCGCATAAATCTGTTACACGCTGGGTTCTGTGCCGTAAAACAATTCAAAATAAGCAGCTGCACACTTATTGCTACTTGCAGATTCACTCACATTTATTCTTTTTGAGCATGATATGAAAGATATTTATATATGTTTTGTGCATTTTCATTTACCGCCTGCCAAGAAATAATTAAGGATAGGAGCTAGAAGATTAATTTTAAATAATAATAATAATACAAAAAAATCCTCTCAAATGAAAATGTCAGGCCGTAAAAATTCCTCTTAAATCATAACAGCGTATAAATCTTTGAAATTAACCATGTAATTACAATGTCTATCAACTTTTACCTTGAGCTTTGAGCTTCTCTTTTTAATCTTCCATTCTCTTTTTAATGAATAGCTTATTTGAAATTAAAAAGTACTGTTCATTACACATGCCCTTCCATAATAGGGTTTTTATCATATTTGCTCTATTTAAAAATACTCACCACTTTGTAATTATTCACCCGCCGCTCCCTGCTTAATATTGAGCAGAAAATAAAAAATGAAATAGAAGTCAAAGGTGCTTTAGAGCTGAATGATTTACACAATTCATTAAGGACGGTGATTTTTCAGTTAGCATCAGATTAAATGGTTACTTACTCTCAAATAGCCCTGGGGGAGTTGAATTGCTGGGTAGCAAACAGATTAAAGTTTGCATTGAAAGAAAAATTGAATTCAGAGGTAATCAATAGCATAATAGGGGCAGTGAGTAGTGGCTGCTGCCTGAAATGAAATTACCATATTTTTAATCTTAATTTTCCACTCTGTTTATCTGACAGTGTGGATGTGCAACCCAAACAGATAATGAGAGAGTGGGATATTGACACGGCTGTCCTCCAGAGTGCTTGTTTTCGGTGATTAAATGCCGTGATCTGTGATTACTTTGTGCTGGGGTGTCAGGGCTGCTGGCCAGGACTCGGAGAGGGACACTTAAGCTCAGCAGCTGGAGCTCAGCGGGTCTCGCAGGTCCTAAAGGCGGAAATTCATTTTCTCCTGTTCTGTCCTGAAATGTAAAGATTACCGCTTCATACACCTATCTCCGCATTGCAAATTAAAATGATTCATCCTGTGCTTAATATTGCTGTTCTGTCTTTAGTTCATAGGGTATGTAGGGAAGCTGCCCTAAAATGCTGTTTCCAATAATGAACAGATTTTTGAAGTTAAGGTGAAATGTGGGTTGTTTTGAGCATTCTTATAAATAACTTATTTAAATGGGCAAGCAGGGTACTTGCACATTAGAAAATCTTTATGTTGTTGTTTGATGTTTTTCTCTGGCCACTTTTCAACTTAAAAAAAAAAACTGAGGGGAGACTGAAAAACACTCAGAAAAAAAAAGAAATACATATATTTTTTAATTTGCTTCTTGTTTGTGGCTATCCACAATGTATTGTTAACAGGCTCCTGGAAGGAGAGTAGTGAGGGGGCCGGAGCAGGCCCAATGGCATTGACGGGGAGAACTCCTCAGGATGCTGTAGAACTGTATCACTCTGCTTCCTTGCTGCTGTCCTATAGGGCAGTGCTTCTTAACCTTTTTTTATTTTTTGGCACACTTTCAAGTTTGCTCAATCCTTGTGGCACACCAAACCAAGGCCTGGATTTATCAAAATGCACTAAATATCGCATGCGATAGGAAAAGGGGCATGTTTTATGATAATAGGCAGTTTATCACAATTTGTGCTAATACCTATGCAAAGCACTAAGTTAGTGCAAATTGTGATAACGTTTTTGCACTTTGTGATAAGTGCTCAAATCTCACCTTTGGGTGAGGTCCTCAAATCTTCACAAAAGAGCACTCTTCTGTTCGTATGTCTCACTTTGAATGTCAAAGTGGCCCCTAACCCCTACACTAATACCTAAACCTCACCCGGAGTTACTAGGTGGGCCTCCTATAGAGATATAAATTCCTACCTAGGATGAGGCCACTATGGCTAGTCTCTTTCTCTCTCTCCCTGTTGTAGAAGGGCCTTGGCAGCTAGCTAAAAACAGCATTTGTTGCAAAAACATCACAACACACAATAAAGCCCTATCACATGGCTTTACATAAATGAAAAAGGTGTAGTTAAAGCCATGCAATATGGCTTTGCAAAACTGTGAGCCCAACCCACTTGACCACAAACACCTCCTATTTTTCTCATTTGCATCGCACCATGCGTTGGATGCGAAAATGCCATATAGCACTTTGATAAATGACCCCCAAATTCTGCACAATTTTTGCTTTTCCCTCCGCTAGCAAGAGGAATGTAGTACATTTTACCTACGTGTGCCTCATTCTGCCAGCTTCAATCTGGCATCTGAACGTGCAAAGCAAGTCGCTCCTGTGAGATTAAAAGGCCCTACACATTCAAGCATCAGATTGAAGCTGGCATAGGAGGTGCACGCAGGTAGGAAGCACTTGTTCTTCTCCTTCCAGTGGGAAGGAGGGAGATGGGGTAAGATTGCCAGAGTTCTGGTGGTGAATTTGGGACATTTCTTCCCCATTATGCTACTAGTGAGCAAACAGGTCACCTTGGTGAGAGGGAGAATGTCTGGTGGACTGTTCCATGGAAATTTATAGTTATCTACTCTCAAAATACACCTAAAAGCTCAATCTTTAAGTTTTGTTGCCACAAAATATTCTCAAGCCCAGTTCATAAGTTTACATGCTGGTGGGTTACATCCTGCATACAAGAGAATTAGTTATACACTAGAAAGTCAAAATTAGCCAGCAAAATTCAACTCTTCCCAACATGTAAATTCTATGTGGTAGACACATCCAGATCAGAGACTTTGATCTGTGTCCCAGTATATTTTATACTGATTCATTATTAATATTCTCTATCAGGCAATCAAAGTTTCCAAACTTTGATGTCTGTCTTGCTTTTCTGGCTGATTGTGTCTCTTTTTTTCCCTCATTCTCAGGGTTTCTCTGTGTTCCTGTTTTGTTTTCCCCTTTCTCTGGTGTCTGTTTTCCTTTGTCTCTTTCCTTGAGTGATTATTTTCTTTTTTTAAATTCTTTATTTATTAGGTTTTATCAATTTTACAAGAAAACTTTGCATTTCAAGAAACATCGCAATATTAACACAAGAAATCTTTACAAATCCAAACATACAAAGAAATTGCTTCATAATCCACATTGGGGCAGATTTTAAAAGCCCTACATGCGTAAATCCAGGAGGATTTACGTGTGCTGGGCCTATTTTCAAAAGGCCCGGCGGCGAGCGTAAAGCCCCGGGATGCGTGTATGTCCCGGGGCTAAAAAAAGAGGGATGGGACGTGGGTGGTCCGGAGCCAGAGCGTGAGCGGGGTAGGGGCATGGCCAGGGGCCTCCGTATGGCTGCTGGGCCAGGGGGATCGCGCGCCGGCAGTCAACCAGTACGTGCAGGTTACGCTTGCCTCTGGCAGGCGTAACTTCCACAACAAAGGTAAGGGTTTTGTTTTTTTTTTTCGGACTGGGGAGCGGGACAGGTAGGGGAAGGGAGGGGAAGGTGGGGGGGAGGGAATGGGGAAAGCCAGCTGATCTCCCCGAGGACTCGGCGTGTGCAAGTTGCATTAGTGTGCACCCCCTTGTGCGCCGACCCCTGATTTTATAACATGCGCATGGCAGTGCACTCATGTTATAAAATTGGGCGTACATTTGTGTGCGCTGGGTAGCACGCACAATTGTAGGCCACGCACGTAGGTTTTAAAATCTGCCCCGTTATGGGGAGAAAAACATAAGAAACAATTTAGAAAATCACTAGTAATCTCTGATTAATGTTCCATCTCTACTCCCTATGGCTGATAGACATATCATTTGGAAATAGTTTTATTTTGTAAGAAATTTTCTTATTGAATAGGGTCAAAGAAAATATAGTCGTTGCCTTGAAACTTGATTAAACATTTACATAGAAATCTAAGTAAAAAGGAAGCACCAAGTGCCAATACTCTGGGCTTCTTAATAAGAAACATCTTCATTCGAACTTTTATCTCTTTAATATCTGGAAAAACATTTATCTTAGAACCAAGAAATAAAGTATCTTTCAAATGAAAAAATAAGAACATAAGAACATGCCATACTGGGTCAGACCAAGGGTCCATCAAGCCCAGCATCCTGTTTCCAACAGTGGCCAATCCAGGCCATAAGAACCTGGCAAGTACCCAAAAGCTAAGTCTATTCCATATTACCATTGCTAGTAATAGCGGTGGTTATTATCTAAGTCAACTTAATTAATAGCAGGTAATGGACTTCTCCTCCAAGAACTTATCCAATCCTTTTTTAAACACAGCTATACTAACTGCACTAACCACATCTTCTGGCAACAAATTCCAGAGTTTAATTGTGCATTGAGTGAAAAATAACTTTCTCCAATTAGTTTTAACGGTGCCACATGCTAACTTCATAGAGTGCCCCCTAGTCTTTCTATTATCCGAAAGAGTAAAAAACCAATTCACATCTACCCGTTCTAGACCTCTCATGATTTTAAACACCTCTATCATATCACCCCCTCAGCCTTCTCTTCTCCAAGCTGAAAAGTCCTAACCTCTTTAGTCTTTCCTCATAGGGGAGCTGTTCCATTCCCTTTATCATTTTGGTCACCCTACTTTGTACC
Source organism: Rhinatrema bivittatum (assembly GCF_901001135.1). Taxonomy (NCBI): domain Eukaryota; kingdom Metazoa; phylum Chordata; class Amphibia; order Gymnophiona; family Rhinatrematidae; genus Rhinatrema; species Rhinatrema bivittatum. Next base: position 363,952,856 of record NC_042619.1, read on the forward strand.
TTCTCCATCGCAATTATATCTTTTATGAGATGCGGCGACCAGAATTGTACACAGTATTCAAAGTGCGGTCTCACCATGGAGCGATACAGAGGCATTATGACATTTTCTGTTTTATTCACCATTCCCTTTCTAATAATTCCCAACATTCTGTTTGCTTTTTTGGCTGCTGCAGCACACTGAACCGATGATTTCAATGTGTTATCCACTATGACGCCTAGATCTCTTTTTTGGGTAGTAGCACCTAATATGGAACCTAACATTGTGTAACTAAAGCATGGGTTATTTTTCCCTATATGTATCACCTTGCACTTGTCCACATTAAATTTCATCTGCCATTTTGATGCCCAATTTTCCAGCCTCACAAGGTCTTCCAGCAAGTTATCACAATCTGCTTGTGATTTAACTACTCTGAACAATTTTGTATCATCTGCAAATTTGATTACCTCACTTGTTGTATTTCTTTTCAGATCATTTATAAATATATTGAAAAGTAAGGGTCCCAATACAAATCCCTGAGGCACTCCACTGCCCATACCCTTCCACTGAGAAAATTGTTCATTTAATCCTACTCTCTGTTTCCTGTCTTTTAGCTAGTTTGTAATCCACTAAAGGACATCACCACCTATCCCATGACTTTTTATTTTTCCTAGAAGCCTCTCATGAGGAACTTTGTCAAATGCCTTCTGAAAATCCAAGTACACTACATCTACAGGTTCACCTTTATCCACATGTTTATTAACTCCTTTAAAAACGTGAAGCAGATTTGTGAGGCAAGACTTGCCTTGGGTAAAGCCATGCTGACTTTGTTCCATTAAACCATGTCTTTCTATATATTCTGTGATTTTGATGTTTAGAATACTTTCCACTAGTTTTCCTGGCACTGAAGTCAGGCTAACCGGTCTGTAGTTTCCTGGATCACCCCTGGAGCCCTTTTTAAATTTGGGGGTTACATTAGTTATCCTCCAGTCTTCAGGTACAATGGATGATTTTAATGACAGGTTACAAATTTTTACTAATAGGTCTGAAATTTCATTTTTTAGTTCCTTCAGAACTCTGGGGTGTATACCATCCGGTTCAGGTGATTTACTACTCTTAAGTTTGTCTGCCACATCTTCTAGGTTCATCGTGATTTGGTTCAGTCCATCTGAATCATTACCCATGAAAATCTTCTCCAGTGCCCCTTTAACCCCTCAATTATCTAACAGTCCAACTGACTCCCTCACAGGCTTTCTGCTTCTCACAGTAAAAAGTTTTTACTGTGAGTTTTTGCCTCTATGGCCAACTTCTTTTCAAATTCTCTCTTAGCCTGTCTTATCAATGTCTTACATTTAACTTGCCAACATTTATGCATTATCCTATTTTCTTCTGTTGGATCCTTCTTCCAATTTTTGAATGAAGATCTTTTTGCTAAAATAGCTTCTTTCACCTCCCCATTTAACCATGCCAGTAATCGTTTTGCCTTCTTTCCACCTTTCTTAATGTGTGGAATACATCTGGATTGTGCTTCTAGAATGGTATTTTTTAACAATGACCACGCCTCTTGCACACTTTTTACTTTTGTAGCTGCTCCTTTCAGTTTTTTTCTATTTTTCTCATTTTATCAAAGTTTCCATTTTGAAAGTTTAGCACGAGAGCCATGGATTTGCTTACTGTCCCTCTTCCAGTCATTAAATCAAATTTGATCATATTATGATCACTTTGCCAGCCGGCTCCACCATTGTTACCTCTCTCACCAAATCCTGTTCTCAACTGAGAAATAGATCTAAAATTGCTCCCTCTGTCATCGGTTCCTGAACCAATTGCTCCATAATTTGAGAGTCCAATGTTTATCACATTCTCGAGCAAATTTCACCAACAATGTTGTTCTATCTTTAACATCTACAATGGACTCTTCTAAAAATTCTGTAAGATTGAGTAATTTCTCCCTCGCATCTAATTCTCTCTATACAATCCCACCCTGATCAGATAATTTATTGCCTAAAATATAAAAAGCATTGAGAATCTCAGGGATGGACTCTTTAGAGATTTTCAAGAAATCCAAATAGAATTTCTTAATCATCTCAAGGGGAGAAAGTAAAGAACAGCGAGGGAAGTTAATAAACCTTGAATTACATCCCTTAGAATAGTTACCCATATTTTCTACCTTCCTGCTTAGAGACTGATTATCTATAAACAGGGATACCATAGTATCACTTAATTTATTACAATCAGCTACCACATTTACAATCTTACTTTCTTACAACAATATTTTGAGACTGTTCATTAATTGAACCGGATAAAACACCATAGGAGCCCAAAATATTATCAATGCGTAAAGAAAGAGCTGATTCCAAATTAGTAATAGCAGACCATAAAGAGTCTAATGTTATTTCAGCAGATTTAGCATTTTGCAAGGTGTCATTGGCAAAGAAACTCCTATCTCCTGGGGCCTTATCTCCGAGGGTTGATTGGATATGATTGTTGCGGTTAACCAAATCCTCCCTAGGCCCCAGAAATGGTATGTTGGGCAGCTGCGGTGGGACTGGACCAGAAGGGCTAAGAGAGAGTGAACATTCTCCAAGAGCGGAGCCGGATGGTCCAGAAGCTCCAAGCTCACTTAGGCCCATTAATGAACTAGTAAAATTAAAAGTTTCCAGACCTGGTTGGGTAGACGGAGGGGTAGATTGAGAGGCAGGAGAGAAACTCCTCAAAGTACCTGTTCTCTTCTTACCCATATCCTGGTGTCAAAACTCAGAAAAGATGAGGAGACTTCCACAAAAAAACCAACAGAAGGGGTATGTCCCTTTGGCACGCGCCAGTGGCGGCATGCCGTTAAATGCCGTCTTTTATCGATGTGACCCCAGGCTTGCAGTGACATCAGCAGCCTCGGCAGCCGGTCCCCCGGATGTTAGGGAGCCGGAAGGGAACCCTCCAGGCACTCTCCCCATGATGGTACTAGCACGCCATCTTTTATCGGCATGACCCTGGGTTTGCAGTGACTTCAGCGGCCTCAGCGGCCAGTCCACCAGACGTTAGGGAGCCGTAGGGAACTCTCCAGGCACTCTCCCCGAGTGGATATTTTAATACTTTCTCTTCTGACATCAGAGCAGCCTTGGAGGGAACTTTTCTTCCGCTCCCCCCCACCTTCCCCTCCCTTCCCCTATCTAACCCACCCCCCAGCCCTACCTAAATCCCCCCCCCACCTTGTTTTATTTTTTACGCCTGCCTCTGTCAGGCATATCTTGCGCACGCCGATCGGCTGCCGGCTCGCCATCCCCTGGCACAGCCGCTGTGCCGGAGGCCTCAGTCCCGCCCCCAGACCGCCCCCGGATAGGTGCCATGCCCAAGCCCCCGCCCCTTTTCCGCCCCTTTTTCAAAGCCCCGGGACATACGAGCATGCCTGGGCTTGTGCGTGCCGCCGAGCCTATGCAAAATAGGCTCGGCGCGCGCAGGGGCAGGTTTTCGGGGTTACGCGCATAAGCCTTTGAAAATCTACCCCTCTGTGCAGGAGGCCTTGGTGCCGCCCCCGGACCGGCACCATGCCCATGGCCCTGCCCCCTTCCCACCATGTTTTCAAAGCCCCGGGACATACATGCGTCCTGGGGCTTGTGCTCGCCGCCGAGCCTATGCAAAATTGGCTCAGTGCGCACAGGAGGGTTTTTAAAGGGTTACGTGCGTATATTATGTGTATATTACGCACGTAACCCTTTGAAAATCTACCCCTATGCGCGTGGCCTACATTTCTGTACGCTACCCGGCGGGCACAAATGTATGCCTGATTTTATATCATGCATGCGCAGCCGCACGCATGTTATAAAATCAGGTGTTGGCGCGCGCAAGGGGGTGCACACTAGTGCACCTTGCGCATGCCAAGCCCTCGGGGAGACCAGCTGGTGTTCCCTGTTCCCTCCCCCCCACCTTCCCCTACCTGTCCCACCCCCCAGCCTGAACCTCCCCTATACCTTTGTCTCAGAAGTTAAGGCTGCCAGAGGCAGGTGTAACTTGCGCGTGCCGGCCCAGCAGCCTTGTAGAGGCCTCTGACCACGCCCCTGGACCGCCCATTTTTTCAAGCCCCGGGACTTACATGTGTCTCGGGGCTTTACGTGTGCCGCCGGGCCTTTTGTAAATAGGCCCAGCGCGTAACACCTCCTGGATTTACGTGCATAGGGCTTTTAAAATCTGCCCCTAAATTAATGCTTCCTTTTGATTATGGTCATATCTGGTATGATTACAATTACCATAATGAATTTATTTACTCTGGAAGAAATAAAATAAAATGAAATATAGATTAGTTTCTCGATCAATAAGGATTATCTGAACAAAATTTGAAGCCCTGTAAAAGTCACTGGATCAAGCCAGGAATATCAAATTTCAGGTAGGTATCTGCTAGCTATCAACACTCTACCCTGGGCCTCACACTCAGAGACTTTGTGTCCATTTTCAGAAAATTCTCAGTAATTCACTTAGGGTCAGATCTTAAAAGATAAGCGCGGGCGTAGATTTGTTCGCGCAACCCGGCGCGCGCAATGGGGTGCACACATGTGCACCTTGCACGCGCCGAGCCCGAGGGGAGCCCCAATGGCTTTCCCTGTTCCCTCCAAGGCCGCTCTGAAATTGGAGCGGCCTTTGAGGGAACTTTTTTTCTGCCCCCCCCCCCAAACTTCCCCTCCCTTCCCCTATCTAATCCACCCCCCAACTCTAACTAAATCCCCCCTCTACCTTTGCACCAAAAGTTATACCTGCCCAAGGCAGGCGTAACTTGCGTGTGCCAGCCAGCTGCCGGCGCGCCATGCCCCGGTACAGGCTGCTGTGCCGGAGCACTTGACACCGCCCCCGGATCACAGCCACACCTTCGCCATGCCCCAGCCACACCCCCGGATTGCCCATTTTGGAATGCCTCGGGACATATGCGTGTCCCGGGACTTGCGCACGCGGTAGAGCGTATGCAGGATAGGCTCTGGCGCGCGCAGGGGCAGTTCGGGGCTGCTTTTCGGGGGTTACGTGCATATGTTACCCGCATAACCCTTTGAAAATCTGCCCCTTAGACACCTAAGTTTAGGAAAATGTTCAGCTATACTTATATTCCTACACTTTCCACTGAAAATTCACCTAAATTTAACACCCAAATTTAAGGCTGCAAATCAGTGTTTGGTGCCTACATTTTTTCCACCCCTGTAGCCATCTACATTTTAGGCATCTATATTTAGGTGTTCAGCCCTAGTGCATTTTCAAAAGGGTCAATTTAGGTGTCTAAGGCTTTTTGAAAATTGATCCCCTTTGTCCATATGTGATTATCGCTATTAGCTGTAATTTAATACCATGCTTACCCCTTACTAATCTGTAATGAATTCTGTGTAATCTGAGAGTTTCTCTATATGTGTGAATTTTATTGACCAACTCATATCTGTAAAGAAATGAGAAATTGATTTTTTCAAAGAGAATTATAATTGCTGATGTCTTCATATTTTACTTGAAAATAAACTTGGCCACTCTTTTAAACCATCATCCTTGTGTCCAGCTTGGATTCCTGGGGAAGGGACTGTTGTGCAATCCTATTGTTTTAAAACCTATGTCATAGTCACCTTCATAACATTTTCACCTGCAGATCAGTTCACCATCGATCGGATTGACCTTAAAAAAAAAAGAAACTTTTAGTGATTGTTTAATTATCTCAGTGATTGCTTCTAAGGATATTGGCTATAACTATAGTGGTGATGCAATGGAAACTTGAGCATATCTGTGCAGGTGACCAAAAATTGCTCCTAGTGAAATACATTGAGGGAGTGTTTCATGTTGTTATTGTAGTTCTGGTGCAGTATAACTGGATATTACTGTATAATCCGGGGGGGGGGGGGGGGGGGGGGGAAATGTCTCATTTTATGTCTCCCTGCACCAGACTGCAGACAGGAGCTGAAAAGAGAGCTTAACGCCATGGAAGATTCCAGTTTTACAGTAGTTTCCTTGGCTGGCCTATTGCTTAGCTTCTCTGAGGAAGATATAGCACAATCCATGAGAATGTCATCCTTCCATAAGTTCTTTCTTTCTGCCATAATAGATCTGCTGATTGTGAGTAATTAACTTTTCCTAAATTGGTTTATGAAAGGTCAAACCTTTAATGTTGGATTCTCCTGGCCATTTCAGGAACTTTGTCTATACTGGAATGAGAATTTTAAAAGCTTGATGCACACCAAAACTAGAATATTTATTTACATATTTATTTATTTATTTATTTATTTATTTATTTATTTAAATGTATTTGAAACCATTTATTTCCCACCCATATCAAACCTGTTGTGCTGGGCGGGTTACAAGACATAAAATACAAACCAAATACATTCATTCAATACAGTTACACTCCCCTAAAAAACTTACATAAATAACTAAAAATACAACTATATCTTCACTTCTCATAAGCTTCTAAAAATAATAAAGTTTTCAGTTGTTTTCAAAAGAATTTCAAATAGGAAATATCACATAATTCCTTAAGGAAGGAAATTCCACATTAATGGACTAGGAACAGAGAAGGCCTACTTCCATGTTTCTGATAAGTGAGTCTCTCTAACAGAAGGGACTTTCAACAATTTTGCAGAGCGGATACTGTTTCCTGGCAATCCCATACATAAACCATTGCAGTAAACTATGGATGAAAGAATGAATGATTGCACCAAAGTACGAAAATCATTCCACTCCAAGATTTACCGCATATGCTGTGGCGTTTGTAATTTGGAAAAAAACCAGATCTTATTACTATATTTAACTGAGGCAAAAAATTTAGATTTTCATCAAACAAAATCCCCAGATTTCTAGTGACTGTTTTAAATGGTATTGTAATACCATTTATCCTGATCGGATGAACAGTAAAATCAGGTGGGGGAGAATTTTTCCAATGGAAACACAACAATCTCATTTTTAGACAAATTTAAACATAAGTTTCCGTTCATACAACTAGGATTCAAACCAACTAAAGGCTGTACCTGAAATTTCAATTTGTCTCAGGCAAAAAAGCAAAATCTCATGACTAATTGTATCATAAGAAGAAGAAGAAGGTACAGAGAAGGGCTACCAAAATGATAAGGGGAATGGAACAGCTCCCCTATGAGGAAAGAATAAAGAGGTTAGGACTTTTCAGCTTGGAGAAGAGACGGCTGAGGGGGGATATGATAGAGATGTTTAAAATCATGAGAGGTCTAGAACGGGTAGATGTGAATCAGTTATTTACTCTTTCGGATAGTAGAAAGACTAGGGGGCACTCCATGAAGTTAGCATGGGGCACATTTAAAACTAATCGGAGAAAGTTCTTCTTCACTCAACACACAATTAAACTCTGGAATTTGTTGCCAGAGGATGTGGTTAGTGCAGTTAGTATAGCTGTGTTTAAAAAAGGATTGGATAAGTTCTTGGAGGAGAAGTCCATTACCTGCTATTAAGTTCACTTAGAGAATAGCCACTGCCATTAGCAATGGTAACATGGAATAGACTTAGTTTTTGGGTACTTGCCAGGTTCTTATGGCCTGGATTGGCCACTGTTGGAAACAGGATGCTGGGCTTGATGGACCCTTGGTCTGACCCAGTATGGCATTTTCTTATGTTCTTATATTCTTATGGCCTGGATTGGCCACTGTTGGAAACAGGATGCTAGGCTTGATGGACCCTTGGTCTGACCCAGTATGGCATGTTCTTATGTTCTTAAATCTCTAAAAAACAGCATTTACTTACACATTCCTGTCTAAACGTTGCAGAAGAAAATCAAGCACTGAGACTAACAAAGTCTCTATACTATGATTCTCGCAGGATCCGCATTGATTTGGGTGAAAAATGAACCTATCAGAGATATGGGAATATGTCAGGCCAGCGCGCGCTGAGTGGATTTTTAAAGCCAGAGTATGTGCGTCTCTTTCGCTGTGTGCACCGATGAAAAGTTCCAAAAAAGGGGCAGGGCATGGGATTTCCTGGATTTTAACTACAAATTAGCACGTAAATACTTAGGTGCACAGGCACGCGCTAGGGTCCCCTGCTGCATAACTTTACTTCTGCTATGGAGGACATGCAAGTAATCAAATATAGATAGGTAAATAGATCGGCTAGTAAAACAGCCCTAACTTATGTATTAGAAGCAGCATTTGCATGCATAGGTGCAAGTCTACTTAAAACTGTGCGCACATGTGCACGTGTTCAGACCATTTTATATGCATATTCGCGCATATGTTATAAAATGGCTGCATCCCTGGGAGCGTGCCGATGAACATGTGCACATGTGTGTCCATGCGCCTGTTTAAAATTTACCGTCTGATGCCGAATGCCCTTTAAAAGTATTTATTACGGTGGAGACGTGTTAAAATGCCCTTTTCTTAAATTTTCTAATTGTTTTATCAATATAAATCTTGTTGCATGGGCAAATTGCTGCATATATGACTCCTTTAGTATTAAAGTTTGTAAATGTTTTAAATTTGAAAGTTCTCTATTGTCCAGGTATTTGAAGATGATCTGCTCTAATATTCACATTGCAAACAAAGCATCTACCACAAGGGTGATGGCCTGGGGGTCTTATATCTCGAACTGGCTTCTGTTGCAGTGCTGACGGTGATATCAAATCTTTTAAATTTTTTTCACGTTTGTTTGCTACCAATAATTCTCTATCTTTAAAAGCGGATAGTACTTGTAAAATTGGCCAATATTTTCTCAAAATAGATACTATGCTATATGACATCTGGGTGTAGGTGATTGGACATACAATACGATTCTTAAGTTTTTTCTCTTTTTTCTTCAGGAGATCTGATCTGTTGTGTTTCGATGCTCTTATATATCCAGTTCTATATGTTTAGCCAGATAGTCTTTATCAATGAACCTCTGTTTCATTTCTTTGGCTCTCATGTGGAAGGTTGGTTCATCTGCACACAATTTTCTCAACCTTAAAAACTGCGAGTATGGTAAATTCTTGAGCAATGAGTTATTGTGGCAGCTTTTGTAGTGTAATAACTTATTTGTATTGGTTGGCTTCCTATAAAGTCAGTACTAAAAGAACCTCCTTTAAAACTGATTAAAATATCTAAAAATGCAATACTTGTGCTATTAAAACTCATAGTGAATTTCAAATTGCTATCTAATGTGTTAAGCCAATTAAAAAACCTTTCTAATGATGTTACGTCACCCTCCCACAATATAAAGATGTCATCAATATATCTCTTCCATAATAAAATATTCTCTTTAAAATCATTATCTGATAAAAAAATCTTTTTCAAACTTTGCCACGTACAAATTAGCCACTAATGGGGTCATATTTGACCCCATAGCTACCCCTTTTATCTGTTTAAAAACCGTTTTATTAAAACTGAAAAAATTCTTTGTCAACGCAATTTCTGCTAAATCAATCAAAAATTGGTTTGGAATACATCTGTGTTCTGTGCATTTCTGAAGCTGAATGATAATATCCAATGCAGAAATTTGAGGGATATTTGTATATAGAGATTCTATATCTAAAGTCACCATTATAATTCTTTCACTGGGATTCTTAATTTGTTCTAATTTGTTCTAAATGTAATGTAAAGGGCATCTCTGAAATTTGTGGTTTTAAAAGTGCATCTTAAAGGTCGAGAGGGGTTCGAGTAAGGAACCTATTGCGGAGACTATTGGCCTCCCAGGTGGATCTGTTATGGATTTGAGGATTTTAGGTAATTTATACTAGGGATGTGAATCGTTTTTTGACGATTTAAAACAATCGTCAGATATATTTTAAATTGTCAAAAATCGTTAGAGCCGCGATACAATAACAATTCCCCCGATTTATCATCAAAAAATCATAAATCGGGGGAGGGGTGAGGGCGGGAAAACCGGCACACCAAAACAACCCTAAAACCCACCCCAACCCTTTAAAACAAATCCCCCACCCTCCCGAACCCCCCCAAAATGTCGTATGACATAGTGAGGGCAAAGGTAGCACCGGCGCCATTTTGAATATTGGCAATACGGTGCGAGTGCAGGAGGTCGCTCCCGGACCCCCGCTGGACTTTTGGCAAGTCTTGTGGGGGTCAGGAGGCCCCCCCAAGCTGGCCAAAAGTCCCTGGGGGTCCAGCGGGGGTCCGGGAGCGATGTCCTGCACTCGTGACGTCGGGTGACAGGAACCAAAATGGCGCCGGCGCTATCTTTGCCCTGTCATATGGTAAGGGCAAAGGGCCACCGGCGCCATTTCTATTAACGCAGCCATGGCCCGAGAGTGGGAGATTGTGGGAGATTGCGCCGGGACCCCCCCATTGGACCCCAGGTAATTTAAAACATTTTGGGGGGGGGGGTTCGGGAGGGGGGGGGATTTGTTTTAAAGGTTCGGGTGGGTTTTAGGGTTGTTTTGGTGTGCCGGTTTTCCCGCCCTCCCCCGATTTACGATTTTTAACGATTAAAAAAAAAACAAAAAAACAACACGACGATCAGATTTCCCTCCCCCCCCCCAGCCAAAATCGATCGTTAAGACGATCGATCATACGATTCACACCCCTATTAAAATCCATGGCTGTGTGAAAGAAAAGATGAGCAAAGATATAATAAGAACTGTATTTGGAAACACAGCAGTACCATAATTTGTGATTAACAGAAAGTGACTTCAAGCAATTTTATTAAAAACAAAAATAAGAGAGTAAAAGACCAGTGACTGTAACAATTGGCTTATAAGAAGTTTCTGAGAATTTGGATCTCTTGCCAATACTGAGGTCTTTTCTCTATCATAAAAAAATTTTTTCAAAAAATTTTTATTGAATAATTATGACAATAAATAAAGGTAAAATAGATTTTAATAGTTAGAATTTAACATAAAGCAATTGCAGTGATTTCTTGCAGCAAAAATTCTAAACATGACTAGTTAATGTTCTCATATTGATTGTATACTAGTTATTCCCAGATTTTTCTGTCTATTGAATAGAATGAAAGTCAGCATTTCTTTTGGAATTTTGCAAGAAAATACATAAGGAGGCATAGGCTTCCATGTATACATTAACCTATCATTAATATTTAGATTTCAGTTTGTTATGCCTGTCTGCTTTCCTACCCTCCCTGGGCCTCTCTGCATTGCCGCATTCTGCGGGCCTCCTCGCGGAGGCATGGACCCCATTTTTTCCGGCTCTGATGTCGGGACCTCCTAGGCGCCTGTGGCATCACAAGTCCCGCCTTTGAAGCTACTTCGGCATCCCCTGTTGATGATGTCATCAGGCTCTGGTATTTAAGCTCCTGCTTCACTCCCAGCAAGCCGACTTGGCAACAAGTTCCGTTTGAGTCCTACTCCTGCCTTATTCCTGAGACACTGCTCCTGCTTGTATCATGGACCCTGTCTGGCACCCGCTCCTCGGGGGTCAGTGTGCGCTCTATGGGGACAAGTTCCCTGGCCTACCCCACTCCTCGGGCTGGTCCCGCATCTTTTGGGTTCCATTTGGCTTCCTGCTCTACCTCGGCTCTCCTTGGGAACTACTGCAGCGACTTGTGAGTTCTCAGCCGGCCTTCCCCGCTCCTTGGGGTTGCGCCATATCCTTCAAAGACTGTTCGTGCCTTCCCACTCCTCGGGCTGCCCTCACCTTCTCCAAGACCACCCTGAACTTCCGCGCTCCTCGGGGCTAGCTCCTTGTGATTCTACAATTGACAGCTGTCCCGCTCCATGGGCCTTTTTCTCCATTACTCAACCAGCTACCCTCCGATCTCCAGGTACCTGTCTACGTGAGCTACTGGACTTGGGCTTGGGCTCTCAGACTGATACCCTACGGGGGTCATCTCCTGGTCTCTGGGGCTCTCCCCTCGACTGTGCACAGAGCTTCCCTACACTCCAACACCTCTCCTCCTGATGGTGCGGACCTGTGGGGCTCCTCCCCACAGGCTGTATAAACTTGCACCTCGTGCCAAGGGTCCACATACACACTAATCATAACAGATTGCCAAGTAGTGGTCCCGGCTGAGGTTTTGGCTCTGCAGGTCATTCCTGGCCTGGTACAACGGATTAGCAAACAGCAGAAGTTCTTGGAGTCACTGGCTGCTGCCATAGACAACCTGAGCTCTCGTTTAGATGCTGCAGTGACTACCTCAGCTACATCTATCAAGCTCAGTGCCTCTATCTCTTCACCGGCTCCTCGGCTGACCGTGCCGCTGCTGGCACCACCACGCTACTCAGGAAGCCCAGTCTTGTGTCGAGGCTTTCTGAACCAATGCAATATGCATTTCTGCTTGCAACCTGCATACTTCCCTGATGTGGTCACCAAGACCACGAACATCTTCGCTCTTTTAGAAGGCAAAGCCCTGGCTTGGGCATCATATCTCTGGGAGTGAGCAGACCCCATCCTTCAGGACCTCCCAGGGTTCTTGGCCCTGTTTCGGTCCGTCTTCGAAGACCCTGGCCGGCGTGCCATCTCTGGGTCAACTCTCCTTCACCTTCAGCAGGGCTCTTGCCCTTTAACGGAGTACATAATTTAATTTCGATCACTTGCGTCAGAGTTACAGTGGGACTCCAACTGTCTGCGCTCTCTCTTTCTGGAGAGCTTGAGTCCATGCATTAAGGATAAATTGGCTGCTCGCGAATTGCCTACTTCCTTGGCTCTCTCTTTGACCTCACAGGGCGCATCGACCGTCGGCTACAAGATTGCTCTCTTGAATCCAGAGCTTCCCGGAAACCAGCTCCTGGGCCATCTTGAGTTCGACGTTCTCCCTCTCCTAAACCCATTGCTTCGCCTAACCCCTCAGAGGAAGAACCCATGCAAATGGGTAGAAGTAGACTCTCTCCTAAGGAACATCGCCGCCGACAGCAGTCCTGCCTTTGCTTGTACTGTGGTCAACCTGGGCATGCCATCACCTCTTGCCCAGTCTGTCCCGGAAACTGCCGGATCTAGGACCTGCAGAAGGACTTCTCCTAGGCCTGACCTCGCCATCTCCTCCACTGATGGTTCCTGTTTCCATCTACATGAACAACCAGGAATTCCACACTTTAGCCCTGGTGGGCTCTGGGGCTGGAGGGAACTTTATCTTGAAGCAATTCACCAAGCATCTACGGATTCCCACCATTCGCTCTCTGGTTCCACTGCTACTCTCGTCTATTCACGGGGAACCTCTGCCTGGTGAGGTCACTCACATCACTGCTCCCATCCAACTACGCACCGGAACCTTGCATAAGAAATCCATTTTGTTCCATGTCTTAGACAAGGCCATCCACCCTGTTGTTTTGGAGCTGCCCTGGCTTCAGAAGCACACTCCACAGTTCGACTGGACTACCCTACAGCTCTCCCATTGGGGTCCTGACTGCCACCAGAACTGCCTGGAATCCGTCTCACTATGGCCTTGCATGACGACTGTATCTTCTCTGCCTGGCCTTCCACTGCCATATGCGTCCTTCTCCGATGTTTTCTCCAAAAAGGCCGCAGACACCTTACCACCTCATCGCTCATTTGTGGTCAAAGTCAACGCCTCCGACATCGGAGTTGTCGCTGTGTTGAGCCAGTTCTCCCCCACTCACATGCTCCACCCCTGTTCTTTTTTTCCCCGACACTTCACACCTGCTGAGCGAAACTACAGCATTGGGGATAGAAAGCTGTTGGCCATTAAATTGGCCTTTGAAGAATAGTGCCCCTGGCTTGAAGGGGCACAACATCAGGTTACAGTATATACGGACTATAAGAATCTCCAGTATCTACACCAGGCTCAGCGCCTCAACCGCCGCCAGGCCCATTGGTCCCTCTTCTTTACAAGGTTTAACTTTATTCTTCGCTACCACCCTGGGGATAAGAATGGCCGTGCCGACTCTCTCTCTCGATCATTCATCACTGAGGATCAGCCAGACGTTCCTCATCATATCATTGACCCTGCAAGGGTTCTCCTTTCAGCCACCTTTCCAGTGCCTCCTGGTAAGACCGTGGTTCCTCGTCCGCTGTGACCCAAGGTTTTACAATGGGCCCACGATTCATTGACCTCTGGACACCCAGGTCAATCCAGGACTCTCTCCACTCTGCAACGCTACTATTGGTGGCCCTCCATGCGCAAGGATACGCAAGCGTATGTGGAGTCCTGCTCCACGTGTGCGCGGCATAGCCTTTGGTAGGGAAACCTTGGGGACTTTTACAACTAGGGATGTGAATTGTGTGCCCGATCGTCTTAACGATCGGGTTCCGCTAGAGGGAGAAAAAAATCTGATCGGTGGTGATGTGAATCGGAATCGGTTCCGATTCACATCGTTAATTTTTTTTTAGTGAGGCCCGACCCTTTAAAATTGACCCCTTACCTTCCCCCACCCTCCCGAACCCCCCCAAAACTTTTTACGAGTACCTGGTGGTGCAGTGGGGGCGCGGGGACCGATCTCCCGCTCTCGGGCCATCGGCGCCATTTTGGCTGCCACTCAAAAATGGCGCTGATGGCCCGATAAAAAAAAAAACCCACCCGACCCTTTAAAAATGATCCCTTAGCTTCCCCCACCCTCCCGAGCCCCCCAAAACATTTTAAAATTACCTGGTGGTCTAGTGGTGGTCTCGGGAGTGATCTCCCGTTCTCAGGCCGTAGGCTGCCACTCATAAAGATGGCGCCGATGGCCCTTTGCCCTTACCATGTGACAGGGTATCCGTGCCATTGGCCGGCCCCTGTCACATGGTAGGAGCACTGGATGGCCGGCGCCATCTTTAAAGCTGGCGGCGGCCATCTTTACGATGGTGGTGGCCATCTTTAAAGATGGCGCCGGCCAGCCAGTGCTCCTACCATGTGACAGGGGCCGGCCAATGGCACAGATACCCTGTCACATGGTAAGGGCAAAGGGCCATCGGCGCCATCTTTATGAGTGGCAGCCTACGGCCTGAGAACGGGAGATCACTCCCGAGACCACCACTAGACCACCAGGTAATTTTAAAATGTTTTGGGGGGCTCGGGAGGGTGGGGGAAGCTAAGGGGTCATTTTTAAAGGGTCGGGTGGGTTTTTTTTTTATTGGGCCATCGGCGCCATTTTTGAGTGGCAGCCAAAATGGCGCCGATGGCCCGAGAGCGGGAGATCGGTCCCCGCGCCCCCACTGGACCACCAGGTACTCATAAAAAGTTTTGGGGGGTTCGGGAGGGTGGGGGAAGGTAAAGGATTAGTTTTATAGGGTCGGGGTGGGTTTAGGGGTTGTTTTGGTGTGCCGGTTTTCCCACCCTCCCCCCTCCCCTGATTTACGATTTTTCACGATAAATCGGGGGAATTTCTATTGTATCGCGACTCTTAACGATTTTTGATGATTTAAAAAATATCTGACGATTTTTTTAAATCGTCAAAAAACGATTCACATCCCTATTTACAACTGCTTCCCGTGCCCAGCGAACTCTGGACCCATATCGCCACAGATTTTATTGTGGATTTGCCGGTCTCCAATGGAAATAACACCATATGGGTTACCATCGATCGTTTATCTAAGATGGTGCATTTTGTGGCTCAGTAGGGCACTCAGCTGGCTAAGCTGTTTTTAAGCACATGTTTTGGCTCCATGGTCTCCCCAGACACATTCTCTCAGACCATGGGGTCCAGTTTACTGCGAGCTTTTGGAAGGCCTTTGCAAAAAGTGTGATATTGCCTTAGATTTTACCTCGGCCTACCACCCTCAGGCCAATGGCCAAACCAAGAGGACAAATAGGACCCTTAAGCAATTCCTCTGAGCATACATAAGCTTGCGGCAAGTCGACTGGGCCAGCCTTCTGCCCCGGGCAGAGTTCGCACTGAATTCTCATCTCCACCTCCATGGGTCATCACCCTTCAAGCTGGTCTACAGATGTCAACCCTTGCGTCCACTACCACTTCCACTGTCTGTCGCCTCCCCGGCAGCCCAGGCAACTGCCTAAGAATTACATCAATTGTGGCAAAATATGCAACAGCTGCTGGAGAAAGCTGCTCAGAGATCTAAAAAGGCTTTTGACGCCCATCACCGTGCTGCACCCAAGTTTTAACCTGGAGATAAAGTATAACTCAACACCAAATTCATTCGCCTTAAGCTGCCCTCTGCTCGTTTTTCTCCTAAATTCATTGGACCATTTCCAGTGGTACGTTGTCTGGGGCCTGTTACCTATCGGTTGCAACTGCCATCATTACTTAAAATACACAATGCTTTTCACGTGTCTCTACTCAAGCCTCTGATTCTCTCTGAATTCTCCACGGAGTCCACAGATCCTGTCCCAGTGTCTTCAGAGGCTGATGTCACATACCAAGTTCGCGAAGTCTTGGATATCCGAAAGCATGGACGGAGATGGGAATACCTCCTGTCATGGGAGGGGTTTGGTCCTGAGGAGAACAGCTGGGAATCCATGGCTAACATCCTTGACAAGGACCTTCTTCGGCAGTTCCATGGCAACCACCCTCACAAACCCAAACCCCCGGGAAGGGGTCTTAAGAGGGGGGGGGTACTGTTATGCCTGTCGGTCACAGATGGCTGCAACCACGAGTACTCACAGCTTGTTCTGCTTTCCTATCCTCCCCGGGTCTCCTCACTGCACAGGCCTCTCTGCATCGCTGTGTTCCACGGGCCTCCTCGTGGATGCATGGATGCCATTACTTTCGTCTCCAATGTCGGGTCCACCTAGGTGCACGCGTGTCACAAGTCCCACCTTTGAAGCCACTTCGGCAGGAACCTCGGGGGCGTCCCCTGTTGATGATGTCATCGGACTCCGGTATTTAAGCTCCTGTTTCATCCCCAGCAAGCCGACTTGGCAACAAGTTCCGTACAAGTCCTACACCTGCCTTGCTCCTGAGATGCCGCTCCTGCTTATATCATGGACCCTGTCTGGCACCCACTCCTCGGGGCTGTGTCCGCTCTATGGGGACCTGTTCCCTGGCCTACACTGCTTCTCGGGCTTGCCTCGCACCTCTTGGGTTTCATCTGGATTCCTGCTCTACCTCGGCTCTCCTTGGGAACTAATGCAGGGACTTGTGAGTTCTCAGCCAATCTTCCCCGTTCCTCGGGGTTGCGTCATATCCTTCAAAGACTGTTCACGCCTTCCCGCCCCTCAGCCTGCGCTCACCTACTCCAAGACCACCCTGAGCTTCCCCGCTCCTCAGGACTTGCTCCTTGTGATTCTACAATTGACAGCTGACACGTGGAGGGCCTGTTTCTCTATTACTCAGCCAGATACCCTCCGATCTCCAGGTACCTATCTACGTGAGCTACTGGACTTGGGTCCGGGGTCTTTGCCCGGGGGATTCGCCTACACTCTCCCTCTATGCCCACTGTGCTGTGGCTCTGCCCCCTCAGGCTGCACCATTGGAGAATATCCTGCTTGGCTGTTCGGGTGCCCTTTATCCCGTGATCTGCCTGGCGCCCTCTCTCTTCAGTCTCTCCAAGTGCCATCTACAGACTGCTACCCTACGGGGGTCATCTCCTGGTCTCTGGGGCTCTCCCCTCGACTGTGCACAGAGCTTCCCTACACTCCAACACCTCACCTCCTGATGGTGCGGACCTGTTGGGCTCCTCCCCACAGGTTGTAACAACTCGCACCTCGGGCCAAGAGTCAACATACACACTAATCATAACACAGTTTTATTCCGGCACCGCCTTTGGTAGAAAGAAATTCTTCTCTGATATGCATGGTAATTACTTTATGGAAATTCCTATGGTCTTGGCTATTCCTCTGCTTCAGTATTAGATAGAGGAATTTTTCCTACCTGGTGACTGAGTTTCTTGGAGTTCCAACAGAATAGTTCAGATGGCCTGACCTACTCTTATAGAGGGGGAAAAAAGCAGTAAGAGAAGATATGTAATTGTGATAAATATTAAGGAGGGGTAGGTTGGGTGATATATTGGTCTCAATTTTGATGTCCTTCATACCTTTCATTTGTGAAGATCTCTCAACTATACTAGATGAGCAGGATAAGGCAGCCCATTTCCTCCAGTTTGTTCTGTCTCTACCTATAGGAACAGAGGGCTATTCTGGTGCAGCTCTCAGAAACCCAATTAGCAGTTAGAAAAAGTTCTCTTTGAAGCAATTAAAAGATGTAAACACACAGAATTAATGCTTTAAAACACACAAAATATTTGAATTATTGTGAAATTAAGATTTTGATGTTAAATTTAATCATAGTTTTCAATTATTTGCTTACAGTGAATTATAAATAAAGCATAAAACATAGTTTAATTATAATGATGAATAATAGAAAAGATGACAAATGTGTATCAGCCTCAGTCTTTCCTCTTTTGAGGTATTACTACTATATACTAATCCTTTTCTTTGTTTCTATATATAGTATATAAAAAGAAAGACTAATGGATATCCATAGATGCAGATTTAGTCTCATTTTTTAGTGCTAAGGCGAGAGTAGAAATGTGCATTCATTTGAAATGAATGAGTAAAATTTGATAAAAGAATCTATTTTTGGTTCAGTTTGTTGTTTCCGAAATGAATGGATGTTTCTGAAAATGCCTGAAAATGTTTCACTTTCATTTTCAGATGCACTATAATTAGGAACCTTCATTTTCAGTTTTTATTGTTCTTTATTTTTCCTGGGAATTTATCTGGGTTTATTATGATAAGAACAAAGGGGCCGATGCAATACAGTGCGCTCACATGCGGTGTGAATGAGATAGCGCTCATCATATGCAAATGCATGTGAATGAGGCTATTACTCATTCACTCTGCATTCAAAAAAATGTATGTGCGTCTCAGATGCTCATTTATCGCTCAGATATTAACGCCTGCCTGGAGCAGGCGTTAATAGCTGAGTGCAGGTAAAAGAAGTGCAGAAAAGCAGAAAAAACTGCTTTTCTGTACTTCTTCAGTAAAAAAACAAACAAAAAAAAAATACCTTGGCAGACCTCGGAGTTATTGAAGATCAACACCGATAAACTTGGCGTCAGTTTTCATAATCGGCCATCTGCCAGTAATGAAAACGGCCGCCGATAAACTCGGCATCCATTTTTATTACTGGCAGGTGGCCGGTTATGAAGCACCGGCAGGTGTGTTGTGCCCTCCCGCTGGCCCGGCTGCTCTTCTCTCCGCCTCCTTTCACCCTAGAAAGAAAGGCAGACCTCCTTCCACTGCTGCCATTGCTTCCCTGGCTGTCAGCACAGTCAAGCCTGGCCAGGATCGGCACCAGTGTCAGTGGGAGCTGACAATTGTAGTATAGTCTTTTCTTTCCGCCCCCGTGGCTCAGAAAAGGAAGTGATGTATAGTGGAGTGCATTTGAAGAAGGAAGGGCCAATCTGCATTTAAAAGTAGTGGCAGCATTGGCCCGAGGAGCAGCTCAGGCCCAAGGAAAAACAGAAGAGCAGCTGACAATCTGTAACAGGAGACAGCAACGTTAGTCCCCGCGGCCGATGGAATTCTTTCTTGGGCCGCAGGGGCTGGAGGAGAAGTCTGCTGCAGCTCCCATTTGTACACCAGGAGGAAAGGGAATGAGCCAGCGTGTATGTGTGAGAGAGATAGAGAGAGAGCATATGTGTGACTGAGAGCTTCTGTGTAAGTGAGAGAAAGATCATGTGTGTTTGAGAGCGAGAGCATGTGTGTGATTAAGAGTCTGTGTGTGAGAGAGAGAGCACGTGTCTGAGAACATGTTTGTGTGATTGAAAGTCTGTGTGTTAGTGAGAGAGTATGTGTGTGATTGAGAGCATGTATGTGTGAGAGCGCACGTGTGCGCGATTGAGAGCGTGTGCATAAGTAAGAGAAAGATTGTGTATGTGATTGAGAGAGAGAATCTGGTCAGGGAGGTGACTGGTATATGTGAGAGACAGAGAGAGTCTGGTCGGGTAAATAACTGGGGTGTGAGAGGCAGAAACGTTTATGGGGGTGTGACTGATGAGTGTTTGTGTGTGTGTGTGTGTGTGTGTGTGTGTATGTGTAAGAGACAGAGAGACTGGTCTTGGGCCCTAAGGAAGAGAACCATGAGGACAGAGTTTCAGCAGCTACTGCTGGTTCTTGTGTATGCTACTGGCCTGCAAGGGAAAGGAGTACGAGAGTTGCTGGAGGGGTAAGTTAAGGTGGCTTTTTAAGTTAATTTTTCTTGATTGACTACCATTTTATTTATTGGGTGTTATGTGATGTGTCTGCTGTTTTGAAATATTTTATTAGTGTTTGGAGAATTTTAAATAATTTTTATGAGATTGTAATTATTGGATATTATTTTATTCATCAGTTATTTTGAAACATTTATTCTCTTTATTAGTATAGTTTTACAATTATTTTATATTTCTTGAAGAATGTATAAATTGAAATGTGCAGACAAAAACTGAACTGTAAGAAGCCAAACTCTGTATGCAGTGCAACAATGGAAAAAGAAAACCATTAGCTTTATGGCCTCTTTATTTTGTATTTGGTGAGGGTCTGTCTGTGTTCTGCATGTGTGACCCAGGTCAGGGTATTCTGCAAGCTTGTAGTTTCTGTGTAGGGATCTATAGCAGCTTGGCTTGTTCTGTTTTCCTAATAGGAGGTGTATTAGTGTTTAGGGCCTGGTTTAATATTTGTAGCTATGCCTTTTCATAGGTTGGCTTGTTACTGTTTGAGTGTGTTCCATAATACAAGTGTAACTTTGTGCGGATTAGTTTGTGTTCTTTATTGCAGATCCTGGGAGTGAATTAAGTGCTATATTTCTGTTTACATTTCTCCAGGTTTGCACTGCATGCAGAGTGGCTTTTTTGGGTTTCCATTCCAGTTTTTGTCTCCATATTTGTAATTTGTGGTCTTTCTGTATTTGATGAAGGTCGATTTTGTGTGTGTGACCGAGGTGAGGTATTTTACTAGCATATAGGCATTTGTATCAGTCTTATTTGTTGTGTTTTCTCAAAAGGACATGCATTGGTGATGAACTGCTGTCTTTTCATATGTAGAGCTATTGCGCCTGGTAGTAGGGAGAGTTTGTGCTGCTGTTACTGAGATGACACCAGAATATCTTTTTTGTATGGTGAGTTGTACGGGGAATGTCATAGTTCTGCTCTGCATCCATTGTTGGGGGTCAGGGGGGTTTCCTGTGCATGCAGATTGTATGTTTACATTTAGCCTAATAATAGAGTCAAGGGGAACCCCATATCTGACATCATATGGAGATCAACGGTCCTGTTTGAATGACAAGTCATTAAAGCATACCTTTACCCCTGAAGAAGCTATTTTCAGTGAAACATTGGCCATGTTAGGCTTCTTTAGTTCAGTTTAAATGGTTGTATTTGTATATGCTGCACAAAAAGATTTAAAAACATTTTTGTTTCTGATGGTGGATGATTGAACTGACCATGTGGTCTCTGCCTACCACAGCAGGACACACCAACAGGCTTGCTGACACCTTACTGTGACCTGAGTTTTGACATTTACAATGCTGACCATTTTGTGTTTGATTATTGTTCGGTCCCCTTTTTTCTGGTTTGCTGTTTACATTTAACCCCATGATGGTCATGTTTTCAGTGTGTCACACATGTGAGGATAATTTGTCAGGTGTGTCCTGATAGAATGAAGGTTGAGAACCACTGTGTTATAGTGAAAGAAAAATGTTTAGAAAAATGGTGGGCTGTTGTCTCTTGTCACTGTCAGAGGAGACACTAATCCCTCTGTCATTCAATAGGGATAAAAGTGTATCTCTGTGTGCAGCGCAATAGAGAGATCTGTGTTTCAAAGCAGTGGTAGACATCTGCAATGACTGTGTGCCTGGAAACCGTTACAGCAGCATTTTCTTGCTCTCTGGCTTTCTGTATGTGGAAAAAAGAGGCAGGATACAGTGAATGCAGATCTTTTCTACTTAGGTTCTAGTATAAGCATACATAGTCAGCAAGCACGTGGCACGCTTTATAACAGAAGTGACCATGTCTGTTCTTCTGTCTGTGCGTGCCCATATTTTTTTTGGGTGTTGTACAGTGCGTACTACATTATAACACTTAAACTCCCATTCACTGACTGAGTGTTTCAGATTCTATCATGCCACCCGGTGAAACGAGCAGATGTGACATTGGCATAACAATGGCAGAGGAAGAAGAAAATGTTTTCTTTCACAATGACCTAGGGGCAACACGAATAGCATTATTGATGCTAGACCAGGAGTCCCAAGAGACAGATTTATTTAGGAGGGAAAAACCAGCTAGAGGGACCCTAGCAAGGCTGTTTAAGAAGCTGTAAGAGCAGTGCCCGCTCCCATTCTCTTTGTTGCTATGGTGCAGGGGCAGGAGAAGGCAAAGTTCCTGGAGAGTGGCATCAGCAGGAGGGCATTATGAGAGAAGACAAAAACTTGTATACCACTCACCTCTGTTTCCTCTCAAGAGAATGGCTTATTCAGATGAATCTTGCGTGGGATGTTCAGAGTCAGATGATATTGAATATTTAGGAGCTCAGGAGGATTTGGTTAATCTAGTTACTAGCACACTTTCTAACAGGGATGCAGCTACAGGAGGCAATATGTGATGCTGCTGGGGCCAAGTGTACCCCTCTCCAGGAAAATGCCCCTGCTCTTTTCTCTCCTGGCTTGTCCTCAGTCCCAGCAGTAACACATAAGAGGAGGATTCCACAAGATGTTAATGCTGTGGAGACACTTTACATTGTGGATGTCCAGCATTTCACAGAATATATTCGTTGTTGGAAGGCTGTCCGTAGAGGGAAGGTACTGGGCCATATTTCAAACAATGGTATGCTTCATTATTTACAAAAATAACACCTGTTAGCATTGGTTTCAGGATAGGCCATAGATAGTAATCTGGGGATCCCCATCTTCCACTCAAAACAGCAGTACGCAGGAAAGCCAGAGAAAAGGGGAAGTCCATCACCAAAGCAGTCATGCTTCTCAGCCCTTTACCCCACTGAGGTGGCAGGCCAGCATCCTCCAGGCCCATGTCAACAGCAAGCCATCATGGAGCAGTAGGGTGGTCTTCCACATCATTGTCCTGAGGTAAGACACAGACAGCATCGAAGATAAGTGACATGGTGCATGAGGGAACCGATTGCCCTGGACGATCAGCCGCTGCAGGTGGTAGAGAACATGAGATTTAAGCAGCTGCTGCACTTCTTAGCGCCCAGTTACAAAGTGCCCTCCAGGACATTATTCATTCAGTTAGGTTCTCTTCGTTCTGTAAACTCAGTGCTATGCTTGTAATGCAGGCAGACTTTGCCAAGACAGAGTGAAGGAATACCAGCATTCATTTCAGCAGAGACATCTGGAGCAAACGGAATGCTGTGCATGCCTGCCTCTCCCTGATGCCACACTGGTGGCAGCTGAATAACGTAGAAGCAGGCAGCAGCTCTAACAGAGCTATACACCCAGGTAAGGATTAGAGCCATACCTCAACCTATATCTTAATGGTGATAAGGGTGATGATGGAAAGCTAGTGGCTAGGCCACAACTTCATATCCGTTGCTGTTTCCTTTATTGTTACAGATTGTGGCACTAACTTGAAAAAGGCAATGGAAGATGGAGGCTATAGGGGAATGCAATGCTTGCTGTATCTCACAGTAAGGGATGCCCTGGGGCTGTGGGCCAAAGGAATATAGCAGCTTAGTCCTGAAGGAACGGATCGAGAGGTGCTGGAAAAGAGTAGGGCATTCTTTACTGGAGCATGAAGGCTGGGCAGCAGCTCCATAAGGTGGAATGCCATCTATCTTATGCTTCACAGATTAGTAGAGCAACAGATAACTCATCATGATTTGTTTCCAGCAACTGAGATAGATGTAGATTGTACCCTGGGGCATCATCGTTGGATACACATGACTGGTACAAGTCCTCAAGATCTTCAAGGATGCCACGGAGGATCTAAGCTCAACAAGAGCCACCCTGGGCGAGGTCATACTCATAGAGAACATTTTGAAAGAGAAGATACAGGGTTTTCAGAAGGAGCAGAGACTAAACCAGAGTTGCTGATGCTCATAAGTTTCTTGTAGCTGCAACTGGAAAGTAGGTTCAAACTCCTCACCCAGCTAGATCCTTACATGGTAGCCACACTTTGTGATCCATGGTTGAAAGAAAGTATTGTCTTCTGGTCCAATAGTTGAACACACTGGAAGGAGAAACTGATGGCTAGATTGTGGGAATAGGAGACTCAGAGGAAGAGAATCAGTGGGCTTGTAGTGGAGGAAAAAGGGGACACTCCACACAGTACTGCTAGAATGAGCAGCACCCTTTTAGCTACCCCTTCGTCATCCACCCATCTCTACCTCTCCCTCCCATCCCCATGGCTACTGTAGAATAAGCTCTCCTGACACAGGCAATAGCTACAGTGGTTGATAGCAGAGATCAATATCTCCCTCCCCCAGCACAGAAGAGCCTGGAACAAATTTCCGTCATGTGCTATCTTATGAGCCCATCAATGACATGGCCACAGACCCATTGGCATACTGGGCACACAAAATTGTGGTAGACCTGCCCAAGGTGGCCCAGCATGCCTAGTAAACAGGTATTCTCAATGGCAGGGGACATGGTAAATCCACATTGTTCATGGTTGGCACCAGAGTTGATTGAAAAATTGGTCTTCCTTAAAATAAGTGCCCCTCTGTTGGGTTTCTCTGCATTTCCTTGTGAGTAGCAGGAGGAATGAATGCACAGCTATGGTTAACCAATGCTGCTCAAAGTTTTACCCTCAGTGACTTGCTGTGTAGTCAGTTGTCATTCTTGCTCCTACCGCCTGTTCTGCTCTTCTTGACCTGCCCCTCTGGTTCAATGCCTTGCTGTGGTTTTGTACTACTGTACCTGGCCTATCCCTGTGGCTACCACCCTGCCTGTTCATGTCCTTCCTTCAATGCATTGGCTATGTTGTTCTGTCACTATTACTGCCTGATCTGCTTCTCCCACCCTGCCTTTCTTGGTTATACTGGGGGATTTTGGCCATCAAAACAAAATATTTTGAAAAAGAAAAAACTTCTCTTTCAATTCTGCCTCACTCTTGGTTCAGCACATTGCCATGATGTTTCACCACTGTTAATACCTGACCTGCTTCTGCCTCTCTCATGGTGCCTTGGGGTGTTACTGTTTCTGTACTTACTGCCTTACCTCTCACTCTGTCTTGGGGTGCTGACGCTTCTGTTTGTGCTCCTTTGACTCTCTTGGTGCCTTGAGTTCTTCATGCCACTGTTGTTGTTGGCCTTCTTTTGGCATCCTGGTGTGCTCTTATCACTGTTGGTGCTGCTTTGATCCATTCATGATGCCTTTGGGTGTTTATATTCATACATCTGTTTGGGCTGCTTTGTCTTTCTGATGGTGCCTTGGGTTCTTCATCATAATTTTGGTGCCAGTTTACCCCGCTCTTACTATCTTGGAGTGCTGCTCCCTCTGCTGCTGATACCTGCATGTAAGTTTCATTGAACCTGCATAGAAAACTCCAGTTTTAGAGCCCAAAATAGGAAACAGTTTCCCCCCATTGATCTTACTATAAAACAAATGAACAAAATAAATTACATTTTTTGAACCTAAACTGAATGAAACTAATCACCGAGCTAAATAAAATTAATGAACAAATAGAACCAAAAATATTTTCTGTGCACATCCTTAGGAGAGAGGCTTCCATTATCACTACTACTGAGTTGCAGAAACTATGCCTCTCTCTCCTGATCAGTAAGAATAAAATCTTTATCTAATAAGTAACCATTCAATATGTTCTATCTATGAAAAAATATATACAATATATATATTTTGGGGAGGATAGTATTTTTTAGTATGAACCTTTACAAGTCAGAGAATAATCTGAGTCTGTGATTGGTGCATGTGAAAACCTGTATAAAATCCTGCACTTTGAATACATGTTTTTTCATTATACCATGTTAAATACTAGAGATGTGAATCGTGTCCTCGATCATCTTAACGATCGATTTCGGCTGGGAGGGGGAGGGAATCGTATTGTTGCCGTTTGGGGGGGGTAAAATATCGTGATATATCGTTAAAATCGTTAAAACCCGCTAAAACCCACCCCCGACCCTTTAAATTAAATCCCCCACCCTCCCGAACCCCCCCCAAATGACTTAAATTACCTGGTGGTCCAGCGGCGGTCCGGAACGGCAGCGGTCCGGAACGGGCTCCTGCTACTGAATCTTGTTGTCTTCGGCCGGCGCCATTTTCCAAAATGGCGCCGAAAAATGGCGGCGGCCATAGACCAACAGGATTCGACGGCAGGAGGTCCTTCCGGACCCCCGCTGGACTTTTGGCAAGTCTTGTGGGGGTCAGGAGGCCCCCCCCCAAGCTGGCCAAAAGTTCCTGGAGGTCCAGCGGGGGTCAGGGAGCGATTTCCCGCCGCAAATCGTTTTCCGTACGGAAAATGGCGCCGGCAGGAGATCGACTGCAGGAGGTCATTCAGCGAGGGTTCCGGCGCCTCGCTGAACGACCTCCTGCAGTCGATCTCCTGCCGGCGCCATTTTCCGTACGGAAAACGATTCGCGGCGGGAAATCGCTCCCTGACCCCCGCTGGACCTCCAGGAACTTTTGGCCAGCTTGGGGGGGGCCTCCTGACCCCCACAAGACTTGCCAAAAGTCCAGCGGGGGTCCGGAAGGACCTCCTGCCGTCGAATCCTGTTGGTCTATGGCCGCTGCCATTTTTCGGCGCCATTTTGGAAAATGGCGCCGGCCGAAGACAACAAGATTCAGTAGCAGGAGCCCGTTCCGGACCGCTGCCGTTCTGGACCCCCAGGTAATTTAAGTCATTTGGGGGGGTTCGGGAGGGTGGGGGATTGAAGGAGGTAGGATTTGGCAAGGAAATGTTTAAGTTATTTGGGGGGGGGGGTTCGGGAGGGTGGGGGATTTAATTTAAAGGGTCGGGGGTGGGTTTTAGCGGGTTTTAGTGTGCCGGCTCACGATTCTAACGATTTATAATGATAAATCGTTAGAATCTCTATTGTATTGTGTTCCATAACGGTTTAAGACGATATTAAAATTATCGGACGATAATTTTAATCGTCCTAAAATGATTCACATCCCTATTAAATACCTTTCTTCTACATTTCAGCATGTCTCAACTCTCTGGGAAAGATGTTGGCACTTCACTTAAGTGCTTAGGGACTAAGCATTTTGAAAAGTGGAAATTAAGATTTAGAAACCTATACTTTAAGTGGGTAAATCCCCTAAGGCTATAGGTATCCTATCAACAAAGGACCTCTAATTGTCTTGAAGGTAATATTAAAGGGGTTGAAACTTGTAAGCATTAGAGCCAGTCATCAAGGTTTCAACCAAACTTGTGCTTAAAAAACCCATTTGTGTGCCTGTTACAGGTTTCCAATATATACCTGTGTGCGTATATTTCCATAGTCATAAAATGGGAGATATTACTAGGTGTATACTCTTGTACACACCCTCTGAACATCTCTCTACCTACTGTATATCCATAGACTAGCGATGTGTTATAATGGGTAGAGCTTTGACTTTTATGAATGGGAAATTATCACAGAGGGATGTTATCATGGAGAGGTTTAGCAAGAACTAGTTGGGGATAGGCTTACATATGAACAAGACAAGAAAAGAAATGAGCACTTTAGACAGCAAATAAAGACCATCCAGTGTGCTCAGTAAGTTGTTAAGAGTGGTAACTTCCACTCCATATAGGTTGCTCCCCCTTGCATTCTGTTAAGGGTAGTAACTGCTGCTCCATACAGGTAATTCCAGTTCCTTCTGTTAATGGTAGTAACTGTTGGGTAACCTCATATAGAAATGTTACAACTAAAGTTAACAAAAGTTACTCCTTTTCTTCATTTATATTCTCTAGCCTTTAGGTATCCTTTGCGACCCTTGCGACCGGATCCTTACCTTTCTGGGCCAGGGGAACACCGGCGGGACCCGCAAATCCTCCAGGCCTGCTTAGGCCTACACAGCGGCGTCTCCACGAGGGAGATGCCGCCGAACGTTGCACTGACCCCGCCCCTTAGGCTCGCACGCGTGCGCAGAGGGACCCCTTTTAAAGGGCCTCTGGTGCGAAAGCAGAGCCGGCCTCCTGCGCTGATGTCAGACGCCGGGGGGGATTTAACCCGGCATCTGATCCCGGATCCTTGCCTTGCAACACGGTTGACTCTTCGGAGTGGTGAGTTGCGTTCCTGTTCCTGCCGTGCCAGTTCCTGCCGTGCCTGTTCCTGCCTGCCTGCCTGCCTATCTGCCTGTTCCTGTTCCTGCCTGTCCGTCCGCTTGTCTGTTCCTGCCTACTCGTTCCTGCCATCCAGCCTTGGCTGACTGCCACAGCTGTTCCAGCCCAGGTTCTGGAGATTCCTTGGATTGCCTTCTGGTTCTGATCTTGGTCTGTCTCCCGCTCTTGCCTTCTGCTGGCGGCCTCGATCCTGGTCCGTCCTTCCGCCTACGCCTTTCGTCACTCTCCTAAGTCCCAGCGGCTGACTCCTCATGGGCTCCTCCCGGGTGGAGGTCAGCTTCCAGGGCGAAGACACCTAAGTCCCAGCGGTCCGGGTCCCCACAGGCTCCTCCTGGAGGGATCACGGACTTCCAGGGTGAAGCTCCTCTGCCTTCAGCTGCCACGCCGCCTTCCGACCGGACTCTACTAGCAGAGACCTACGTCATCCAATCTCCAATCGGTCAGACCAAGGATCCACGTCTCAGTTCACAACAGTTTGCAAGGCCATGGATCCGGCAGACCTTGCAGGCCTCCAGGCCATTCCCGGAATGGCTCAGCGTATTCAGCATCAGCAGCAGTGTTTGGATGCCTTGACTGCAACGGTCGAGCGCTTGGCTAACCAGCTGGACACCCCGCCTCCGGACCCAGTCTTGGTACCAGTTCCACCTCCAGTGGTGAGCGTAAATACTCCGACCCAACTGCCTGCCCTGTCCCGCTTCTCAGGAGAATCACGAGTATGTAGGGGATTCTTGAACCAGCGTTTTATCCGGTTCTCGTTACTTCCTGGTCAGTTTCCTATGGATTCGGTCAAGGTGGCCTATATCCTCTCTCTTTTGGACGGACAGGCTCTGAGCTGGGCTTCGCCCATGTGGGAGCGGAGGGATCCCATGCTGGACAACCTTGATCTGTTTGTGGAGAATTTTAAGCTGGCCTTCGACGAACCGGCACGTATGGCCACCGCCACCTCAGAGCTGCTCCAACTTCACCAAGGAACTCGCCCGTTGGCGGAATATACCATCGGGTTCCGCACCTTGGCACTGGAAGTAGGTTGGCGGGACGACTGTCTTCGTGGAGTATTCCTGGAGGGACTCTCGCCAAGGATTAAAGATGAATTAGCCACCAGGGACCTCCCAGAGGATCTCAATGCACTAATTGATGTAGCAGGATGCATCGACTGACGTCTCCAGCAGAGAACCAGGGAGGGGCGGCCCCCGCGCCGGATGGCTCCGTTGGCTCCAGCTTTCTCTAGGCCATTAATGCCAACAACCAAGACTGCCTCCGCACCTCCGGAAAGCTCAATGGAGGAACCCATGCAGCTCGGACGTACGTCTCTTTCTTCTGAGGAAAAGCGATGCCGTCGCGCCTTGGGGTTATGCCTTTACTGTGGCGGGAAGGACCATTTCCTAGCCCAGTGTAAGGAAAGGGCGGAAAACACCAAAGCCTAGGGGAAACCGGGGAGCTACTCCTAGGCTGTGTCAACGCTGCTCCTCAATGTACTGTAGCTGTGACCCTGAAGTACCTGTGACCCTGAAGTACTGTACCTGTGACCCTGAAGACCCCCCCTGAAGTATCCGGGGGGGGTCTTTTGAGACTCTAGCTTTCATTGATTCTGGGGCAGGGGGTAATTTATTCTCCTGGATTTGGTGAAACAACTTCAGATTCCCACGTTACCTCGCAAGCCTCCGCTGCTGATCACGTCCATACGGGGTACTGTTCTTCCTGGGAATATTTCAACGGTGACCGCCCCGCTCACATTACAGACTGGAATTCTGCATTCTGAGGAGATTTCCTTCCTGATTCTTGAGAAAGCGGTACACCCGGTGGTTCTCGGACTACCCTGGTTGCAACAACATTCCTCAGTAATCCATTGGGATTCTTTACAAATTGCCCAATGGAGTTCTCATTAGGGATGTGAATCATCTTTTGACGATTTAAAAAAATTGTCCGATATTTTTTAAATCGTCAAAAATCGGTACAGTGCGTGATACAATAGAAATGTTCACGATTTATCGTGAAAAATCGTTACTCCCGTTAGTGTCCACTAACGGGAGTTATTTGTGGGGAGGGCAGGAAAACCGGCACACCAAAACAACCCCTAAACCCACCCCGACCCTATAAAACTAATCCCTTACCTTCCCCTACCCCCCCGAACCCTCCCAAAACATTTTACGAGTACCTGGTGGTCCAGTGGGGGCGCGGGGACCGATCTCCCGCTCTCGGGCCATCAGCGCCATTTTGACTGCCACTCAAAAATGGCGCCGATGGCCCGATTTAAAAAAAAACCCACCCAACCCTTTAAAGATGACCCCTTAACTTCTCCCACCCTCCCGATCCCCCCAAAACATTTAAATTACCTGGTGCTCTAGTGGTGGTCCCGGGAGCGATCTCCCGTTCTCGGGCGTAGGCTGCCACTCATAAAGATGGCGCTGATGGCCCTTTGCCCTTACCATGTGACAGGTATCCGTGCCATTGGCCGGCCCCTGTCACATGGTAGGAGCACTGGATGGCTGGCGCCATCTTTAAAGATGGCGGTGGAACCGATTCCGATTCACATCTCCAGCAATCAGATTTTTTTCTCCCTCCAGCCGAACCCGATCGTTAAGACGATCGGGCACACTATTCACATCTCTAGTTCTCATTGCTTCAAGAATTGCCTTAGCAGACCCGTGGTTCATCGAGTAATGCTGGCACATACTGACGTGTCCCTGCCGATGCCCTACGTGGAGTTTGCAGACATTTTTTCTAAGTAAAAAGCAGAGATCTTGCCTCAACATTGCCCGTTCGACTGTGCGATTGAACTCCTGCCCGGAACCACGCCACCCCGAGGAAGGGTTTATCCCTTGTCTCAACCAGAGACACGGGCAATGTCAGAATACATTGCCGAGAACCTAGCCAAAGGGTTTATTCGTCCCTCCAAGTCTCCTGCCGGGGCGGGATTCTTCTTTGTAGGGAAGAAGGACGGCTCTCTAAGGCCTTGTATTGACTACCGAGGCTTAAATGCAATCACCAAGAAAAACCGTTACCCACTTCCATTAATCCCAGAGCTCTTGGACAAACTCCAAGGAGCCAGAATTTTCACCAAACTAGACCTACGAGGAGCATACAACCTAGTCCGAATCCGTACCGGGGATGAGTGGAAGACCGCCTTCAACACACGGGACGGACACTATGAATACTTGGTAATGCCCTTTGGGTTGTGTAATGCTCCGGCGGGCTTCCAGCACTTAATGAATGAGATACTCTGGGAGTTGTTATACTCCTCGGTGATCGTGTATCTGGATGACGTCCTCATCTATTCCCGCGACTTGACCTCCCACTGTCAACATGTCAGACAAGTGTTACAACTCCTCAGGGACAATCACTTATACGCGAAGTTGGAGAAATGCGTGTTTGAATGGGAATCCTTGCCGTTTTTGGGATACATCATTTCTGCAACTGGATTTCACATGGACCTGGACAAAGTATCGGCTATTAAGAAGTGGCCCCGTCCTACGGGTTTGAAGGCTCTGCAATGATTCCTGGGGTTTGCAAACTTCTATAGACATTTTATACCTCAATATTCACGGTTAGTGGCCCCGTTGACTGCTCTGACTAAGAAGGGGCAGATGCCCGAGTATGGTCTAATGAGGCTTGTCAGGCCTTTGAGAGCCTCAAGGAGGCTTTCCTGCTTGAGACTTGCTTACACCATCCAGATCCCCTTCGACCCTTTTTTGTGGAGTTAGATGCATCAAATATAGCCGTAGGAGCTGTGCTATGCCAAACCTCCAGTACCGGTCGTTTACTACCTTGTTCATACTTCTCCAAGAAGTTCACCCCCACGGAGTGCAAGTACAGTATAGGGGACAAAGAACTGTTGGCCATCAAACTGGCATTCGAAGAATGGAGACAGTGGCTGGAGGGAGCCAGCCATCCCATCACAGTGTATACCAACCACAAGAACTTGGAGTTCCTGTGCCAAGCCCAATGATTAAACCCCAGGCAGGCTCACTGGTCTCTGTTCTTCAATGAATTTGATTTTGTGCTCAGATACCGACCAGCTTCTAAAAATGTCCGGGCGGACACATTGTCCCGCAACTCTATATTGGAGGAGAAAGACGATCCTCCCCAGTACATCTTAGATCCTGCCAAGATCAACTTGTCCAGCACCACGGTAACTGCTCACGGGAGAACGGTCATTTCCCGCAGAGATCGCAAGAAGGTCAAGCTGGGCTCATGATTCCCTCATGGGCGGCCATTCGGGTAGAGAAAGAACCCTCGATCTTCTTAACCGCTATTACTGGTGGCCAAACCTGCAACAAGATGTTCGGCTTTACGTGGATTCATGCCCTACATGTGCCAGGCAGAAGCCATTGAATGGGCGTCCCTGGGGCCTCTTACAACCCTTGCTGGTGCCTGCAGAGCCCTGGATTCATATAGCCACCGATTTTGTGGTAGACCTGCCATCCTCCAAGGGGAATATGGTTATTTGGGTCACAGTAGACCGTTTCTCTAAAATGGTTCACCTGGTTCCTCTGCCCAAGCTCCCTTCTGCACCCGAACTAGCTCTACTATTTTCACAGCACATCTTTCGAGCCCACGGTCTCCCGCAAAGCATAGTATCCGATCGCGGGCCCCAGTTCACTGCCTGATATTGGAAGGCACTATGCAGTAAATTCGGAGTACAGTTAAACCTATCTACAGCCTTCCTCCCTCAGAGTAATGGGCAAACAGAGCGAATGAATCGTTCTTTAAAGACCTTTCTCCACAGCTTTGCCAATGAAAAACAGAATAACTGGACTGCACTACTTCCATGGGCTGAATTTTCGTACAACAACCACACCCACTCTGTTACTGGGAAATCCCCTTTCGAGGTTGTCTTTGGACGGCAACTCAGACCTCCATTCCCGGTGCCGACGTCTGCCTCCTCTCCAGCAGCCCAATCGTCGGCCCTCCAGTTATATAACCTTTGGAGGACCGTACAACGGAAGCTATCGAAAGCAGCTATTCTGGCGCAGAGAGTGGCCGATCGACATCGGCGCCCCGCACCCGTTTTTCTACCTGGCGATAAAGTCTGGTTGTGCGCTAAAACCTTCATCTGCAAGTACCGTCGCGGAGATTGGCACCAGATATTGTGGACTATTCCGTGTTGCCGAAAGAGTGGGCCTGGTATCATACAGACTTCGCCTGCCCACCACATTGCGCGTCCACAACGTTTTCCACGTATCCTTGTTGAAACCTGTGGTACTCTCCAGATTCCATCATCCATTACCTGACCCTGCCTCTCCTCCGATGCAGGGCGATGCTACTTATCAGATTCGTGAAGTACTGGATGTTCGCTTCTACCATCGTCGTTGGGAGTACCTGTTGGCCTGGGAGGGGTGTGGCCCTGAGGACAACACCTGGGAGCCTGCTCAAAATATCCTGGATAAATCCCTGTTACTCCAGTTTCACCAGTATAATCCTGAGAAGCTGGGCCCTTTACGGAGAGGGCGTAAGAGGGGGGGTACTGTTGCGTTCTGGTCGCGACCGTCGCGACCGGATCCTTACCTTTCCGGGCCAGGGGAACGCCGGCGGGACCCGCGAATTCTCCGGGCCTGCTTAGGCCTACACAGCGGCGTCTCCACGAGGGAGACACTGCCGAACGCTATACTGACCCCGCCCCTTAGGCTCGCGCATGCGCAGAGGGACCCCTTTTAAAGGGCCTCTGGCGCGAAAGCAGAGCCGGCTTCCTGCGCTGACGTCGGATGCCAGGGGGGATTTAACCCGGCGTCTGATCCCGGATCCTTGCCTTGCAACACAGTCGACTCTTCGGAGTGGTGAGTTGCGTTCCTGTTCCTGCCATGCCAGTTCCTGCCATGCCTGTTCCTGCCTGCCTGCCTACCTGCCTGTCCGTCCGCTTGTCTGTTCCTGCCTACTCGTTACTGCCATCCAGCCTTGGCTGACTGCCACAGCTGTTCCAGCCCAGGTTCTGGAGATTCCTTGGATTGCCTTCTGATTCTGATCTCGGTCTGTCTCCCGGTCTTGCCTTCTGCTGCCTGCCTTGATCCTGGTCTGTCCTTCCGCCTACGCCTTTCGTCAGTCTCCTAAGTCCCAGCGGCTGACTCCTCACGGGCTCCTCCCGGGGGGAGGTCGCCTTCCAGGGCGAAGACACCTAAGTCCCAGCGGTCCGGGTCCCCACAGGCTCCTCCTGGAGGGATCGCAGTCTTCCAGGGTGAAGCTCCTCTGCCTTCAGCTGCCACGCCGCCTTCCGACCGGACTCTACTAGCGGAGACCTCCTTCATCCAATCTCCAATCGGTCGGACCAAGGATCCACGTTTCAGTTCACAACAGGGGATATTTATATAAAAATGGGAAAAAAGGGCAATATCTGGAAAGCTATGTACACTAATGCTTATAGTATAGGAAATAAAGTACTGGATCTAGAGGCAGTCATTGAAGAAGGGAGGGGTGATACTGGACCTGGTGCTTACCAATGGGGACATTATCTCTGGTGGTGTAGCTGATGATCATCTGAGATCCAGTGATCATCAGATGGTGTGGTTCAGTATTAGAGCACAAGAGATGAAGGTTCATTCAAATGCAAGGGTCCTAGATTTCAGGAAAACTAATTTTGTTAAAATGAGAGAGTACCTTAAGGAGTCGTTAACTGTTTGGGATCTAGAGGAAGTCGAAGAGCAGTGTGCAAAATTAAAAGGAAATATTATAAGGGCAACTAACCTTTTTGTTAGGAAAGTAAAGACAGGAAAAAGGAAAAATAGGACACTATGATTTTCTAAACAAGTTGCTGAAAAGGTAAGGGAGAAAAGGTTAGTATTCATAAACTACAAGAGATCACAAAAAGTGGAAGAAAAGCAACAGTATTTGGAAAAGCTAAGAGAAGCTGGAAAGTAGTCAAGAATGCAAAAAAATTCAAATGGAAGAAAAAATAGCAAATACGGTAAAACAGGAGGACAAGACCTTTTTTTTTTTTAATATGCTAATGATAGAAGGAAGTTCAAAGGTAGCTGTAATGCCCTTCACCTATAACCAGAAGTGCCTGCAGTATCATACTACATCCAAAGAACATGGCTGACTTCCTGGAGTCCTGTTTGTCTTTTATAGGTCCTCTAACTGAGACTTCCTGCAGCATTGGCTGGAAGTCCCTTGCAACCAGCCAGTGCCTCAGCAACAGTTCATCTTGCTCTGCAGTATCTGTTGCTACTCCTTATTCCTGACCTTGTTTGAGCCTCATTCCTGATCCTGTGTGTGCCTTCTGTGTTCCTGCTTATGTCTTTCTCCTGCTCCTGCCCCTGCCTTGCTCTTGCTTGCCTCTTCTACTTGCCTTGACCCTTGCTTCTCCATGGACTCATCTCTCATGCTTTGATCCTAACCTGGACCTTGACACTGCCTGTCTGCCACCTGCCCTGACATTGCCTGGATCCACACTGCTGTCTGCTGCCTGGCCCGACCACAGCCTGTTCCTTAACTTCAGTCTGTTCTCTATGGGACCTTTGTCTAAGTCCTGCTGGCCCCCAGAACTCAAGGGCTCAACCCGTGGGCAATGAGGCTGGTATAGGTGAAGCCCAAACCTCATCCCAGTTTGAGTGTTTCTACCTGCTGTCGGTGTGGGCCTAGCAGGTTCACTTGCCAGGCTTTGTCAACTAAGCCACAGCCAAGGGCTCACACTTTCACAGATTAGTGAGGCCATGAGCTCAGTGGACCCACCATCAGCCCAGGCCATACCAGAGTAGCCGGCCCCTGTATTGTGCTGTGAACGCCATTCCAGGGTACCACAGGTCCAGGTCAAACTAAAACTGTAATGAACCAAAGAGAGATAAGAATAATTGTACCATATGAAACCTTTTTTTTTACCTTATACTGCTAATAAATTAATTGATTACCTCATAAAAATTGTCTGTATCTGGCTCTGCTCCCTAAAGCTAATGAATTCATATCATAAGGTTTTTGGTTAAATCTGATAATCTACTGTAAGATTATCTATAACAGAATCTTCCTACAGTTGGAGCTTCCACTTGATACTCCTACAAAAGAACAGACCAGAGTGAGGGAAGCAGTACAATGACAGCCAATGTTAGCACCTCTGTTTCAGTGTCTACTGGTAGTCCCTGCTAAAGAGGCTACCTCCACATCCTCTATCAATGAGCTCATGAAGCTCTGGAGAGTTAGATTGTCCGAAGAGGAATAACTGATGTGGAAGCAAGTTAACATCTACGTGTATTATGCCAGCCAAGGACACTTTGCTACGTGATGCCCTGAAAAGTCGGGAAACGTCCAAGT